>NC_052503.1:49085378-49419349 GCF_016617805.1 Bactrocera tryoni
GAGTTGAAATCCGGATAACTGTCTGCCCGTCCGTCCGTCCGTGCAAGCTGTAACTTGAGTAAAAATTGAGATATCATGATGAAACTTGGTACACGTATTTCTTGGCTCCATAAGAAGGTTAAGTTCGAAGTTCGAAGATGGCAAAATCGGCCCACTGCCACGCCCACAAAATGGCGAAAACCGGAAATCTATAAAGTGTCATAACTAAGCCATAAATAAAGATATTAAAGTGATATTTGGCACAAAGTATCGCATTAGGGAGGGGCATATTTGGACGTAATTTTGTTGGAAAAGTGGGCGTGGCCCCGTCCCCTACTAAGTTTTTTGTACATATCTCAGAAACTACTATAGCTATGTCAACCAAACTCTATAGAGTCGTTTCCTTTAGACATTTCCACATACAGTTCAAAAATGAAAGAAATCGGATAATAACCACGCCCACCTCCCATACAAAGGTTATGTTGAAAATCATTAAAAGTGCGTTAACCGACTAACAAAAAACGTCGGAAACACTAAATTTTACAGAAGAAATGGCAGAAGGAAGCTGCACCCAGGTTTTTTTTTTTTAAATTGAAAATGGGCGCGGCATCGCCCACTTATGGACCAAAAACCATATCTCAGGAACTACTAGACCGATTTCAATGAAATTCGGTATATAATATTTTCTTAACACCCTTTATCATGCTAGAGTATGAAATGTTCATTGACACCCGAACTTAGCCCTTCCTTACTTGTTTTAATTTGAGATAATAACGATTTCCAAATTAAGACTTTTTTCGCTTACATTTACAAATTTTACATACATATTGGAAAGTTTATGCAACTGATCTTATTTTGTACGCATCACTGTGTAATTTGCACTTCATAAAAAGTAAATTTTTCTTATTTTACATTTTGCTTTACCCTTGCTAGAAATCACAGGAAATGAGAGAGAAAGAGGGCAAGTAGAAAAATCTAACAAACCATGAAATCATATGAAAATTTTGGACACATTTTTTTCATTTAAATTTTTTTATTTCTAGAATTTTGCGGCCTCGTTGCTTTCGCCTTTACCTTCAGCTTATTGTAGGCGCATCCCTTCAGAACGTCTGATTTGATTTATGTATTTTTTTTTATTTTCCGCTTTTCCCTCTCAATCTTCTTATAAATTTTGGCAAATCGCATACTAAATAATTTTTAATTCCTAAAAACCTACAGGTTGCCAACCAAATTCTTGTTGTTCTTGCGCCGGGCCACTAAAATATAGAATATAAATTAAATATGTAGGAAGTATTGTATATACAATCATATGTACATATGTGTATACTCGTATTTGTGGTTTTAAATTGTATGCAATAATTTTTATATAGCATTAACCGACTACATAATTTTTATAAATTATTGGACCATTCCCAAGTTGCTATTTTTGTTATCTCAGCTGAGTGTGTAATTATTTGTCTAAGAGAGAAGGGTCTTACTACACCTCACTTCAGAGGTTGTTTACTTAATTTTAGTGTGTATGTGAATACTGTTAATGTAGCATTTGAAAGTGCGTTTCTCCCATTTGTTTGCCTTTATTTTGAAAGAAAACAATGTTTCTGAACTGAAGAATTTTCAGATTCAATTTTCACTGAATTTATCAAACAGCGGGTCAAAGTGCTGTTTGCTTCAGACAAATGTGTGATCTTTGAAGATATTTCGAAATTTCGCATATGGTTGCTGATTACACGTTATTTATTGATATACATATGTATATATTTTGATGACTTTCCTGTGTAAATATTTTGGTGTGAATTGGTAAATTGAAGGTTAAATTGACTTTATATTCACCAATTCACAGTTTTATTATATACAGTTTATTAGAACTTAGGTATTAAAACGTTAAATTATTAATTACCACCTTACAAACAAGTAAAAACTCATACAAAATTGTATTACAAAGGGCTCTGTCAAAACAGCTTCATGAAAATAAACTTTCTAATTCAAGTGTTTACAGAACCATGAATTTGATTGAGTATTTTGTTTTTAATTTTGATCGATCAGTTTATAAGAATTTCCATTTTAAAAATACTTTTATAACCCCCATGTACCGAATATGCAGACTTGTTGTTGTTGTTTTAACGGAAATTCAATCCCCGTTGAGATGGTAAACATCATTTGTGTTGTCGTCGATGTCATCTAACGGTAGGCCCAAGAAACAATATAATATAATCTACATATATGCAGACTTCCTTGCACTCGGCTGGCTACATGTATTACAGAAATATAATCTAATTTGTTTTCTATACAGTTTCGAAAAATATTCTTTTAAACGGAATTTAATAATTTTCTTAAGACTTGGATTGAACCACAAAACGTTTTGAAAAGTAAGACTCCTGGTTGCTTAGCTATTTGGGTGGCAAGGCAACCTGCTGTTTCGAGGGGATTGAATTATAGGTAAAGCGGTGAGTGTTAGATGAGTGGGATTAATTGGGCTTACAAAGAGGTGGTTAGAGTGTGGCGACTCATTGCATGCAGGGCATATATTTATGTATGTTTAACGTGCTACAATGTCTAGAATGAAATAGCGCCAGACGCACTCTATATTCACCAGGCCACACGTGTTTCGTCTGTAATGGATGCAAAGAATTCCATTGACTGGAGAGGAGTCTCAGAAATTAAAACGGTCCTACATTAAGCGCTTGCCTGAAGTTATTTGCTTCCGTAGTTTGGCGAACGTATTATTCTATGTCGTCGAAATAAGCAAGGAATGATTTTTTAATTCTCCTAGGAGTCGGTACCACTCTAAACAGATGTCTGCGAGGGTGATCTCTACGAAAGCATGCTATCAGAAATTACTTGTATAAGAGTACATTGTGCTTCTTAACCAGAACCGTGGAAACCTCATCATACAGGTGTTTAACGGGAGACATCGGGAGCCATACTGTTATCGTTCGGAGTGCAGTATTCTGGGACTTCGGAAGCTTATTCGTCTACATTTCACTACATCCGGGCGACCATATCGATGCTGTGTAGTTTATGGTCGACCGGACAACAATTCTTGACGATTTGCGGCTCTGTACTTTGGCCATAACCGCGGTCATATGCCGAGTGAACGGCTGTCGAGTGTAACACCTAAATTCTTTAGCTAGCTATTCTATTGCCTGTCGTTAATGCAATCATTCAGTACAATCATTTGCGCATAAGATGGTGGTAATTCCTTCTGGGGGTTAAGGAAGACTATAGAAGTTAAACGGTAGCGGGGAGAGGATATCACCCTGTGAAATCGCTCATATAAGTCATGGTCAGCCTGCCATTGAGGGTGCATAAATTGCTTGATCTCGTCTAGTAACGTGGTATTATTGACAGTGTCAAAATCTTTAAACAAGTCCTAAGCTACTTGGATCGTTTAACGGGATGTTTTTTGATTTAAACTACGAATTATCTGAGCGTTTATGACGCTAAGTGTTCTGCACTTTACAAAAGCCATGTTGATGGTCTGCTAGAATCAGATGGTAAGTGAACATTGGAAGTAACAATGTCTCAAGTGAGACAAGGAGAATTATCAGATTAGACTCCCTCAGATTGATGGGTTTCCCAGGACTCAGTACTGGGACCACTCTTTCAACTCAAAATATAAGGGACATATGAAGAGTGAACAGCGACAGATAGGTATTCCCAAAAGAGCCAGTTCTAGGTTATCGGAATTAACCCGGATTTTATCCGGCGAAGAGCTGTTCGGTCAACCAGACTTATCGGTAGCAAATTCAAGAAAATCAATTTATTTCTTCGAACTTAAAATAAGAATTTTGGTTATATACGTATATATATTATATATCGTTTTTATAACATAAAAATAATCTATTGTTGAAAATTTTCTGACATTTCTATATGAATATTCGAAATATTTAATTCTTGCTACTTAATTATTCATATTTATTTATCAATTCAAATTAATGGTAATCACAATGTAATCAGTTACTCGTTAATTACTCTTTTATGCTAGCATCTCGCCACATTGTTGTTATGACATTAGCCATTAACAACTGTCAAATGCATGTTATGTGACAATAGCGAGAGTCAAAACTAAATATGCTACTGGAATTTCAACAAAATAGCTAACAAATAAAAGAATGCGTGGGTTTGAAAATATATTGATTTTATGCGCGTGTTCATATGTATGTTTAATGTACAAATTAGCATTATAAAAACCATAATTTGTTTCAGTTGCTGCCACTTCGCATATAAATTATCATTCATGCCGTTAAGCGCGAGTTCGCGAGTTCGCGCTGCGGTTGTTGTTTATTGTTTCAACTCTTGCGTTGTATTTGTTTTTTTTTTTCAACAAATAGTAAACGATCATTTTTTTCACACTTTTTTCCCCATTTGAATTAGTGTCATGAGTGGCACAATTGAATTACATGCAAATCGTTTATAGAGGCACTGAGACACTTTTAGATTTATAAGCGTGAGTATGTATAAATATTCACATGTATTTGTTGCCTCATTCGTTTGATTGTAAATTATTTAATTTTTCCTGAGTTTATTTTTAAATTTTTGCTTGCTTTTGACAATGAATTTCTGTCTGACAATTTTACGCGCAATTATCTGAGCACACAATTCGTTCAATGTCATAATTGACACTTTGGCGGTCAAGTCCGCGCGCCTCTTTCACACTTTGTGCTTTCACATTACTCTTACGTTGATCTCTTGGATATACTACAAAGTGATTATATTATAATCGTATGGCTGCATTTGCTTGTTTTTATTTACGGTTGCAGTATTTTGACAACTAATTACAAATTGCCAGATAAATGGCATGCATTTCGTCAATCCATAATAAAATGGAGTGCAATTGTGAATTACTAAAATGGAAGGATTTGTACGTTGACATATGTATGCATATGTAAAGCTCGAGTTTTCCTTCTATTATATGTACATATATACAGAGTGATCCATTTCGAGATTCCCTACTTTTTGAAACAAAAAAGCACAGAAACTTCAAATTTAATGGGGAATGTCTATTATCATTCGAAAGAATATTATTTGCCATTTATTTGTTAAAGATTATCTCTTTCAAATGTTGGCAGTGGCTACGTCTCAGGTCCATTTATTGATTCCAATTATCGATAACTCGTTCGAGAATGTGAAATTGTTCGCATAGACTTTAGATTTTACATGACCCCAAAAAGAAGAAGTCTAACGTTGTGACATCACACGATCTTGGTGGCCAATCGACCGACCCAAAACGTGAAATTATCTGCTCACCGAAGTGTTTTCTCAATAGATTCATTAATTGATGCGACATGTGGGAAGTGGCGCCGTTCAAACCAAATACCGCGGAGATCACGAGATTCAATTTCAGGCCAATTACGATTACGTTCTTACCGGCATCAACTTTGAAGAAATAATGACCGATGATTCCACCGGCAGACAAACCACACCAAACCTTTTGGTTTGTTCATTAAGATGGAATTGAGTCTTGGCTCGAATACTTCGGATCTTCATCATTTATGTATTATATATCACAATTTCTTTCGTTTTCGTTATTTATTAAACGTCATTTGGCCACAACCACGCCTCCCTCTCGTAATATGAGATTAGTACAAAATTTCAAAAACAAAATTTCAGAAAGATTAACCTAAAACATACCACTTGTCTTGCGCGTGCCAAATATTCCATTCATAAATATTAGAAAGGATTATACATATATACTTGCATATATTTCAACATTTCTACTCATTTTTTATGTATTCGAAAACTTGTACCCACAAATAACTGCTTTGAGTCTCATGGCTGCAGCTAAATATAAAACTACCCATTAAGAAGAATATGAAGGTCAAGTAAAAGTTCTTTAAAAAGTTCAAAGCAATAATAAAGGCGTCAAGGCAGCAAGAGATTTCTCATTAGTGATTTTCTCACGCATACTTTTCCACAATTTTGAATGCTTGAGCAATCAATAATCAGGCGATTATTACGCGAGCGTTGTTGGTAGAGTAAGACTGCCGTGCACACTTCAAAACTACCAGACAGGGCACTTTGCCAGCTCTAAATGATCCATGTGAGAGAAAATTTTGCTGTGCCACTTGTTAAAGCTTCTTAAAAGTGCAAAGAATGACATATTTTTGTTATTTTTTTAATGTTTCATATAATTAATTCTTGTACTCTTTTTTTTTTGTTGAAAACACGGGTTTAGCTTTCTATTTATTTGTTTTTGACATAATAAATTCTTTCCTGGATTTTGTTATTTATGTATATATGACCAATTGCAAATATTGTAAATATTTAATTTTTCAAATTTATTACTCTGTATAATTTAAAACAAAAACTTGAGTTTCGGAATTTTTTTCGAAATTCTTATGTACACTTATTAAAACTCTTGAGATATGCTCTGGGTCGCTCTCTGTCCTCGTGTACCTTTGTCAGAAAGAAATGTTCTCAAAACTATGAAGTAGAACTATTCAGAAAATACTTTATTCACTCTTCACTTCAGGCAGGTCTCAGATCTTGATACTCAAATTTAGAAAATTCGGGTTCGCCTAAAGTTGATGAAAATTAAAAGTCTCAATAATAGAATTTTTTTTAGATATTCATATTCTGATATCTCGAGATCCGCCCAACCGATTTCAACAAAATTGTGTTCATTCTTCTGATATTCTTATAATACAATGGGAAAATAGGCAAAATCGGACTACAGCCATACTTCCATATAACACAATTTAAAATTCCATTTGCAACTTTCATTTTCCAGTGTACAAATCAAGAAACAAATAATATAACGGGATACAAATTTTCAGGTATGTAGGTACTAAATATGTGGGCTCAGTGCTGCTGACAGCTGACTTTTTACCGAAAATATTGCTCAACGTCTGAGATATATAATTGAAATTCAGGGAGAATCCTTTCCTGTTGGTAGTATGGCTGTATGCAACAAATGGATGGAATTGGGTCAATACTTCCCTTAACCACTTTCAAACTTACTGTGACTTTATATCGGCAATTATATGAGTTGTTTTAATAAGATTGAGAGAGTGTGTGTTTCTTATAACGGTGCATATTTGTGCTTACAATGAATAAAATCAGGTTAAAACTCGCCTTACATCCCATATTACTAGCAAGCCTTATGTACTTGAAGGTGCTTCCGTCGTTTTAATTCTTGCAAGTTGAAAGAGTATAAAATGTTTGGCTTTACCCGATCTTAGCTCTCCCACACTTGTTTTTTTTTTTTTTTCTCTCCGTATTATATTCCTCTTTCGTAATGACAAAAAAAGGGTATGCATTTTGTGTGTACTTAAACATATTCCAAATGCACCTATTTCAGTAGCGATATATCTGCCTTGATCCATGAAATATCTAACACACTCCAATATAATTTAAAAGTATAAAATTAAGGCGTGGAAGAGAGGTTAATAAAATTTTCTCAATTACTGACCGAAATTTACTGTACCGAGTAAAAATTTGTTAGTATGAACATAAATACTATTGGGACTATATGGGGTCTAAGAGAAGAATGTGCCAGCGATTCTATTCATTTTTGAACTGTTAAACTCCTCCAAATTTTTAGTATACCCTAAACAGTATGATATTAAGTTTGTCACGAAGTTTGTAACACTCCAGAAGAGGAATCGTCGGAGACCCAATATAGTATATATAAATGATCAGTATGCCGAGCTGAGTCGATTCAGCCATGTCTACGTCTGTCTGTCCGTCTGTCCGTCTGTCTGTATATATACGAACTAGTCCCCTCAGTTTTTAAGATATCAGGCGTTTGAAATTTTGCAAACGTCTATATCTCTCGAGAAGCTGGCTTCAGCACGTCGGAACTGGAGCGCTGCTCGAGACGCTATAACGCCATAGCTGCCACAAACTGAACGATCGGAATCAAATGGCGCTGTCATGGAAAGGCTTTCACACATTTGACAAGATATATTCACGAAATTTGGTATATATTGGCCGCAAAAGCAACAATGTAATCTCCGAAGAAATTGATCAGATCGGTTGACTACTAGCGCTATAGCCTCCAGCCACAAACTGAACACATGAGCTTCTGTGGAAATGCTGCACCTGTATGAAGGTTCTTGTTTTGTACATTTACTGTCGTTTAGCTGCTCGCCACATTTTACGCACACATCGGCACTTTAAACAGTTTTGAGCCAAAGTCGATTTTGTTCGTTTTTGAATGAAATTCATGCTCTCCTAATTTTAAATGTTTGCTATTGTTTGACACTTTTAAAATCTGTTAATGTTTCCGATGGTGATTTTATGAACTAGGGCGATTGATTGGCGCATTTTAGTGAATTATTTTTCCCAGCAAATATTGCTTGTGTATTGTTTATAGATATAAATTTTGATAACTATAATAATTCTGCCAAATCAATTCATATCAAATACTTATATTTATATTTGTATATACATACATATACATATATTTTTTTTTAATTTGAAATCGCAACTAATTACGCTGTGCTCTATAAATTCTGATTCCAATTAAGTAGTATCTAGCAATTCTAATTCGAATTAAGTAGTTATTGGAATTAAATAAATATATTTTAATAAGCAAAATATGTGTGCGCCAGTGCACCGGCTTCTTTGTTATACTATAAACTGTATTTACTCGTATATGTCTCAACTACACTATGTATGTGTTTGTCCAGTTATTTATGTGTCATCAAATGGCGATGAAGAAGGAAGCCAATGACAAATCGAAGGCCGCCGAACTTCGAAGAGCACAAATCGGTGTAAGTAAACGATGCATAACCGAAAGGTCTAAACCAAACGTTTCGCTTGTGCTATGGTATGACGCTTTTACAAACACAGAGATGATGGGCAATGGGAGAAACTCAGTCTGGCTCCGAGGTGCCGGAACGATTGGCGGCTTTGGTGGCCTTTTCAGAATATAAATCTCGAAATTTTGAAAACCATAATACTCAGCTAACAGTCTTCAATTATGTAGCAACATAACGCCTGCGATATTTAAATCCTCAAGCTAATGTATCAACTGTAATTGCAACATATTTGAACATCAGTCGTACACCGCCCGAATGTCATAACAGAATTTACTCGCCTATTATTCAGCCCTGATTTATCCTGCTTTCCCTGCAAAAACGTGAAAAAAATATTTACAAAATTAAATTATCGGTATTTAAATGATATGTGTATGATTTAATAATTAGATGGCTTAGTAAACAGTGCATATATACCATTACTAACTTTAAAGCTACTTGGGCACTTCGGGTTGGCGTGCCAATTGTCTGGATTTTGGTGGTCCAGTTTGCAGCAAAGGCACACAATGCGCCAAGGTGTAGAAGAAATTGTGGATTCACACACTTGAGCTCTGCGTTTACGCCTGCGCGGGGCGTTGACTGGGGCAAAACAAAATAGTTGACTTCGTTCGAAATTCAAGACAAGGCGAATCGAACAAACAACTGCTATAAATACTTTCATTCATTTGTAAACAGAGACACTGGTCAAACCAGGCTCGCTTGAACAGGCGGAAGTGAAAGATCAAGTATCGAAAATGCCAAAATCATTTTGACCTGACTCTCTGTTCATTATACCCAGGTGGCCTCTGGCTCCGATAAGGGTCGATGAATTGGCAGCTAGCATCATGAAAGGAAAATTGGTTATAAATGAAACTGTCTTGCCTGTAGCCAAAGCAATTGCCGATCTGGGGCAGGATTCGGGCTATTAATGGAGTTACCGAATTTTCATTCCCTCATTTCAAAATTCATGTATTTCCATTGTTTATATTTTCCGTTTCACCTTTGGATCGCTGCTTTGGGCATTCATTACCAGATCTATTCTCCTTTATTGTTCAACGGGATACTAAAGTACATAATAAAACCAAAATTTCTGAAATTCTCAGCACATCAAACCAGACTGACTTTAGGCACGGCGTGTTACTTTAGATGTTATTGGTATTTTGGTTGTCAGGTAAGCTTTTAGAGTTTCCAGTAAGCGAAGTGCTTCGAGGGATTCGGAAGGTGGTATTCCGGGATAAAAGCGAATAAACAGTTAAATGGTGGTACTAATAGCTTTGCGTAAATAATGTTGGTGACATCTGATGGGGCTGTACTGCCTGAAATGCCGTGCTCTGGTAGGCGTACAACGTCTTCAGTCTTGCTTATTATTCCTGACGACATTACATTGCGCCACCCTGGCGGAAGGCTGGCCGATTGCCTTCTGTTGTTTCTAATTTGAGATTTTTCAGCTACTAAAAGTGATCACCGTGGAAATGCAGGCTCTACCGTGCAGAAATCAGGTATGAAACTATGACTTCCTAACGTTGGTGGTAATAAGGTTATGAGATGAAATTTGGTTTGTTATGCAAATGACACAAAAGTATCCAGAAATTACAAATATTTAGTATTAAACAATAATTATTTTATGTAACCTAAAGTAATCCCCATCAGATGTAATACACTTATCATCGAATTATTTTCCAGTCTTCGACACATTTTATAAATTACTCTTTGAGGTTGCGGCCTTCTAGCCGTTTCTGCGAATTTTGTTTTTACCTGTTCAGTCATTAAAACGGGTTCCATGGAGCTGCAATTTCGGTTGAACTAAGAACAATTACACGGAACCCAAATCTGAGTGGGCTGATTTGGACGGTGGTATTTTTGCGCTCTCTGTTTTAGTTCTAGACTGTCTGACTTCGAGCATGGCTTTATCATACGTGAAAAACCCATCGAATTGTTCCTCCAATTCGGCTTTAACAGGCTGTTGGTGCCTGAAACACCTCACTACGGCAGATAGAACTCTCGCCCATTGACCGTCGTCCTCAGCACAGAGTGGATATTCACCACGAATATCAAACCGGCGGAATAGGATGCGGCAGCTGCGGAAGCCTTACCGCTTTTTGATAAAACTGAATAAGCCTTTTCCAATATTCGCGCAACGATTCAGACAGACACTGGTTTGAACGGGGCTGAAGTTCGCTGTCAATATTTTTATCATTATAAAATAAAACGCCTGGTTCTGGTTGCGAAGCTGGCTGTAGACCAGTGATATTAATTACGTCTCGCCATGATGCTCGACTATATTTTCTGCGGAATCATTGCTGAGGAAATAATTTCGGGTTAGTACCTCGAACAGCAATTAAAGATATTTTCGCCATCTCCAAATTTGGATCGCGCTTAAAATTTTGGAGCGTAACTGCTGTGCTGACGGTAGCATGCAGGAAGGATTAGCCAGCACCTGGCAAAAGTCTTCCAATTTCAAACCGTAAAGGGGATGGAATCGCAGCTCTAGATAAGCAGAAAGTGGAAATATTTTAATGCAAGTGAAACCAACTGAACACATATTAATAATTAAATCTGAGCTAACGTCATTAATGGGACTTCAACCTTTTTTTCTAAAAGTTATTCAACAACACCAAATAGCAAATAAAAGCAGGCTTACAATTCTTTTGAAGCTCTGCATCTAGCACCTTCGGCTTTCAGAACAGGAAGTTATGGTCCAACGTAAATGGGATGTGCAGCTGTTTCCACAGAAGTACGTGCCGATGACAATGAGGAAACCATTAAGACTCGTCTAGCCACCTTCAGAACAAACACAAATGCCATTCTAACCCAATACATCGAGAAGACGATAACGGTAAGAGGCAGGCGAAATATTGCGTCTGAAGAAATTCTACTTTTACCATAAATATTTATTATCTACATTTTTAAAGAATTTAATATTTATTTTCATATTTGATTTTGTCTTCTATTTCGCTGCAGCTCAACGCCGAACGTTCCGCCGATGATATTTTCGTGGATGTGCAACGCGCTCTGGATTGTTTGATACAGAAGAAGGCTCAGGCGGTTGCATGTGCCTAATTAATGACTCACCAACGACTATAAATATACACACGCACATGCATACATACAAATGTATGTGCATAAATTATTTATTCTTTAATTAATTTACGTGAATGCACGTAGGTATAGATATTATAGCACAATTCAAACACGCATACCTGTCTACAAATGATAATAGCTAATAAAAAAAGCCAAAGAAAAACAAAACAATACAGCATACCTTCAAGCTACTTAAACACCTTAAATGATATACGGCCAAGAGTGGCAAGAAACATCGCTGAAGCGTATATAATTCCCATACTTCGAGCGTTTGAGTAAGCAGCTGGCATTGCATTGCATCATAAGCGTGCAGAAAAATAATTTAATATTGGAGTACAACAATAAGAGCTCTCTAAGGGAAATACACATGTGCTTTAATTAAAAATTATAATGTACTTTATTTACTTAAATCAATACACCAAAGAAATTACAAATTGTAACAAACAAAAGCAATTGTCGCAATAAAAACTTAAAACTATTGATTTTCATTGAATTTCTTTTATTTGTAGAAGTGATTGCGTTTTTTAAGGGGTTACGTGGGTTTCCTTAAGTAATAAAAAGCATTTTTTCAACAATCTTTTTCTCATATAAAAAATTAAATATATTATTAGATTTTTTTTTTTTATTATTACAAATATACACTGTTAACAAAGAAATTCTGAAATCTTGCAAAAAATGTTTTAAAATCGGCCATTGGGACGACATTTTCGGTGACCCCTCGAAAAACAGATGCGCTCGCGTTGGCAGGAAACTCCTCACAGGCTCATTTAAAGTGAAAGAAGAAAAAACGTTAACTTCGGCTGCACCGAAGCTAATATACCCTTCACAGGTGCATTTCTTTTAGTAACTATGTGTCCAGTATGTATGGAAGCTATATGCTATAGTAATCCGATCTGAACAATTTTATTGTTTATGTGATTATGATTATGTTATTACCGTAAGCAGTAATCCATGTCAAATTTCGTGAAGATACCACGTCAAATGCAAAAGTTTTCCATACAAGCCCTTGATTCCGATCGTTCGCATTGTATGGCAGTTATATGCTATAGTCAACCTATCTGAACAATTTCTACGGAGATTACATTGTTGTCTTAGAAAATAATCTACACCAAATTTCGTGAATATATCTTGTCAAATGTGAAAGTTTTCCATACAAGAACTAGATTCCGATCGTTCAGTTTGTATGGCAGCTATATGTTAAAGTGGTTCCGACAAATGAGGAGCTTCTTGAAGAGGAAATGATATCTTAAAAACTGAGAGACTAGCTCGTATACATATACACAGACAGACAGACAGATGGACAGACAGACAGACGGACATGGCTAAATCGACTCAGCTCAACATACTGATCATTTATATATATACTTTATAGGGTCTCCGACGCTTCCTTCTGGGTGTTACAAACTTCGTGACAAACTTAATATACCCTGTTCAGGGTATAAAAATACGTGTTTTAGTTAAAACTTAGAAGTTGGACGAAGAAAAAAACTGAAAATTGGATTTTTGGCAGATATCTTTATAAAACAAGTAAGGAAGGGCTAAGTTCGGGTGTCACCTAACATTTTATACTCTCGCATGATAAAGTGATAATCGAGATTTCATAATACGTCATTTACATATTTTTCAAATACCGTATTTTTGTAAAGTTTTATTCCGCTATCATCATTGGTTCCTAATGTTTATACTCGTATTATACAGAGAAGGCATCAGATGGAATTCAAAATAGCTTTATATTGGAAGAAGGCGTGGTTGTGAAACCGATTTCACCCATATTTCGTACATGTCATCAGGGGTGTTAAGAAAATATTATATACCGAATTTCATTGAAATCGGTCTGAAGTAGCTCCTGAGATATGGTTCTTGGTCCATAAGTGGGCGGCGCCACGCCCATTTTCAATTTTTAAAAAAGGCTGGGTGCAGCTTCCTTCTGCCACTTCTTCCGTAAAATTTTTCAGTGTTTCTGACGTTTTTGTTAGTCGGTTAACGCACTTTTAGTGATTTTGAACATAACCTTTGTATGGGGAGGTGTAAGGCGTGGGTTATTATCCGATTTCTTCCATTTTTGAACTGTATATGGAAATGCCTGAAGAAAACGACTTTGTAGATTTTGGTTGACATAGCTATAGTAGTTTCCGAGATATGTACAAAAAAGTTAGTAGGGGGCGGGGCACGCCCACTTTTCCAACACAATTGCGTCCAAATATGCCCCTCCTTAATGCGATCCTTTGTGCCAAATTTCACTTTAATATCTTTATTTATGGAAGGGCTAAGTTCGGGTGTCACCGAACATTTTATACTCTCGCATGATAAAGTGATAGTCGAGATTTCATTATACGTCATTTACATATTTTTCAAATACCGTATTTTTGTAAAGTTTTATTCCGCTATCATCATTGGTTCCTAATGTACTATATACTCGTATTATACAGAGAAGGCATCAGATGGAATTCAAAATAGCGTTATATTGGAAGAAGGCGTGGTTGTGAACCGATTTCACCCATATTTCGTTACATGTCATCAGGGTGTTAAGAAAATATTATATACCGAATTTCATTGAAATCGGTCTGGTAGTTCCTGAGATATGGTTTTTGGTCCATAAGTGGGCGAGGCCACGCCCATTTTCAATTTTTAAAAAAAGCCTGGGTGCAGCTTCCTTCTGCAATTTCTTCCGTAAAATTTAGTGTTTCTGACGTTTTTTGTTAGTCGGTTAACGCACTTTTAGTGATTTTCAACATAACCTTTGTATGGGAGGTGGGCGTGGTTATTATCCGATTTCTTCCATTTTTGAACTGTATATGGAAATGCCTGAAGAAAACGACTCTGTAGAGTTTGGTTGACATAGCTATAGTAGTTTCCGAGATATGTACAAAAAACTTAGTAGGGGCAGGGCCACGCCCACTTTTCCAAAAAAATTGCGTCCAAATATGCCCCTCCTAATGCGATCCTTTGTGCCAAATTTCACTTTAATATCTTTATTTATGGCTTAGTTATGACACTTTATAGGTTTTCGGTTTCCGCCATTTTGTGGGCGTGGCAGTTGGCCGATTTTGCCCATCTTCGAACTTAACCTTCTTATGGAGCCAAGAAATACGTGTACCAAGTTTCATCATGATATCTCAATTTTTACTCAAGTTACAGCTTGCACGGATGGACGGACGGACAGACAGACATCCGGATTTCGACTCTACTCGTCACCCTGATCACTTTGGTATATATAACCCTATATCTGACTCTTTTAGTTTTACGACTTACAAACAACCGTTATGTGAACAAAACTATAATACTCTCGTTAGCAACATTGTTGCGAGAGTATAAAAATCCTTCGTCCAAGTCTTTAAGAATTGTATCTCTATGTGTAAAATTTCATGAAGATCGGTTGAGTAGTTCTCGAGAAATCTTGCCAACCCACTTTAAGAACACAGTTGCGAGAAAACGCGTTTCAAAATGGCGCACTTAGTCATCGCCGATAAGCGTAAGGCAGTGAAAGTAGCTATCAAACTCACAAAACCTGGGTTTCTGATATCAAAACTCAACTTTTGGGGCTTTTACTCTTCCGACTCACCTGCGAGGAAGTTGTGGGTGGGTACCCCGTATGTCTATACCCCTTTTGCTTGTGTTTTATACTACTGGATAGCAAGGCTTCTTGCGAGTTTGACCAGCGACGGGCTGCCACAGCTATTTTAGCTGTCGTGTGATTCATGATCGATCCAGTGAGCTCGTTGCCCTCAATAAAGCAGCTTTTCTCTAGTGTAGGGATTCTAACAGGCCATAGCCTTATCGGCGGCTATTGCAAGGTTGAGAATTACTCCCTCCTAGAATGTCCCGCGTTTGAGAGATCAGTGCTTAAACACATGGGAACTCACACTTTCAGATAGTATTTTTCCGAGCTAGTGGGAATAAAAATTAAACACCTAAACAAATTTATATTGGTCACAAAGTGCTTTGCCGACTTACAAGATCGAATGAAAAAGTTCTATTTTTATGACTCCACAGAGAACTACATATGTAGAGATCTAGAATTTGGTGGCGTACATTTATCCAAAAATTTAAAACAAGCTTGTCAAGTATGACACTTTTTTGGGATTCTTAGGGTTGACTTTTACGATATATGATCTGATTTCAAGTTTACAAAAAATGTAATAAACAATAATATTTGAACTATAATATATTCCCATTATCAGTCTGATAATGAGACACCCTATATATTTTAATTGCTTTATTTCCGCTACTGTAGAAATATACCATGCCAAAACTTATGACGTGATTTATGATCACAATGATCACGGGCACCTCCGATTATAAAAAGCAGTAATTGAGTGTGCCATTAGTGTCAGCTTAGACGGACTTACTTGGCTTCCGTTTGGCTGAAGGAAACATAAATTACTGCAGTGAAATTTATTTGCCTGTCAGTAAGTTTATTCAATTCTTGCTTTAAGAAAGACTTTCGAAATTAGAAATTCTTTATATAATGTATTAATATTTTATAAAATATAAAGCACTAATTGCTAGTATTAGCGCTTAAAATGGGGTTTGTTTATCGAGTTGTACAACGCACATATGCACCTAATTACTCACATATCTACATATGTATGTAAAAATATCTTGCGAGGAAATGAAAAGCAAAGAATAGAAATTGAAATTCAGCAGTTCAGCCAATTTTGGGTTGTGTCATCTCTGTGGAATACATTTATGAGAACGAGGTTTCAAAAGCTCTTCTCAACGGTGAGTCCTACAATAACCGAATAACTTTATCATCAAAATAAAAGATTTTGTGGAAGACCACGCGTGCTTCAAGTGTCAGAGTCTCATTAGAAAGATATAAAGGAGCCTTCATCGGGTTATCATTTATTCACTATTATGACTTAAAAGTCATTTGGGGGACTGTCTTCTGCAAGGTTTGCTTAGATTACAGTAAATATGTTATACTACATATTATTTCATACTTAATAAAAGAGAATGTATGCAAAAAAATATCAAATTTAAGATACATTAAAAAGAGAAAGAAGTACGTTAAAAAGATAAAGAAGTAGTAAGGTGCTCACCTTACCGAAGCCGAAAAACCACGTCAAAGCAGGTCAAAAATTAAGGTTTTGTTGACAGTTTTCTCCGTTTATCGAAGTGTAACTCCGAATTCCTTCCAAACGGCCATACTGGGAATATTATTAGAGTGCCGTGCGTCGTTTGCGCGAAGCTATTCGAAAAAGAGACTGGATTTATGTGCCGACAACTCTTGGTTTTTGCACCACATTAATGCACCGTCGCAGACTGCATGGATGCTGCGTGAATTTTTCGGCACAAGGGAATTACTTAGAGGGGGGCGACATAGATTTTGAAGAATAAATTAAGAATTTTAAAATTAGGAATAAAGTCTTATTATTATACCCTGAACAGAGTATATCAAGTTTGCCACGAAGTTTGTAACACCAAGAAGGAAAGGTCGGAGACCCTATAAAATATACATCTACATGATCAGTTTGTCGAGCTGAGTCGATTTAGCCATGTCCGTCTGTCTGCCCGTCTGTCTGTCCGCCCGTCCGTCTGTTTGTATATATACGAACTAGTCCCTCAGTTTTTAAGACATCGTTTTGAAATTTTGCAAATGTCATTTCCTCTTCAAGAAGCTCCTCATTTGTCGGAACTGCCGATATCGGACCACTATAACATATAGCTGCCATACAAACTGAACGATCGGAATATAGTTCTTGTATGGAAAGCTTTCACATTTGACAAGATATATTCACGAAATTTTTTATAGATTATCTATTTTCTAACAATGTAATCTCCGAAGAAATTGTTCAGATCGGTTAACTATAGCATATAGCTTCCATACTAACTGATCACATAGTTACTAACAGAAATGCACCTGTGAAGGGTATTTAGCTTCTTTGCAAAACATACATATATTTAAACAATAACACAAAAAGATATCAACCCAAGGAATACAGATATTTATAACGTAATCTCTGCTTATATGTATATACTCGTTAAATGAGAAATCCTCCAAATTAAGCTTACTTATCAAGCGTAACAAAGTCGACTTTAATTAAACATGCTAAGGTGATGATGACTAAAGTAAATGCTCAGCTACTGTGAATAGCATTAACGGTATAATAAAAAAGTATTGTTTTAATAATATTTTGCCCACATAAAAAATTTGATTGATGAAAGAACTGAAATCCGCTAAGATTATAATTAAAATATAGAAGTGCATAGGATTACACTCAAATATGTATATAGATTACACGCACATATGTATATAGATAAATCCATATAGATATACGTTAGCCCGATTTGTATACTTTGCAAAAGTGAGAGAAAAATACACTTTATCTTTCTCAATGCGCTGTCAAATGTTATCTACTTGAACCGGTGGTCTTTGACCCTAGAGCTTCAGCGCGTTTTATTGTACGAGCCGCTGTCTTAATAGCTTTTAACTCTATGACTTAATATTAGTAATTGTATTGTAAGTATTAATATGAGGTTTTTATTTGTAGCTAGAGCGTTGGGGCATGCAAAACTATTATGAAGAGCAACAAAAACAATTCATTGCAATTGTTTAAAATTGCGCAAAACAATCCTTGACATAGATACAAATTCAAAAATTAAAAAAGCGCACTCCTTTTAATTTAATTTGAATTTAACTTGTCTACTTATTATTAAAATTAATACAGCATTTGGCAAAAGAAAGTCGGGTAAGCACCAAACGGGCTATAAGAACCAAATCATACACATGTAAATTTCAAAACCACGATTTTTGTTCCGCATATATATCGAATGTTGATATATTTGAAAACATTTTCCGAAAGTTTTCAGTTAATCGGCTAACAGTTTATAATTATAATAACTTTTTAACTTAGTGTAATCGGTCTGGTTTTTTTTTTATTTTTTTTATTTTTTTTTTTGTCGATTGCTGTTTTGTTTCGGGCTCATACGCATAGATCCATGATTCGTCACCTGTAACGATCTTATAAACGTTTTTTGAAGCACCGCGATCGTATTTTTTCAGCATTTCTTTACACCAATCCACACGAGCCTTTTTTTTGAGCGATTGTCAAATTGTGCGGGATCCATCGAGAACAAACCTTCTTTACGGCCAGGTGCTCATGCAATATCGAATGTATGCTGCCTCTATCTGAAGGTATGTTTCATGACGGTCTTGCATTATCAGTTCACGTACGACATCGATGTTTTCTGGCACAACGGCTGTTCTTGGACGACCTTCACGGAATTCGTTGTACCAGTTTTTCACAGTGCTTTAGGCCATACAAAGATTTTAGCTCATCGATGCACTCTTGTCGTGATAATCCACGTCGAAAGTTGTGAAAAATGATCGCACGAAAATGATCACGAGTTCATTCCATTTTTTGGCCGAGATGAATTTTTTAATTCCCTGTAAATAAAACAATTCACGATTAAATGACAAAACGTTCTGAGTGATGTTATGCTAAAAAATGTCAAACTTTCCAATGGAAATGTCAGATTGCACCTGGCAACACTTAGCGTTGCCCTATGCCAGAATATATATAGCAGCCCTCGTAATTTTAAAATACTAATTTGTTCTTCAAAGTCAATTCTCAAGCACCAATTCTTTTATTTTATTGACGTGTTGATCATCAGTTGATGTTGATCCCGGACCTGAACGTGGTTGGTATTTTCGAAATTAAAGCTAACAACAACTCAGACAGAATTATTTACATGCTTAAAAAATCAATCATGAACAATGGATATAATAGGGGTTTCCTATAATCTCATAAAGTTATAAGTTAAAACGAACCGAAAACATAGCTTTGAGGATTGTAATTGCGAAAACTCATTTTGTATGTAATCCAGCAATAATTTTTTCTTAATTGTAAAAGTTTATGATTTTATGATGCGTTATGATAAGTTGTGCGTCCCTTAAATATATGAGCTCATTTATGACGTCTAAGCTTTATGGTTTGAGGGGAGATCTAATCGAAATGAGAAAAAGGCAATGAGTTCGCCTCTGTTTTAAGCAATATACATATATATATGAACATATATGTAAATAAATATGTAAAACATATGTATGAGATACATATTATATTGGCCCAAGTCCACAAAGTATTTAATAACTTAGGAAATAATGGTTTCATTTATATAGAAATCTACAGATTCCAGTTTGAAATCAAATCTCAACTCGGACTACACATACTGGTCTGAAGTGAATCATTAAAAATGTGACGACGCAAATCCGAAATGATAAAACAAGAAAAGTTAGTCATTATGTACGAGCTATAAGTCAGCTAAATGTGTGATTGCGTTAAACAGTGCTTTGAAGAAACTATTAAGGCTCATAAATAACTCAAGTTTTCCGGTTGTACCACTTTACCACAGAACGCGCGGCAAATTTGACGCACAGGCTTTTATGTTTCTAACTGTTTCTAAAATAGTAATAGTCTGGCTTACAGTTAGTCGAGTTTGAGAACACGCGTTCGCAAAAACTTACAAACCGTTATAAAAGTTATATAATATTAATAGCGAAATTATGCGACATTTAAATTTGAAAAATAATTTGAATTAAATTTATTTCGAACTACTAAGAGAACGCACATTATTTATAAATATTCACATACATACATCCATATATACTAGCTTCACTTTAAACCAATAAACACCTAAAAAATTTATCCAAAGGCCGCCGAAGCCGCCTAAAACTAAAGTAGTTAGATAAAGCATGCGCCAAAAATAAGATCATTCGCCACACATGAAACATTTTCCACATGGCTTGTGATTAATCCGCTCGCCTGAATTAGAAACAAAAAAATGTGGTTCAACATATCTATTGAAACTAGAATGTAAACCGGCGATTAAACGTGAAATCAACATAAACATAAACAAGAAATCGAACCACAACAAAGAAAATTTGCATAAGTTCAAAATAAAACTAGAAAATGCGTTGAGCAACACGCGTACTCTTCATAGAATGGCATCATCGGCGCTCAGCGTAAAGAAAATTAAAACAAAATCGGTTGGAGATATCAACACATTATTAAGAAAACAAATTAAAAATACATTAAAGCCCAAAAATCTCAATGCGAGCAAATTGAGATTACACCCTTCAGTGGGTGACGTGAACAAGAGACAGAAAGTGTACATTTCCCTGTCGGGAAAATCGCAGCTGCTTGAACCTGCTGTAATAAAATATCGATATTTTTAAACGTAATCTCTCAACCAAAGAAATTAAAAATGTGAGTGATATAAAGACTGCGAGGTTCTCTACTTTTTTAAAGAAAAAACGGAAACTACCAGTTTAATGGAGAATGTTTATTATCATTCGAAAGAACATTCTTTGGCATTTATTTGTATTTATTTGTTGAGTCCAATTTGCGATAACTCGTTCGAGCATTTCGACGGCTAACTGGCGAATGACAAGCGTGAAGTTTTGGTCCAAGGCCTAAACCAAAGAAAAATTTTCCGCACAGACTTTAGGCTTGACATATCCTCACAGGAAAAAATCGAACGGCCAAACTATCTTCTCACCGAAGTGTTCTCTCTCTCAATGAATGATGCGATGTGATCACAAGTTTCAAGTCCAGACAGCAAATAGTCAGTCACCATTGCCGGTTATGTACTCATCATTTTTGAAAAAATATGGACCGATGATTCCACCGGCCCACAAACCACACCAAACCCTTGTTTTTTTGTATGAAATTACATCTCTTTAATTTCTTCTGGTTGCATTTCAACCTAAATGCGGCAATTGTGTTTGTTTATATACCCATTGAGTCTGAAATGGACCTCATCGCTGAACAAAATTTGGATGGAAAACGCCGGAAGTAGAATGTATGTTATGAAAAAAAGGTTTATTATTATATCTGCTTTCAATATACTGACAATCAATATCCTTGCACTTTAGCTCTCGTGGTACAGCTGGCCGTCATAAGGAAGGACACGTAGGGTGATTGACCAAGTTGAGAAAAAACCTCAACACCGTTCCCGTTCATAGACAAAAAATTCTGAATTCATGACAAATACAAAATTTTTTCTTCAGAAAGCAATATTTAAATTCGATGGAAAATTCCATTTAACTATTAAAGTGGATAAAAGAATGTTGCCAAAGAAGATTTATGAACTTTTAGTACACCATTGTATTACAGAAATTCCTAGAATTCTATCCACTCGGAGTATATGCAAACTTTTAAGGACTATAGCGTATTGAAATCCAACAACTGAATCGTCAAATTCATTTACGCAAATTCATCAGTTCCGCATCCTGTTGAAATTGCACCGAATTTCTCGATAGAATACATATTTTTTTACATATTATATATATACACTATATATCTTTCATTACTCAATCCCGACTATTAAATCATGTTCTAACTCTTTTCACCTGAAATCCGTAAGCGAGTATTATCATTAAGTACTTTAACCCCCTTCAAGAGCCATTCTCAACCCTGAACAGGGTATATTAAGTATGTCATGATTGTGTAACATTCAGAAGGAAACGTCGGATACCCTTTAGAATACACATATGTTTAAATGTTTATCATGACGAGCTGAGTCGATTTAGCCAAGTCCGCCTCTCTGTACATCCGTTCGTCTGCCTGTATATATGCGAACTAGTCCCACAGTTTTTAAGATCTCGATCTGAAACTTCGCACACATCTTTTCTCCTCAAGAAGCTGCTCATATATCGGACCACAATGGTATATAGCTGCCATACAAACTAACCAATCAAAGCTCAGTTAAGGAATTTTTGTCTATGTGAAGGATATTATAGCTTCGCTACAACAGAAGTCATGGTTTCATGGATAATAGTTCTCAATTGGGTTGATTTCTGCTTTCATCTGACGTCACTTGATATAACTAATTGAATCACTATTCTCTGTAGTTTTTGTTATTTAAATCGCGGGAAATTGCGTCAAGTCTTCATGCCTCGTCATCACTCTTACTTATCATACTTGCGCACACATGTAAATGTGGTCACACACACGGAACTATATTCAAAACAAAATATAAAATAAAATTTCGAAAGCGCTAACCGTGTTTTTGCGGTACGCAAATTAGAAATTTCAATAAAATTGAATAAAAAACTGATTTACATTGAATTGCGTGAACGAAGTTTTTTTGTGGAGGCAATAAGGATTTCATTGCGTCAGTAGAGCTATTATATTTATCTATGTGGTAAAACTTTGAAGCTATGGGAGGAGAAATTTAATTTCAAACTTCTGTTTTAATATATTGTGACGTCAGCACAGGGTGATTCAAATGTTTTTTTTAATGAAGAAAGTTTATAATAAAAGAGCATGTTTTGTTTAAAAACAATTAACAATCTGGCATCAAAATGAATCAACGAAGGATCTGAGATATCTAAAAGATGTTTTTTACAAGAGAAATTTCAATTTTTTGGTACACCTTGTACTGTTAATATTGTATTACGTCTAAACGACTTAAACGGTCTGAAAAGCTTCTTTTAACTTTGTAAAGTTTTATTTTCAACTGGTAATCTTAAAATATAAATATTTCTGAATTTTTTATTTGAAACCCTCTGTACTCTTAGTAAGTCAACAAAAAATCCCAATAACCTGTGTATATCTGTGAAAACCTTGACCTACAAACGCGTCAAAAATTTCAATTGTGTACTCAAAAGCTCAATTTTAGCTCTCTCTCACTCAAAAAGCTTCAGTAAAAATCTTGCTGTTTTCTTACAGATTTTCAAACGACCTTGACTAATTTATGCAGAGATCGGGAACTTGAAATTTCGGTTCCCTATACTGAGCTGACTGTGCAATGACCTTGACCTATTTTGTAGTGTTGTACGATTTATGAGCATGAATTTTGAGTGATATTACTTAATTTGTTTAAAATTTTAATTTTTTCGTGATTTTTACTTTATTTTATTCTTAAAATTTCCTCTTTTTATTTTTTATTTTATTTGTTTTAAATTATTACTTGTTTTTTTCTTTATTTGGGTTGTTTAAGAATTTTATTTAATTTTTATTTTATTTGTTTTGCTAGTTTCAAATTTATTGATATAGCTTCAAAATTAAATAATTAAACTGTAATTAAAAATTATAATATATAATTATAAAATAATAATTACGAACAAAGAAAAACTTATTATTTTAGATTATTATTATTATTTTTTAATTTATAAAATTAATTATTATAGATTATTATTATTTTTTTTTATTTTTCCTGTTTAAAATATTGACTCGTCGCCTATGTTTTTTAACACTTGTAAAGTAATTTTTTTGTTAAATATGTGTATTTATATTTTTGTGCAAATGTTATTTATTTTCCTGTGAATATTTTAATTCGCTTACAAATTTCTCGTTGTTTTTATTTAAATTTATTTTATTGTTATGCTATTTTCAAGAACCAGTCAATTTTTTAATATTAATTACTTCTTTAATTAATAAAATTTCATATGTATTAAGTATAGATATTTTGGAAAAAAATTATTTTTTGTGTTTATTTTTTATTTTTGAATTTTTATATATTATTATCAACAAAGTAATATATATTTTCGTAAACAAGTTAATTTTGATTTAATTTTTGAAATATTTTATATATAAACATTTTATTTGCATTAATCACAAATTTTTTGGAAAATAATTATTTTTTGTGTTTATTTTTTATTTTTGAATTTGTATATATTATTATCAACAAAGTAATATATATTTTCGTAAATAAGTCAATTTTGATTTTTTTTTTTTTTAATATTAAATACTTTTGTGTTAATTTTGATTTAATTATTTAATTTTAGATTTGCTCAATTTGTTCTACAACCTTCATTTTTCGTACAGACTTCTTCATTTTCTTCAAATTTGCTTTTAAATATATGAAATACATAAAACATTTAAAGCACAGTTCAACAACCTGACGAATGACACACGCTCCATTTTATTTATCATAATATTTTTTTTTCACCGAAAAGGTATCGAAATGTCACTGTTCGCACTATTTCTTCCGTTACCGCTGTTCACTCTTACTGATTCATTCGACCTTAAAGTTCGTCTCCGCAACGTTGAAAACAACCATTCTCGCAGCAAGCAATTATCACCTGGAACCAGAACTGCCACATTGTATATACTACTTATATAGGATGTATCTATGTATACAAGTGCTGTATGTAAAATACCCAGTAGACCCGCCCAATAAATTTCCAATTGCACGTGTAACTAGTCGCGGATTGAAAAACCCGAAATAATTTTGCTTAAAATATTGTTTGAATTTAAATTTGTTTTATTTCTGTTTTTGTTGTTTTGTTCTTATATATGTGTATGTGTATATTTATACGTTAGAATATGTAAATATGAATATTAATTGTTTGCTGATAACCGTATAACTTGTTTTTGTCTTTTAACTCATTAAATTTCATTTAGTTTGCGTTGATAAAAAACACACGATACATACGTTTGTGTGTGTGTGTGAGTTTATGTATATAAAAGCAGAAAACCAAGAAATAACGTTATGCGCAAACACGTAATTCCTTTCGTGCAATTAATTAAAATAAATAATACATTAAATATCATGCTTAAAACTATATAAGTGTATATGTGCATGTGTGTGTGTGCGTATTTATAATAATATTAATTTTAAGTGAAACATTGCATCAAACATTTTTTTTAATTGAACACAAATCAAGTACACACACACAGGCACACCTGCACAACATTTTTGCTATTAAACACTATTCACAAATATCACAATCTTCCAATTCGTAATACAATATATTACTTAAACGTAAGTATGTATGTGTATGTGGGCTTATTTCATAAAGCATTTCACTTAAAATCGCTTAATTGCGAGCAGTTTTAATGACGCGCGCCAGCAACTGGACACTTGAAAGAACGCGTCGAACGAGTCCCGTTTGTCACACACTCACACACACACGAGCGTGCTTGTGTCGTCTGTGCGCGCTGATAAACGGTATTTTGCGTCAGAGCGCTTTCACGAGTGAATCACTAGCGGGCGCTGAGCGCTATGCAACTTAAGCCGAACGCGCCTTTGTCTAACACGCGCCTTGTTTTTCTAAAATTTTTCTTCCTTTCTAACATGAGTATTTACACATTTCTTTATAGTTAATAATAAATACGAGTTAAAAATCACTAGTTAAAGCTTTGTTTTCAGTCAGTCAAAAGACACGAATTTTTCTAAATTTTCCCCTTGAAAATTTCGCAATTCCCCACCCACACGCCTGCTGGCGCCCTAAATTACACCACATTCTCGTTGAGTCGCACAGCATTGCGCATGAGCGCCTGCGCGTGCTGTGCCACCGGTTGCAGACGTTGCACCTGCGCGCTTTGTTCTGACACTTTTTGCATGTTCTGTGCCAGTCGGCCCGTTTTCGCTTCGATCCAATTCAAATAGTGTGTGACGCGCGTGAAGCCACCGGGTATATTCGTCTCACAGCCATCGGCGGGTCCGAAGCTCGTAATACCAACGACAGTTTGCGTATTCTTCAGCACGAGTGGACCGCCAGAATCGCCGGAGCAGACGGTTTCGTCGCGCAAGCCTTTCGCACAGAGCACACCGCTTGTCACCACATCGAATTCATTGGCGCACTCCTGATTGGAGATCACACGCAGTTCGGTGTATTGCATGGGGTTGTAGTTGGACATCTCATTGTTGGCACCCCAGCCGGTAGCAACGACTTTGGCGCCGGTCAGCGCATCGTTGCGCCTGAGGTATGGCAGCGTGGCGGGTTGTATGCGCGCTGTGAAGGCTACATCTATGGGCAGCTTGACAAGCGCGATATCATTGGCCGCTGTGTCGGGATTGAAGCCTTCATGCACGATGAATTTATTCGAGCGCAGCACCAAGCGTCCCGTTTCGGCGCCATCTTCGATGGTGAGCGCGCCCAGGTAGATGTCAAAATGTGTGACGCCCATGGTGCAATGGCCAGCGGTGAGTATCCAGCGTTGATCGAGCAGCGTGCCGCCGCAGAGTATGCGCTTGCGCCACAACTGTTTGCCGATCAGCATCACTTGGTAGGGGAACTTCTCGATGCGTCCGTATTTCGATTGACCGAGGGCAAAGCCCTGCACAGTCTGTGGTCCGATTAGTGTATCCATTGCGGCACAACTAAGCAGCACAGCCAATAATGTTCTTTGCAAACTCATTTCGATTTTACGTTGCTAATTAATTTGCACTTTTGCAGTAAGTCTTTTTGTACTAGCGCGCACTACCTTATTTAGCACTTGCTTTCTTTCTTTATTTTTGAACAAACAATTTTCGATTATTTAGTATTTTATTTTGAAAAAGTTTTGAATTTTTCTTCTTCGACTTTCACTTGTGTTGTTGTTGTCAATAATTGTCCGAATTGTGTGAATATTTTGCAAGGTCTTCTCGCCTCAAACTCTCGCTTAAATCTAAGCTCATTCTAACTGAGACGTGAAATTTTATTTCGAAACTCACTGAGATCCGCTAAATTTGCCGGTCATTTTTTGTTGCGCCATTTTTCGTTTGCCCACCTTTTTTTGTGTTATTATTGTTTGTGTTTTTTGCTTTTGTTTTTTACTTTGTTATTTTCGCTGTTGCGAATTAACTTCTGAGACGCAAACTCGACCGAATGATTGGCGCTCACAGCGTTCACAGCTCGGCGGCGAGCTGACATATCCCCAAACTCAGCGCGAGCCTTAGCGTCCAACGAGTCGTTGCGTCGGAGATAGCGAACAAGTTCGACGGCAGCGTTGTTGTGACGATCGTATCGTGTTTCATTTGCCTCACTTCTCTGTGGTATTTTCCCATTTTTTTTATTATTTTATTTTAGGTCTTTTTGGCAATATCGTTTAGAGTGTAGTGCTGCTTCCAATACGAGTATTATATGCACTTAGTTACTTACATACATATAATTGGATACATACATATATGTAAATATTTATGTCAAACATTCCTTGAATCACATTATTATCATTTTTAATGGAAGCAAAAGTGAATGCCTGACTAATTCTAATTCTTATATAAAAATCATTTAGTCATGTTTGTAGCTACGTAACGTAAACATATGTATGTATATTAACGCGATATAGTTCATAAGCATTTTGAACTCCCAAATCTACTGGAAAATGATACATTAATTCAACTCGTATTTCCATTTTAATTCTTGAATGTCACTGTACTAATCTGTGAAACGTTTGTCAAGTTCATCAATGATAGCCAGTTTAGAACAAAAAATGCACACAAGTCTTTTTCTCCTAACTCTATACCGCCAGTATCCGTTATAAAGACGTGTTCATGCCGGCGTACCTGCAGTTCGCACAGTACCTCGTTCCAGCCTAGTGATTTCGCGAATTTTTCCTTAAACACCCAGATATTGTTATCCTTCTGTTCCGTAAACATTATAAAATGCTAAATTTCTTCCCAATTGCTTCTCAATTGTTTCATCTGCAAGAGTGATTTTACGCATCTCGTCACATGTCACATCAACAAAAGCAACGTATAGCCTACCCTTAAATCGTACTTCTTTCAATTTTGGTCGATTAAGCATTGAGAATTTTTCTCACTTGAGTGAACTTTTTCACATGGCTCCATCCTCCAATGATGATGATACTAGAACTCAGAAATCAACATTGTCTCATTCCTCTATACAAAATGGGTTCCAAAGTAAACAGGTGGTGCCATCTATATGTCGACTAATGCGTTAGAATCTGCTATCTTTACTGGATTGGAAGTTATTGCGTTTCAAGTGTCAGTATGTTTGTGTTATCGGTGCGAAAATGAGCTTCGAACAAAGAGCCAACATTAAATTTTGTTTTAAAATTGGTAAAACTTTTACCGAAACGTTTCAATTGATGAAACAAGTTTATGGCAATGATTGCCTATCCCGTAGCAGAGTGCACGAGTGGTTTCAACGTCTTCAAAGTGGTCGTGAGGACATAAATGACGATCAACATGTGCGCCAATCAAAATCCGTGATCACCGGAAATTCCATCGAAACTGTGCGTGAACTCATCAAAAATCAGCCGAAATAATCATTGAAATTCATAGAAATGGAATGGAACATCTTCAAAACATCGATTTATCGCATTTTGACCGAACATTTGGGCTTACGAAAGGTGTGTGCACGGTTTGAATTGCTCAGAATCCGTCTCATCGATCGACGCTTGTGACCGATTATTTGACCAAAAATCACATGTTAACCATTAACCACTCCCCGAATTCACCTGATGTGGCACCGTACGACTACTTACTTTTCGGAAAAATGCATTTGCCCATGAAAGGAAGGCGTTATGCAGACGTAGAGGCCATTTAAAAAGGCTTGCACCAACATACTGGCGGCCATACCGGCCAACAAGCTAAAACACTCGTTCGACATGCTTTTTGACGGTGCAAAAAGCTGTATTGAAGCAGAACCATTTGTTCTGTTTTTTATTAAGTCCTGTTTACTTTGGAACGCAGTTTGTATAGTGGCATAAGCGCTTGCTCCTTTTTATCTATTTTATTATATAACCTAACTGAATTTGCAAACCTCCAAAAACTACACACCTACACTTCCAGTTCGGACTACTGAAATTGCTGGAAGATGCAGAACATATTCGTGTACAACGGATCTAAAATGTGCTCTGTCAATTCAATCATCTCTAAAATGGGAGCTTTGTCCTATAAAACTGGATATGGAGTACATAAGTATTATTTCGAGAATGAGAATGGGAACCAACGACTGGAAAACTCCACATATAAATTAAATGATTGATTATAAAAGGTGATCCATTTCGAGGGTCCCTACTTTTTGAAGAAAACACTCAGAAACTTCAAATTTAATGGGAAATGTTTATTATCATTTGAAAGAACATAGTGTTCTGGCATTTATTTTTTCTGTTGGCATTTATTTTTCTAAGATTATTATTTTCAAATGTGGGCCGCGGCTACGTCTCAGATGGTTCACCCATTGAGTACGACTTTCGATGACTCATTTATTTCGACTGGTTACTAACGAATGACACGCGTGTTGTTTTGCTCCAAAGGCCTGAATCGAAGCGGGATTGTCTGCATAGACTTTTGACGTCACACCTGTTAAAATGCTTCCTTTTGTTGGACTTCCGTCGTACCGAGAGTTCAATTACAATTTATGTAGGTTCATACTTAACATTTCAGCTAAATTTTCAAACCAAAATTTTACTTGAAACGTTGAAACAAAACTAATTCAAACCCTACACAAAAATCTTTAACTGTGTCACAAAACTTTTCTCCAAACACCAGATGTTTTGGATCCTCAGTTCTGAAATTTTAGAATTTTTCGTAAAATAATTCATGCCATTGTATAATATGTCTTTTAATGAAAACAAAAAATAGCAGCAAACCTATTGCGAACTTTACACAAGTTTTTGATTTAATATTACAAGAAATAAAAACAAAAATTATAATGAAAGTCTTGCTTTTGCTTTTGGTCTTTGCAATAAACAAAACGCATGTAATCAAAATATTTTCGTTGAATTCCATAATTTCATGATATACTACATACATTTGACGTCGAGGAATTTAAATTTTTTCTAAAAAATCAAAATTATTCATAGCCTAAAGTCCAGAATCCACGGAAATTATGCGAACTTATCAACACCGCAAAAAACAGCAAAAATATAAACAAAAACACAAAACATCATCCGCTTAATAATCGAAAACAGAATTCCAAGGAACTAAACAAATATCACCACAACAACCACACTGTGGTTAGTGGTCAAGCGGATTTGTGCGACTAGAACAAAATAAAACCTGAGACTGGCGACACAAAGAATTTCGCATTTATTTATTACAATAAGACAACAACAAGAAGCAACAAATATTTTGACGTCAGTGAACAGAACGGTTGGGAGGGAAGGCTTATCACAATTCCAACGCTGTGCATAAGCGAATTCCGGTGGCTACTCTGAATTTTCTCGGCTATAAATTTGGAAAAAGCACCAACACCAAAGTGGGACAGTGCGGTGTCAACGAGCGAAACAGGTCGCAACGCGTCTGGCTGGAGCCGCCGCGAATGCGGGATTAATCGGTTGGCGGCGGTTGGACCGATGCGAAGATGTTTGAAAGTCTTAATACAGTTTTTATACGCTTGACAAATTGCTAATTAATTGGAACGACGCGGCGCGCCAGACCAGTTTATCAGCATCAACACAAATATTTACCATTCACCGAATATCAATCTGCAACACAACATCAACGGCGAATACACTCGGCAACGCTCGCTCAACGGAGAGAACGATGTTTGCTTCATCTGCAGATATCACATGTTTCTCTTGCTGCCGTGGAGAGTTTTGATCAACGTCATCATGAGACTGTATTTGCGAAGCGAAGCACAGTGTTTTGTTTGGTAAAAATTAGTGATTATGAAAATGTTCTTATTTCTAGCTATAAACTGTTAGAGCACAATTAAATTTTAAGTAATATATTTTTCAAGATCAACTTACTGTAACCGTAGATGTATAAATTAACATCAATTTTCACCAGATACTCGCAAAAAAATGCTGGGGTAAATAAAGGGTGATCCATTTCGAGGTTCTTTACTTTTTTAAAGAAAAAAACACATAAACTTTTAATTTTATTAGGAAATGTTTATTATCATTCGAACAATCTTTGGCATTTATTTTTCGTAGATTATATGTTGCAAATTTTGGTTGTGGCCACGTCTCCATTTTTCGATGATTTATTCGAACGTGATGTTTTGCTCCAAGGCCTTAATCGAAGCGGGATTGCATATTCTTACAGAAAAAGTCGAACGGTGTGATATCACACAATTTTGTTGGCCTATCGACCAGTGCAATGCGTGGAAGTATCTGCTCACCGAAGCCTTCTCTTAATAAATCCAGTGGTTGATACGATGTGTAGAAAGTGGCGCCATCTTGTTGAAAGCAAATGTAGCCGAAATCACGAATTTCAATTTCAGGCATCAAATATTCGGTTATCAGGGCGCGATAACGGTCGCCATTGGCAGTTACGTTCTCTTCAGGCTGCTATTGGTCCCAAAGGCGGCAATTTTACTTGTCTGCATACCCATTGAGATAGAAATGGGTCTCATCGCTGAATAAAATTTGGCTCGAAAACGTCAAATCTTCTTGGAACTTTTCAAGAGCCCATAGAACGTAGCGATCTTGCTTGGAAGGGTCGATCGGCTTCAGTTCTTGCACAAGCTGTATGTTGTATGCTTCTTATTTAACAACTCGATGTAAAATGCGCCAAGTCGTTTCTTACGTCAATCCGGATTGCTGCGAACGGCTCCGAATCGCTTCTATGTCTCAAGTTGGGTGATGGCGTTGCGAATGGTACGCTTAGTAGGCCAATTATGTTGACCATAAGTTGAGCGAAGTGGGCGAAACGCATAAATTACAGAACGTGAATTTTCGTAATAGAGTTGAACGATTTTTAGACGTTGTTCAAGCGTAAGTCTTTCCATGATCAATTGCCTAACAATACTGAACAAAAATAACATGTCAGCTTGACACCACCCGCGCGTCTGTAAAAAAAGGCTATTGTAATTTCTCTTCTACTTAACTTTTAATCTCTCTCTTTCGCACCGTCCAACTTGGAAACATGAGTTTGAAGATGTATATACTATGTCAAATCGATCTCAGCAAACACCTTTTTAGGTATTTTCAATGCTATAATTTTATTTCCGGCCCTTAAATATTTCTACGAACTCAATATACAGACTTCACTACACGATTCGTTGGAACAAGTTTATGACTCTAGCTGAAAGCACTATTGGACGAACGTAAACATGGAACAATTGATGAAAACACATATAAGTATGTTGTTTAATATAGAGAACTGACAGCTCTACATATGTATATATCTCACCAATTAATAATTATTCCGTAATATCGTTTATAGAGGCCTACAGCTCCTACACCAGTTTTATATACATTGTTTATTTCTTTGCCTTGCATTGCAAAGAACACAAAACAAGGATAATACAGACAAGATTGCGACACGCTACGTCATAAATGAAACGAACTGTCAACATTTTTTTACCAAATGTAAGCAAAGTCTCCCCATTTTAGCTGTCATGAAGGCAAGAACCATTTAATTTTTCTATCACTCCAACTGGAAAAAACTATTGTATTCGACTCGTCATTTTTCTGATTGCTATCTATTGACACTGTCTTACCAAAATATATACATCTAACAGAGCTAGCGCAATAGTTGCAGTAATTACAACTTGCTGTCAGTCTATTTTCAACTGCTGTTTTGGTTTGTTAGAATCGCTACTCTCAGAGCTTGCCAAATCGAACGCTATTTGCTTCTTGTGCTTACAGCTATATAATTTTCCGCACTTCTGTTTAATAAAAAGTTCCCTCTCATCGAGAAAACAACACTTATAACTTTTTTTTTCTAGAGCCACTTATGACGGTAATTGTCTGACTTTGGTGTAAGCCACCGAATCACTTTTATATGCCTGCACTTGAGTTTTATTCTACGGTGATTCAGCATTTTTGACCCAACACTTTATTTGTGGATGACTTCAACAACTCATTTTTTGTGGCATAATTTTTTTTTTTTAATGATTGGCAACATATTCTTGTTAGATATATGTATAGTATGTACATTAGTATACGCTTACAGATATGTATCAGTAGTTATGCGAGGAGCTCAAAATAATATTTTTGCCAAATCCCATAAACTATAAGAGATTTTAACTACATCTCTATACTTTCTCTCAACCATGCTCAAACTCTTTCTGTTCACCTTTGATCTCTGTATTATTTGAGTTATAAAAATTGTTGTGTTTTGTTTTTCTGTTAGCGGATTCCCCAGTGGCATTGTCATGCTATTATTAACGGCCTGCGACTATTTTACTGTCATTTTGTTGTTGTGTGCTCTGTTCGTCGTTTTCTGTTTTTATCACTATTGCGTGGTGTTAGAGGGAACTATTTACATACATAAGTATGTATGCATGCATCTTCTACAAAAATGTGCAAACTCATAGTTCAGGTTAGTATTCATTAAATGAGGATGGAAAAAGCGAAATCAATTGATATTTTTAGACTGTGAATTATCAACGATTTCAACGGAAATTCAACAAAATTCATTAGAAATTCTGGCGAATAGCTGTCGAGTGACAAATTGTGGTCTGGCGTGAACTTCAGGCTTGTTGAATTTTGGCACCAGCTTGTGAATTATTTTTCCGCATGCCTAAGTCCAGGACATGCAGTAAGCTGTTGGAGGCGATTGAGGTGTGAATTAGGTGAATTACACTCAAACACGTGTAATATACATACATATGTATGTATATGTGCGCTAAAAACCATAAAAACGATAATATAAATTTATAACTGTTAAAGACGTCAGCAAGCAACTTGTGAAAAATTCTTTAGTATTGAGTTCTAAACGTACTTTTTTTACAACTTGTTTTACAACTTTATTAGTTTTTTATAAGATCTGTTCCACTTCATGTCACAAATCTAATAAATTCCGTTAATTTGCAAAGGAATCTCGACAATCGAAGACGCCATATTTATACCAGGGTACATTAAGTTTGCCATGAAGTTTGAACACCAAAAAGGAAACGTGAGAGACCTACAATGATACTTATATAAGTGGTCAGCGTAACAAGCTGAGTCGATTTAGCCATGTCCGTCTGTATATAAGCAAACTAGTCCATCAGTTTTTGAGATATCGACCAGAAACTTTGCACAAAGACGCTGCTTTGTTGGAACCAGCGATATGAGACCACTATAACATATAGTTGCCATATAAGCAGAACGTACAGAATCAAAATAAAGATATTTTTATACTCCTTTATGTTATAAAGCCATCTAACGTTTTAAATTTGAATTATCTATATTTCGACATTGGAAACGTCAAATACCATTCGGAAAGTGACAGATATTCAGTAAAAAGTCTAGAATTTACGAAATGGGTCGCTATACACTAGAAGAAAACTGGAAAACAGTTCGTAGATTGGCAATCATCTTTTTGGACGAGGCTCATTTCCACCTCGATGGTTACGTTAACAAGCAGAATTGTCCCATTTCGGGCACAGAAAACCCGCACGTAATCGTCGAGAAGCCAATGTACCCAGCACGAATCACTGTATGGTACGGATTTTAGTCTGGTGGAATCATCGGCCCATCTTTCTTCGAAAATGAAGAAGGAACCGCTGTAACCATCAATGGTGAGCGACATCGCGCAATATTAACCGAATTTTTCTTCAAGCAAATTAAAGAGGAAGACTTGGACAACATTTGGTTCCAGCAGGACGACGCTACATGCCATACAGCAAACGCTACACTCAATCTTTTACGCCCTATCATCGAAAATCGCATAATCAGCAAAAGAGGTGATGTGAATTGGCCTCCAAGAAGCTGCGTTGGACTAATTTCTGTGGGGAGCTGTTAAAGATAAATGTTACGCCAACCATCCAGAAACAATTCAAGATCTAAAGTACGAGATTCAAGCTGCTGTAGCTGCCATAAGGCCTGAAACCATCGAGAAAGTACTCCAAAATTGAGTGGATCGAATTAGCTACTGTAAACTCAGCCGTGGTGGTCATTTGTCCGAAATTGTTTTCAACAAATAAATTTCATAAAACAACCTTTTAAATAAATGTTAGACCTTTGAAAAATATCATGCCGTTTGTTTTTCATTGACTTTTTAAATTTAAAATTTCATATGGGATGGGATATTTTAGCTTCTATGACGCCAAAGTTAACATGTTTTCTTGTTTTTGTTTTCAATTTCTAAATTACTGTTGTGGTATAAAAAGTCGGTCTTAATGATAACGTTACGTTATACGTTTTTGGCATCATCACATTTAATTAGCATCAGTAAAATTGGTAAACAGTTTGTTGACTTAGCCAAGGCCATTTCAACGCCCAACAAGTTGATTGACACCTCAGATCAAATACTTGCATCTACATTCATACTCATTAGCATGTGACTACACATGTTTAATGTTCTAATTCTAATTAATTCTAGATTTTTTTTTCAAATGATATCAGCAATTATCCTATTAAAATAGTTTGGTTTTCAATTAACGCAAATATCACATTTAAAAAAAGTGTTAAAAGCTAGGAAGAGATTGAGTACGCGCGTAACTAAATAATCAATTTGGGGGCTCACAATTTGTCATACCGCATCGTAAAATCATAAAACCATAAATTAGTACACTTGTTTAAAAAATTGTTTTTGGATTACATACAAAAATACTCAACACTATGTTTTCGGTTCGTTATAACTTATATGGGATAGTTACAGCAGTAAAATAAACAATCCCAATAAGTCTGATCTACGATTTATACTTCCAAGTTTATTTTTCTGCCAGATAACGGTAAATTAATACATTGGAAATTGTTATTTCGATAATCAAAGTGTTAGTCCAATGAGTTATGTCGCGCGAGTTTTTTACTTTTTTCCCTTCTATTATAAGTTATAAATTGTACTTAAAAGTTGAAAAATAAAATTGAATTGTTTCTTAATATAGAATATGCGTTATTTCTTTTGCAAAAAAATGTACTTTTCTAATGCATCTACAAAAAACTTATGACGGAATATGTGCGAGACTCGAGTTAGTCCAATGAGTTTTATCCGACACTGCATATGTACTCGTATATAGGCTAGTTACAGCATTTATAGCTCTAGAGACTAAGCCGGCAAAACAGGTTTTGATGTTCTCTAATTTATTGAATCTTTTTCCATCATGATTGGCGGAATAACTCATAAAATATTGGAAACATAGAAAATACTCGAATCGAAACAAAAGTATGGAAGACCTAAGATCGGATATAACCGAACATTTGCAACTCGCAGGAAACAAACCCAGGGAAGTACCGTAATACGTCAACCATCGAAATTTAAGAATATATTACTTATCCATTGACTGACAAATTCAGCATAAGGTTTGTTAGAAAAAGGAAAATCATTATACGTAGTATATGGGAGTTGGGGAAGTATCGATGCGATTTTATCTATTATCATGACATATACGAAAAAAAATTTCCCTAAGTTTCATTAAGGTACCTCACACACAATCACCAATCATATGGAGTAAAGTCAGGCGGATGTTCGATAGTCCTGATAATAATTATATGGGGGCTAAGTCAAGTTTTCGCCCAATTTTATCTATTTTAGGCAAAAAGATACACTGTTAAGAGTTAAACACGCCGGCCAATTTTCATCAATGTCATAACTCACATATTGGCTGATATTTGCCGTATAAAGTCACCCGGAAGTTCGAAAATCTTTATATTAGGCATAAGGGGGCTCAGGGAAGTATTGATCCGATTCAACCTATTTTTGAAACGCAGAAATATTATTATCAGGAAAAGATTATCTCTGAATTTCAGTTGTGTATCCCATATATTACTCGATATGTTCAGTCAAAAGTCAACTATGGATACTAAAGTCCACATACTCGTGACTCTGGGGGTCGAAGAGTTTTGGTTGAATTTAATGTAATGTCTCTGGCGTATTTTTTTATTTATTTATTGCGCTTTTAGTAGTTGAACAGTATCATTCTATGAGGAATGTGCGGAGTTATCTTCCGATTTCAAGCTGCTGGTAGGAGTTCTTATTATATTTGCGTTAGGCAAATTTGGTTGTTGCAGCTTTAGTAGTTTAGGATATATTTGTATTAAACTCACAGGTGCCGCTTTATACTCCGATCCCCTATGCCAAATTACAGTTTTTTATCATAATTTAATGCTTAGTTATGGCACTTATAGATTTTCGGATAATGGCGCTTTGCGGCCGTGGCAGTGATCCGATTCGTAACTTTTTTTTGCCAAGAAACGCGCATATGAAGTTTCATCAAGATATCTACTCAAGTTACAGTTTTCCTGGACAGACAGACAGTCACTCGAAATTCAACTCGTCTCGTCATTATGATCATTTATATAAATAAAGGCGAAACGTACAAATGTTAGGTGAATAAAATTATTGCACTCTAAAGCAATATGTTGCTAGAGTATAAAAAAGAAAAAGTCCAACAACTGTCAAATCGAAAATTTTCCGTGTTTCCGTCCCAACCTAAAATTTTAACTTTTTTAATCATTGGTCCGCGTCGAAGAGCAAGGTCAAATTTTCATTTATATTCAAAATATTAATAAACTTCTGATGAAAACCAGTAACCATTTGGAAAATCTAAAGACTTTTAAGACTATAACGGTTTTGATTCGATACTTTTTTCGAGTACATTTGACAGAAAAGTATGTTAGGTATTGATAATTTGACCGAAAAGAAAGCCTAATTTACAACTGTTATGAAATTTTTACAATTTCACATTTTTGATCTACTGTTTATGAGTAATTTTAGATTTGTAGTAGTATCATATACTAATATCATTCTGAGATGTTGTTAAAGTTTCTAATCTCCAAATAATAAACAAAGCAAAAAATTAAATTTTAGTATTCGACACTTCGATTTTTTGACTTAATCTTCGGCATGAATATATTATGTTTATGAAAATTATTGAACAAAATTTTATAAACTTCAAATATCGCGCGTCCCGCTCTAATGTTCATACGCAATCGAGGACCCCACTGGTCCTGCCACTCAGAAAAATACTTGTTCCATAAGAAAGTTAATGAATGATTGTCAATCTGAAATCAAAAGCCGTATGTGGCTTTAAAATAAACAATATAATGCCGTTTTTTTCAAATAGTTTATACATACAACGTCGCGGTTACTTGGTGTCTCAACTAGTTTTTACTGGAGTTTTACGTTGATAATAACACTGAACGCACAGAGAAGGATAATTCGACGCCTTTCGCTGATTATGTTTATATATAATATGTATAATAGCCCAAACTCCAATTCTGTCTGGCATAATGAACTTGATATCAAATAAATAAAACAAGAAAATTGAACTGGTTTTCTTGGTGCATAACATTATTTATAAATGGAGTCAAATAATCTGTATGAGCAATCACGTCTAGTCATCAAAATACCATCGCCGACAAGTAATAAATGTGGGCTTGAAAGTAAACATATCTAATTACGTGTTCTAACATAAAAATGTCAAGTTTCTTTCTGTCACTCCATAAATTTGACTTGTTAGCTACATCAAGTTATACCCTGAACAGGGTATATTAAGTTTGTCACGAAGTTTGGAACACCAAGAAGGAAGCATCGGAGACCCTGTAAAGTATATATATAAATGATCAGTATGTTGAGCTGAGTCGATTTAGCTATGTCCGTCTGTCTGTCTGTCCGTCTGTATATATACGAACTGGTCCCTCAGTTTTTAAGATATCGTTTTGAAATTTTACAAAAGTAATTTTCTCTTCAAGAAACTGCTCATTTGCCGGAACGGCCGATATCGGACCACTATAACATATAGCTGCCATACAAAGTGAACGATCGGAATCAAGTTTTTGTATGGGAAACTTCCTCATTTGACGATATATCTTAACGAAATTTGGTATGAGTTTTTGTATGTATGGATGTATGTATAGAAATAATGTAATATCAGAAAAAATTGTTCAGATCGGATTACTATAGCATATAGCTTCCATACAAACTGAGCACATAGTTACTAACAGAAATGCACCTGTGAAGGGTATTTAGCTTCGGTCCAACCGAAGTTAACGTTTTTTCTTGTTAAAATTTGAAATCGGAGCTACCAAAATATGCATTAAAGTCATCAAAAATTAATTGATTTTAATTACTAAACTCCTTTGTTGGTACGGACTTTGATACTCGTTATTTTTATTAACCACATAATAAATTTTAAATTTTTATATGAGCATTTAAGCAAATAAACAATTTCAAGTGCTTTAAAAAATATCATATTTTTTTCTTTGTGTCGGCAAAATTTCAAAAAAATATAAAAAAATCCTTATATTTACTAAACTCAAAGAAAATGCGTGACTAGCGGCCTTATAGGCGAGGACTTAAAGCCCGAACCTTGTGTCTCCACACACAAAGTGGGATGCTCACAATCATTGCTGATATAATAAATATCGTCTTATTCTTGTTTTGTCAAATAATATTAAGACGCACACCACAAACGGTGGAAGTGACATAATCTACACTCCAGCTCAAACTTGCACTAGAATATACGACGACGCAGGTATTTAAAGAAGTGGTAAACAAACTCCGGGTCCAATTAAAAGAAAAATGCGAATGTTGTCTGATCCAATGAAGAAATAACTATGTATGATATTGAGAAGATTTAAGTCAGCAAATATCGTGTGTAAATCATCGAATTTCGATAAATATTATAGTATACAATAATAAGATATTTCTATAAATTTTCTTTGATTCCCGAGACAAAGGTCTCTGGAGGAAACTATTTATTGTATATGCTTAGTTTTATGATTAAATCTGTATCAAAGTTTACAATGCAAACAGCGAGAACAAATTTGCTAAAAAAATGCCGTTTTTATTAAATTTATATGCAGTGTCTACTTATTTATATTACCGGTCAGCACAATTATTGAGTCTGACTTCTGCATATTTAATTTCAGTTTCTGCTACACCAAAAATAAAGGAAACAATTTTTTTATTGAAGTTTTTAGAATATTTTTTCGTAATTCTTTTATGTTCGTATAAGCAAATCAAGGCCCTTGGTATCAGGCAAAAGCAGATACAAAAAAAAACAAAATGTTTTTACCGAGGAAGCGAAGTAATTGTCCTCGTGCTGTTGGTACCTATTCAGCCATAAAAACTGTTCACAAACGCATTCGCAGAAATATTCTTGGAAAGCAGAAAATCTATATATCAACCAGATCAATGTCGAGTCTTATTCGAGATGATCTCTACATAAAAGCCTTCTGACAACGCGCTTAAAGTAAACAAGGCTCAACAAATGCAAGCGATTTCAAATCACATCAACACAAAGTTAACAACGTGAAGGAATGCACCAACGACCATAAAAGTATCCTTTATCAAAAGAAAAAATTTCACTGTTGAAGGAGTTTTTAATAAGCAAAATGACAAAACCTACGCAAAACTTCCAAAGACGCACCATCCAGCACTAATGGTTTATTGAGGAGTATCCTGCAATAACATTACACCTCCTCACTTTTGTGTGAATGATTTAAAAATGGGGCAAAAGTGTACCATCTTCATGTTTTAAAATTAGTGGTAAAGCAGCTAAGCAATACTCTCTTCGATGGACAGCATTGGTTCTTCCAGCAGGATTTTGTTCATATTCCTTCTTTCATAGCTGTAAATGATTGGCCGTTTGGCCAGATTTGAATCCATTGGACTAAATTTTTTGGTCAGAGACGGCGATCACAGCCTGTCGAATATCACATAGAAATAATTACTCTCAAAAAATCGTTGGTTGGAGCAGCGTCGTCAATACGAGGGTACGTATAACGCGCTGTTCAATGGCCGAAACTCAAAATCAAATCACCCAGCGTTAGGTTTCAAGGCGGAAAAAATTTTGAACAGTTTTTAAGTTTTAATTGTTGTCAGTCACGTTGAAGGAATAAATATATTGATGGTATCAATTTCGAGTTCCTGCCCATTAGGTAAGGTATGGAATCTTATCTCAGTGGCAGAAATCACACAAGTACAGTTGTGAGCCCGCCGTTTTGATACCCCCAATTCATAAAGCAATAATTTGGAGTCTTGAGCTTATGAATAATTCAATAAAAGCCAGCGTATATCTTTCTTTTTAAATAAATCTGGAGAACATACCCTCTATTAGAATATGTGACATTTTTTGTTTCCTTTTACAGCTTAAACTGCTATCTAAATTTTATAAATAAATATTATTTACTTGCGCTGGAGTGAAATTAATTATAATTTTTTCTTGCCCTGAAATGAACAAAAGCAATCGATTAAAAATATATATGTAAAAAAAGTAAAAGCATATACAAAAACTGGTAATGTTAAAAAGCTACCACATTTAATAATCAATTAATGCTTTAATAGATTGTCTAAATAAATAATTAATACCGCTTAAAATTTCGTAAAACAAATGTGTTTATTTTGTTGAATGCACAAACAATTAATATTAATATTTCTATATTACTCAATTAAATTTTTACCGTTTTTTATAGACAAGCAATTTTTTACGTCAAGCACTTCAATGTTTAGCATTACACACTTGCACAATTCATAGCTATTAAAATTGTGCGCCTTTGATTGACCTGTACGATTGTCGCACAAAAGACTTAAGGCACAAACCTGATTCCGAAATTTAAACAACATGCGAGCAAGCCACAAGCATAAAGCACTTTTTAAGCACTCAATGCAAAGTAAATTTGTTGTGAGAATCTGCTACAGTTTTATCAATCGTGAAATTAAAATTTTTATTGAACAGAAAAAGTTCATTATTCTGCATGCAAACGTCATAGCAGTTGGCAGCTCTAACAAAGGAATTTACCACTTTCTAAATGAGAACATTAACCTGCATGAAATAGAAGTAACACGGGTTTATTAACCCATTTTGCGCATCGATCCACATATAACTCAAATCGGTGGTTTTTATGCATTTAATTGGCTAGAAGGAACGCCAGACTAGTTCGATAAGAAAGTTGTTTCCCTTGTGAATGCCATTTTTTTGCCCTGAAATGTGAGTAATAAGCGCCAGTGTTTATACAAACAATAACAGTCTTATCTATTGGCGAGATGTGAGAATATTTTGTCCACTATAAATTTTTGAAAATAAAATAAAACTAAGCGACTAATTAAATTCGAAGTTCGGGTGCAACTAAACATTTTATTTCCCTTATATTTAAAAAAAACGAAACAGAAGCATGTCAGGTGTTGGCAAAATTTTTTATATTAAAAAAGTAAAGAACGATTTATTTCGAATGTAACCGAAACCTTCGTAATAAGAAATATTTTAGATGCATAAGGTTTGTAAGTTATGTGGGGTGAATGCAAATATGCATCTTTACTCCAAAAACACGGTTTCTCATTTTGATAAAAAAACTCAAACCTTTGCCGATATATGCGATATGAAGTCATCTGGAAGTTCAAAAATCTTTCTAATAGGTATATGGAAGCTAAAGAAATTAGACATACTATTAGACATATACATGTATAGAAACTGATTCGCTCTGAAAGTTCGCAAATGGAAGTTTGATTCACATATTCGGCATCTAGGATGAATAGTTTTGGTCCGATTTGGCAGCTTTTTAGTCATAAAGTGGCTTACTTTAAGCGCACTATTCGGACAAAGTTTTATCCCGATATATTCATTTCCATTTCGGAAAGTAGTAGTATATGATGGAAATGAAAATAGGGTTATATGGAACGTAGGCGTTGTTGTAGTACAATTTCGTTTGGTTTCGCAATGTAACATAGGAATGCAAAGATAACGTTATATACGAAATTTGGTCGATATCGTTCAAGTAGGTCCTGAGATATAGTTTTTCATCCCATAGTCCATTTTTGACCCCGGTTCCTATAAAGTAATCTTATTTCAACCTAAAATTAAATTTTTAAACCTCTGGAGTATTTATTTATTTTCTTATCGCGTTTTTCGTCGTTTTTATAAAACCGTTATATGGGAGGTGGGCGGTGTTATCAAAAGATTTCATCATTACAGTGTCGGTAGCGTTGTTTAAGTGATTTGTCCTGAAGGAATTCGGATATTTTAGCTTAAGTGGTTTAGGAGAGATGTGCATTAAATCTTTTTGAGGGCATGGCCACGCTCGCTTTTTCGTAATTTTTACACAGGTTACTCTTGCTACTTCAATGCCTTGTGCCAAACAACAGCTCTTTTTTGATTAACGGCAGTTTGTGGGCGTGGCAGTTGTACGACTACGCCTGATTAAAACTTATTTGCCCAGGAATGCGTGTACCATGTTTCATTAAGATAACTTATTTTTTGGTTGATGCAAACAACCGTTAGGTGAAGAAAACTATTGCAACATGTTGCAGGGAATACAAATTTTCAATTCAACATTCGACGAAATTATTATTGGTATACAGTCATTTGTGCTATCTGTTATTAGGCCGTAGCCTCACTTAGCCTCATTAATCTGCTTCATATCAGAAATATTGGTATACAAATCAAACTACTTAGTTAAACGGTATGAGAAACATACATATATTTTATATAAACTCAACCAAAGGGATAAAATTTAAAATATTAAGAATATTAAAAAAAGTAAGTACAAGCGGGAATACGTTATATTAAGCGTTGGACTTTGGATCGAATTTTTCCTTTTTGGCATCACAAATTATTGTTACCAGAAACAGATGCTTTCTGAGTCATTAAGAAACCTCACAAATTGCGATATATACAGTATCGGACAAAACATTTGCAACTAGAGCGAAGTTCTAGATTTTTTTGTCTTACATTGTCATTTTTTTCGAATTGATTTTTGTTTCTTGTTTTTAAATTTACAGCATTGAAGTTACATATTTTGCAATGTTTATCGCGATTCTTTTTTATTTTGCCGGTTATATTTGAAAACAATTTCAAATGTATGCCTGTTTTGTTCGTTTATTTTCTCCTTTGCTCGTTTCTTGTTCTAACGGAATTGAGTTTAAATTAATTAGAACATTTACTGAGCATAATTTCTGTTATGAATTTTTGTGAAAACACGTTTTTATTTTAAATTTTTTTACAAATAACGTATTGGCTCTAAATAAATTCGGTGAAGCACTCCGATCACGTGTTATTGATGATTATAATAACGGAACTTCTCAAAAAGAAATTTCTATAAAGTACAGAATTCACAAGTCTTCAATCTTACGAATAATTTCGAACTTTATTAGAAATAAAACTGTCGAAGTAGTGCAACGTGGACGCCGTCCGACCAAGAAAAACTGATCTCTCAATTGTAAAGGAGCTTGGGTTACCAATCTACTCAAGAACGGTCGCTCATAGCACAAATAACGCTGATTTACACAGTTACCGACCAGCGAAGAAACCCCTTATTGGCAAACGTAACCCACTAAAACGATTGTGTTCGGTAAAAATCATCTAGAATGGCCAATAAGCAAGGGGAAAACTGTTCTTGTTAGTGATGACTCCAAATTTAATTTGGTAGGAAGTGATGGCGTGAGTTTCGTTCAACGCCCACGAAACAAGCGTCTTAAAAATTTTTATTGTCTAAAAATGGTATGGGGATGCTGTCCTGCTTCTGGTTTGGGGCCACTTCATCGTATTAATGGTAGAATGGATCGGTACGTTTACAGAGACATTATGGAATCCGTAATGTTGCCACATGTTGATTGGGAAATGCCATTTAAGTGGGTCTTCCACCAGGACAACGACCCGAAGCATATAGCATAGGTCCTAAAATCGTAGTTACAGAGGAATAAAGTGAATGTAATGTAATATAAAATTTATAGGAAATTATAAAAAAAAAGAATTAATCGCAGTAATGTGCCAAATACTAATCAATTTTTTCAAAAGGCCCTGGAGGCACGGAGAAATATACCCAAAACCATAGTGGATAATCTCCGATGCACAGCAGTTATTGGGAGTAATGAGTTTGCTACAAAATACTAAGTTTTTCTTTTATTTTATTAAAAATAGTGAACGTTTGCTTTGAGTTGCAATTGTTTTGCCTTATTGAATATAGATTTTATAACATTTTTTTATATTTTAGACAAATAAAATGAAAATGTTATTAAATTTGCTTTGTTTACCTTAACTAACATCCAATATTTAAAATAAAATTAAAATAGTAAGTCTCCGTCAATTATTTTCTATGCAATCGACAGTATGTTCATTATCATATTTCAGTTGCAAATGTTTTGTCCGACACTGTTGTTGATGGTGTAAACTCTATCGGATTTTTTTTATTTGGTACATGAGGGCATCTACTGATTCGGTTTTACCCCTTTTTGATACAAGGACATATGTACTATTATCAAGAAATATTCGGCATCTGGTACACTGTGCAAATGGGCGAATTAAAACAAACATATTTGTAATAATTTTCAAAGAATACTTTATCAATCTTTTTGTAATAAAATGGTATTTGAGGCTGGTCTCTTTTAGTCAAAAACGCCTATTTTTACAATTCAAAACTTTTCGATATCAAATCTGTTAAAGCATTCACAATTAGATTAGAAACACGCGCAATGCCGAAAAATAAGCAGAACATCAAGTGCGAGTTTTTATGTCTAAAAGAGCATGGACCTCATTAATTCTTTTGACGACAGCAAATTAAATGTCGCAGATACTGAATAACAATAATAAAATATGTTTTAAATGATTGGCATCGTTAAAGCAAATTCAATAAAAATGCGCAATAATTTATCTTAAACACAGAATGCAAGGGCGTAATTGTTCCACTTCATACAAACATTTATACAGATACATATGTACATACTTTATACAGACATACTTAAATATGCGCAAATAGACCATTTGATATTTGGCCAAAGTAAAATGTTTAAGAATTTGGTTAGATGAGAGAATACCAAATAAGAGACATACACGCACATACACCACGCCACAAACGCCGCAAAGCCTTCTAACGCGGCGCCGGAACGCCCAGTGCCACCTTTCTCTCCTAATTACGGAGTATCAATGATAAATATAATTCAATTTTTAATTTATTTGGTAATTATTGTGAGACAAACATGCACATACATACATATTTGCCTCAAAATCACTCATTTTCGCATATAAAAACAAAATTATAAAAAAGTAATAAACTCGTTAAGTTCGCAAGCTTTAATAGCCTTCACAGGTGCATTCTTGTATAGCATAAAAAGGTACAAAAAGATCTATGTGTTGATTTTGATGGGCCAGTTTGAATAACAGCTAAAGGCTATAGTGGTCCGATCAGAGCAATATGTTCGGAAATTCTAAAGTTGACTCGGATAATGACTTATGCCACAGCTCGTGAATACATCTTGTCAAATAAAAAGGCTTTCCGTACAAAAACTTGATCTGGAGCTTTCAGTTCGTGTGGCAGCTACATATGTATATGCTAGCAAGTACGCAGTTTCTTGAGGAGAAAAAGGCGTGAAGAAAACTTCAGATCTGTAACTCGAAAACTGAGGAGAACGGTCAAACTTATATGGTTCAATCGACAAAGCTCGGCGCGCTGAACATTTAGATATATAATTTATATATACCTCTTCTAGCGAAACTTAAAATGCCCCGTCAAGGGCATAAAAAGTAAACGAAAGAAACAAGGCGTAGAACCAGTAGCTCGCATGAAAATGCAAAACACAGCAGCCATTCACCCGAACCCGCAACCAATGGCGATGTAGAAGTGGCGTTTTAGAATTCAAAGTTTATATGCGCGCATGAATAATGCAGATTCGTAGCAAAAACACACATACATATGTAAAAACATGAGTATGTGTGTTTGTGTAAAAGAAATTCAGCAAAATATACAAATTTCCATTATCAAAATATTCGGTGCGAAGGCCGTCTAACAGTAGCCACATTTCATTTTGACAGCATTCCACAAGAATCGCGCATCCGGTTCGCTGAGTTATGCTCCAGAAATACACAAACAACAACAACAGCACCATTTTTATGAGCAGTAGCAACACAAACACCTAAAAGCGCATAAAATTCCAATTTACCTCATCATTATTCACCTGCTGCGATCGGCACAAAATGTAAAAAATCACTAAAGCAACAACAATGTGAGTCAACAAACTTTACAGAAATAACAATAAAACAAAATTATTATTGATAGAGCAGAAAGAAAGTAATTAGCATTTCGCTGCCTGAGGCGATTAATGTTTTTGTCGTGCATTGTTGTTATTTACCTTTCTATTTGTGTTTCTGTTTTGACAATTCTTTTGTTTGTCAAATTTGAAATTTAAAATGGGAATTCCCACTTCCCAATTCCTTTCGTATAAAATGACGTTTGTCCACCTTCTTTCCGCGCTTCAGTTTTTATTTTTATTTCATTGTTTTGGACTCGAAGACGCTTGTAAACATGCTTAGTTGTATATATTAGGGGGTCATGACTTGCAGCTAAAATTTTTAAAAAAAGTTCCAAGAAGATCCAAAATTTTCGAGCCAAATTTTCTTCAGCGAAGAGGCCCATTTCTATTTCAATGAGTATGTAAACAATCAAAATTGCCGCCTTTGGAACGAAGAGCAACCTGAAGAGATTCAAGAGCTACAATCCATTCAAAAAACAATGGTTTGGTGATGGTGATGGGAATCATTGGATCATATTTATTCAAAAATGATGCAGGTGAGAACGTAACCGTCAATGGCGACCGTTATCACGCCATGATAACCGGCTATTTACTGCCTGAAATTGAAGCTCGTAATCTCGGCTAAATTTAGTTTCAACAAAACGGACTTATTAGAAAACACTTCGCTGAGCAGTTAATTTCACGTTTTTGGCCGGTCGATTGGCCACGAAGATCGTATAATATTACAACGTTAGACTTTTTGCTGTGGGGATATGCAAAGTCTAAAGTCTATGTGGACAGTCCCGCTTCGATTCAGGCCTTGGGGCAAAACATCACGCGTGACATTCGGCAGTCACGAGTCGATATGCTCGAACGAGTCATCGAAAATTGGACTCAAGGGTTGGACCAACTGAGACGTAGCCGCAACCAACATTTGGATTTACCCTTTGAATTATTATATTTAGTAGTCGAAAACAACACAAAAAATTCTACGTGTGAGGAAGCATAACTATCATTTTCGGGTTGAGCAACCCGAAATTAGCTAGAAACAGTCTCACCTCATAGTCGAAAAAGTCTTTTCGTATTTTGTTGTTGAAGTCGTATATCTCCAATGCTACCAATTGTGTCGTCCCATATAGTGTTGGAAAAGTGAGATTTTAAGCTTCATTTAACCAAAAATAAATAAAATTCGGGGAAGTTGAAAAAAAGTTATAACTGTTCAAAAATGAGTGAAAATAATGAAGAAATTCGCTATATTTTGAAATTGTTATATAAAAAAGGAATAATGCCATGAAGGCCACCAATGAAATTTGTGAAGTTTGCGGAGACGATGCTGTATCAGTTCGCTCGCTTCCGGTCTGGAAATTTCGATGCAAAGATGCAGCTCGCTCTGGTCAAACTAGCGTTGAAAAAGTCGAAGAAATTATCGAAAAGATTGGCCAGGACCGTCACTTAAACAGTCATGACATCACTAAGGAGCTTAACATTCATCACCAAAAGATTTTGAACCATTTAAAAAAAGCTGGCTCTAAAAAAGAAGGCTACCACATGACTTGTCTATGAAAAATTTAATGGACTGAATTAGCATCTGCGATTCTTTGCTGAAATGAAATGAAATTGAACCATTTCTGAAGCAATTGATAACAGGAGACGAAAAGTGGATCAAATACGACAATAATGTGCGAAAAAGATCATGGTCCAAGCGTGGTGAAGCTCAACAAACGATCGCATAGCCAGGATTGACACCTCGAAAGGTTATGCTGAGTGATTGGTGGGATTGGAAAGAAGTCATTCACTATGAGCTGCTCCAGCATGGTCGAATGATTGATTCTACATTTTACTGTCAACAACTGATGAGATTGAAGCAAATAATCGAAAAAAATGAGCAATAGAAAGGGCTGCGACTTCCATCAGGACAACACTAGACCATACATATCTTTGATGACTCGGCAAAAACTGTAAGAGCTTGGCTGGAAAGTTTTGATGCATCCACCATATAGCCCTGACCTTGCACCATCGGACTATTATTTGTTTCAGTCAATACAGAACTCCCTTAATAGAGTAAAGTTGGTTTCGGGAAAAGCCTGTGAAAATTACTTGCCGCACTTCTTCGCCGAGAAACCAGAAAAGCTTTACACTGATGGAATAATATCTCTAGCGGAAAAATGGGCAAAAAGTGGACGATCAAAATGGTACATACATATTTGTTTCACTAAAGTTCATTATAAATATATAAAAATAAGTTCAAATTTGATTAGTAATATGAAAAGACTTTTTCGACTACCCAATATTAATACCTAACTAGCTATTATTTTACTTTTAGGTTGGTGGTTTACAAATAGAGGAATTTAGTTAGATGAAAAAACTTAAAAATCTAAATTTAAATTTAAATTCTAAATGATTGCAGATTTATCTAGATTAATTTTATTAAACAGCAAACAGCTTAAATTATTAATATTCAATATTTACTCATCCCTACTAATTTTAAATTTGTTGAGTAGCTGAGCATGTCTAATTGGTTCGGTGAATGTGAATAATCAATTTGATTATTTTTATATTCGACGTTTGTAAGGTTTTATACTGTTTTTGTCTACCATTGCTTTACCCTCATCATTCAGTATTATCATTGTTTTCTTTTCCTTTCCTTTCTTTATGTCACACTTAAAAACATAAATTCATATCGCGACAGCAGACGTGCCCCTACCGAACGTTACTTTCGCCCTCTGACTTCATTTTGTCCAAAACTTATACTCTGGCGCCAGATGAAATATTTATTTAAATTAGGCTTGACGCAGTTTTATTGTATAAAAACCACATATGTATGTGCTTTATTCTTCATAGAAATGCATCTCTTTCGTTAATAAAACAATGCTATTATTTATGTGATAAAAAAGAGTCATAAAAAAGTCAGAAAAAATTAAGAACCGAATGCTGAATTTTAAACTTTTATTATACCACTAACAAAGAACACTAACCGCTTTGTTATGAAAACTTAAAGTTTGGCTACGCAATGAAATTATGTGACGTCAATATTCCCGATTATCGTGAGTCCAATTATTTGCATTGTCTTCGCCTTACTTGGCAGAAGCTCTTCACGTTTTTCAAGCCACTTGAAAAGCTCTTCAAACTATGGTATCGTACCAGCCTCAGCGTGATATACTCGTGAGTACCGATTGAAATGAAGTTCGGAAAGTTGATTGATATCTGAAGCATTTAATGCGAATTCTATTGATTTATGTACTTATTTATTTTGTGTTTGAAATTTGATTATTTCACATCGGTGTGCTATTCATGTAATACTTCAAGTGTTTAAGAATTGGAGCATTGCTAAGTGTTGCCAAGTGGTCCGAGCGCACATGTTCTTCTTCTTTATTGGCGTAGACACCGCTTATGAGGTATTAGACGAGTTGAGAACAACGCGTCAGTCGTTCTTTCTTTTCACTGTTTGGCACCAGTTGGAGATTGCAAGTGAAGCCGTGTCCTTCTCAACCAGGTCTTTCCAATGGAGTGGAGGTCTTCCTCTTCCTAGCCGAATTAGTTTTGTGGTGTCACCATAGTCAGACATGGTTCCTCCTTTCATTGGGCGTGTTTTGTATTTGACGGGTCCCAAACCTAGCGCACAACACTAGGGAGGGATGACTCGCCTTCTCACTTTGGCTCGCATTCAAACGGATGTTTTTGGCTTTCCTCACTAGTGAAAGGGTATTTTAAGACATTCGGACAATTAGGGTTACCTTACACTAGCATGAACTTCTAAAATTGGCATGAACTTCTACAATCCTCCGTTTCGTTATTGCCACGAGAGAATGAAGAAGTCAGGGCACAACTGTGGGGATCGATCATGTAACGATATTCCAACAAAAGATTATTAAAAAAGGACTCATCCTAGTTTTATTATTTGTATCTATATAAATTTAACTAATATTTATTAGCCACAGCAAAGTCAAGTATCAAGTTGCTATTTTATTATCGTTTCTATTAAATTAGTATTTAAAGTTTCAATATTTAACGGTCGATAAATGGGAAATGAAACACTGTCACTATTTCGTAAACAAATTGTTTGGCGAAAAGAAACTCCGGCTGTATTTCAGTTGCTATCATCAATAACATTTGTCAAATTTACGATGTGTTTAAAAAGAAGAAGAACCATAAATTTCAAACAAAATTTGCATTCGCTGTAATTTTTTAACATTCACAAACATATACAATATACATACTCACATATAAATGTGAAAAAAAACAATGAAATGTTGTGAAATTAATCTCCATAAATGCCAACTTAACCAACTCACTGGCGCCAGCATACTCGTATATCAGACTAACCGAATCGATTTCACATTCAAACACTCTTTAAGGAATTAATTAAAACCTCGACCGAAAACAATAAGAAAATAAATAAATTTGTATAAATATTCGCAAAAATATTTACCACAATTAGCATACCAATTAGAACATGAGAACACTAGATCATAAATTGCCAGTGAGAATACTAGAGATCATATCAAAGTACAAACTTATATAAACACAGGTGTATATTTATCCATATCGAATTGAAATACGAGATTTTATTTACATGACATGTTTTTGCACTTATTCGATTCTAATCACAGATTTCATTTCTGACGCCAAATGGCGTAATTTATTTAAGATTGGAATGCCGTATAGATAAACATCAAAACTTGACCGAACAGCATTTAAATCTAGAACAATCGGAATATTTCACATCCATATTTTTCCATTGAAATATGTTTCATTAACTATTTTGCTTATAGTATAATGAGTTGGTGATAAATGCACGAAACAGAATAATCTACTGATCAATTTCAAAATATGTTTTCTTATGTAAATTAAATATTTTCCAATTTTTCATTTCATACCAATACAACAATATTTAAATTACTTTACAGAGTTAAGGTGGGAACTCTAACAAAAAGTAACTCGGCTGAATGGCAGCGAAAGTGTAATACCTGGAGATGGTGAACTCGATTCCCCAATCGATGCATCAGCTTCTTTGCAGGATATTTTAAGTGTGCTCTGCCCAATTCACAAGAAGGCGGACGCTACAATCTGCGCCAATTACCGTAGATTAAGGTCCCTTAATATCCCATATAGGGTCCTATCGAGCGTAGTGTGTGAGAGACTGAAGACAACCGTCAACAAACTTATTGGACCTTACTAGCTTGGCTTAAGGTCAAGAAAATCTTCTATCGACCAGATTTTCACCATGCGCCAAATTTTGGAAAAGACCCGTGAAATGAGGATCTTCGTCGATTTTAAAGCTGCCGTCGAAAGCATGAAAAGGAACTGCATCTATGCGGCAATGTCTGAACTTGGTATCCCCACAAATTTAATACAGATACATAAGCCGAAAAACGTATCATCGGTAGAGCTAAATAGAGAAGGTACAATCTTCTATAAGAGTTTTCAGCTGCTGGTGTACGCCATTGATATTGATATAATTGGCCTCACAACCGCACCGTTAGTTCTGCTTTCTCCAGACTGGATGAGGAAGCGAAGCGTATGGGTCTGGTTGTAAACGAGTACAAGACGAAATACATCCCGTCATCAAGTCATCGCATTTGCAACTTGGCTCGCACGTCACTGTAGTTCTTTACGCATTAGCCACCGCAGTCAATAGAACAATGAGCTGTACGAGAAATACAGTGACATTGACATAGTTCAGCGGATCAAGAGACAGCGGCTGGGCTGATTAAGCCATCTTGTCCAGCTGGAAGAGAGCTCTAGCTTTGAAGTTTTTCAATTCCACACCCGCCGGTGGAAGCACAGTAAGAGGAAGCCCTCCAGTTCAATTGAGAGTTAAGGTGGAGAAGGACCTGGCTGCACGTGGTACCTTGAATTGTCGCGTTATTATTAATTCAGCTATAACCGCCTAAGCGGTGTCTACGCCAGTAAAATAGAAGAAGGTGGTTTGTCGTTTCGGTTTAAGCAACCCGAGCACGATAGTTGCAAAATAACTATAAACTATTATTTACATTTAAAGCATTCTTGTTAACTACCAACAGCAACGAAACGGATACTTTGTTTACCACAAATATCCTTCATCTAATTTAGAAAAAAAATTCTACCATCTTAAAGCAAAATGATTTATGCAAATGATTTATGAGATAATTGTCAACAAAACTTTGGTATATTTGATGTTAGGCGATTCAATTGGATCTTACGGACTGTCTTTTTTATGCACAGCCCATCAGTTGTGGCCCAACATTTTTGTCATCATACAATAAATCAAAATAAATGTTCATTTAAATTGAATTCTTGATATTTATACTCTCGCAACAATGTTGCCAATGAGAGTATTATAGTTTTGTTCACATAACGGTTGTTTGTAAGTCCTAAAACTAAAAGAGTCAGATATAGGGTTATATATACCAAAGTGATCAGGGCGACAAGTAGAGTCGAAATCCGGATGTCTGTCTGTCCGTCCGTCCGTCCGTGCAAGCTGTAACTTGAGTAAAAATTGAGATATCATGATGAAACTTGGTACACGTATTCCTTGGCTCATTAAGCAGGTTAAGTTCGAAGACGGGCAAAATTGGCCAACTGCCACGCCCACAAAATGGCGGAAACCGAAAACCTATAAAGTGTTATAACTAAGCCATAAATAAAGATATTAAAGTGAAATTTGGCACAAAGGATCGCATTAGGGAGGGGCATATTTGGACGCAATTGTTTTGGAAAAGTGGGCGTAGCCCCGCCCCCTGCTAAGTTTTTTGTACATATCTCGGAAACTACTATAGCTATGTCAACCAAAGTCTACAAAGTCGTATTTCCATATACAGTTCAAAAATTGAAGAAATCGGATAATAACCACGCCCACCTCCCATACAAAGGATAGGTTGAAAATCACTAAAAGTGCGTTAACCGACTAACAAAAAACGTCAGAAACACTAAATTTTACGGAAGAAGTGGCAGAAGGAAGCTGCACCCAGGCTTTTCTTAAAAATTGAAAATGGGCGTGGCGCGGCCCACTTATGGACCAAGAACCATATCTCAGGAGCTACTAGACCGATTTCAATGAAATTCGGTATGTAACATTTTCTTAACACCCTGATGACATGTACAAAATATGGGTGAAATCGGTTCACAACCACGCCTTCTTCCAATATAACGCTATTTTGAATTCCATCTGATGCCTTCTCTGTATAATACGAGTATAAACATTAGGAACCAATGATGATAGCGGAATAAAACTTTACAAAAATACGGTATTTGAAAAATATGTAAATGACGTATTATGAAATCTCGATTATCACTTTACCATGCGAGAGTATAAAATGTTCGGTGACACCCGAACTTAGCCCTTCCGTACTTGTTTTCGTTTGCTTTATTATCAATCCAACTGAGTCGAGTTGAAAACTGTAATAAGCGCATATGTAAAACAATATGAATGGTTTTTTTTAAATAACTGTAATAATTTTCAAACATTATACATTCTGGTGTTAAGGTAAAATAGACATAGTCGGGGCGCCTAGGGCGGCCCGGTCCTGCTAATTGCACATGTAAGCTTATGGTTAAATTATACTGCGATGCACAGCAATCGTTCAAGATGAGCACGGAATTAATAAAAACTAAAAGCAAAAACATATAATCATCTCTTTTAGTCAGAGTCACGAAGAACTTTAAGACGCACCTATTAAAATCACTTTTCATCATTTTTTTTTTTGTCCCACTCAATGTAAAACGGATATTAACTTTTTATATTGACGCGCATTTAGTAAAGAAATAACAAAATTAATGAAGACAATTAAAATTGCAACAAAGAGTAATTACATTTGAAATTGATTAAGCAAACAATAATTATTCTGCTTTAAAATGCAAATTCGGCTTTTAACGAAAATCGTAAAAACTCACTGAAATAAAATCAATGAGCTGGCGCTACTAATTTGAATTAAATTTATATAAATTTTTCACTTCTAATTAATTAATTTGTTTGTTTGTCAACACCAAATTCTTCAAATGGCAAAAACAATCTTAACGACCTCTCACAAAGCTGTGATCTGGTTTAAACCCGATATATGTACATACATACAAGTATGCATTTTCAGATTTTTATAATGCTATGAAAATAATTACGACAGCAAGGATGAAAAAAAACAGTCTCTTTTGGATGTGTGGAATAGTTGATGACTGAATCTTATACTTTTAACTTTGGAAATACTACAAACAATGTCGAAATCGCTTAGGCGCACTAATTTAAAAGATTGTCTGGAGATTTTTATTATGGAAAAATATTTAGACTCCCTTAATACACCAACAATATTTTCAATTATGCCGCATGGTAAAAATATCTTATCAAGTCATCGAAAACTTGCCTTATGGGATTACATGGGTTTCCTCGGGTAAAAAACAGTAATTTTTCAACAATTTTTTTTATATAAAAATTAAATATTTTATTAGAATTTTTTATTGTTACAAACATACACTATTAACAAAGAAATTCTGAAATTTTTAGAAAAAAAATATTTTAAAGTCGGCCATTGTGACGCCATTTCCGGTGACCCCTCGGTAAAAAATGCGTCCGCGTTTGGCAGGATAACTTCTTACAGGTTCATTTAAAGTTAAAAAATACGTGTTTTAGTTAAAACCTTAACTTAGAACTTGGACGAAGGAAACAAAAATTAAAAATACATATTTCAGTGAAAATTTCGCGAAATTTTTTTTCAAATAGTTGTAATCGAAAAAATACTCTTCGTCCCAGTCTTTAAGTACAAGGTGCCTTCCAAAGTAAACAGGACTTTTTGAATCTAGCGGCTTCTGGCTTATCGATAGTCCAGTGAGAGTTTCATGACATTTCATCGATTGGAAGTGAAGTTATTGCGTTTTAATTGTCAGTATACACGAACGGTGCAAATATGAGCTTCGAATAAAGAGCCAACATTAAATTTTGTTTTAAAATTTGTAAAACTTTTACCAAAACGTTTCAATTGATGAAACAAGTTTATGCCAATGATTGCCTATCCCGTAGCAGAGTGCACGAGCGGTTTCAATGTTTTCAAAATGATCGTGAGGACATAAATGATCATTGAAATTCATGGAAATAGAATTGAACATCTCCAAAACATCGATTTATCACATTTTGACCGAATATTTGGGATTACGAAAGGTGTGTGCACGGTCTGTTCCGCACAAATTGACTGACGACCAAAAATTGCTCAGAATCCAACATTCGAAGGGCATCATTAAAGAGGTCAAAAAGGACAAAAACTTCCTTTACAATATTGTGACTGGTGACGAAACGAATCGAAACGTCAGAGTGCTGAATGGAAGGCACCGGACGAGCCGAAACCCAAAAAATCGCGCATGGAGAAGTCGAAAGTGAAGACAATGCTGATTTGTTTTTATGATTCCAAGGGTATTGTCCACAAAGAATTTGTTCCACCCGGCCAAAACGTGAATGCGGTATTTTAGCTTGGAGTTTGGATGCGTTTGGTGCGCCGTATTCGACGTGTTCGGCCCGAATATCGCGAAGATGAAAGTTGGCGTTTGTTGCACGATAATACGCCGTCTCATCGATCGACGCCTGTGGCCGATTATTTGACTAAAAATCACATGTTAACTATTAACCACTCCCCATATTCACCTGATATGGAACCGTGCGACTTCTTCCTTTTCGGAAAAATGCATATGTCCATGAAAGGCAAGCGTTATGCAGATGTAGAGGTCATTCAAAAGGCTTGCACCGGCATACTGGCGGCCATACCGGCCAACGAGCTAAAACACTCGTTTGACATGCTTTTGGATCACGCAAAAAGCAGTATTGAATCAGAAGGAAACTATTTTGAATAAAATAAATAGATTTTGCCGAAATAACAATTTTTTCTCCTTTTTTTTTTAAACTCCTGTTTGGAACGCACCTTGTATTATACCTCAAAGACCTGTGTAAAATTTCATGAAGAACGGTTGAGCAATTCTCGAGAAGTCTTGCCAACCAACTTCAAAAACGCAGTTTCGAGAAAAACGGAGGAGGAGATATTAATCTCTTTCATATATTTTGGATAATAATTTGGGTATGTATGGTGGCAATGTAGACTCGTACAAAACAGCCTGACTCTTTTGCAGAATTGACGTCGAGCAGAAGTCACAAAGGAGATGAATGACAACCTAATTGAGAAGCATACATTCATCAAAAGCATCAATATTGGTGACGAGACGTAGATTTATGAATATGACGTTATAACTGTCCAACAATCTAACTAATGGCGCTCCATAAATGAGCTGAAACCGAAACAAAAAACCAAAATTCACTGAGGCGAATAACAAGTGTATGGAAAATTGGAATAATCGTTGGCTTGCTTGTATTGACTTAGGAGCCTATTTTGAAGGGCGATAATAAAGATTTGTATTAAAATTCGTGTAAAGTAATTTTTAAATGATCAGGATGATAAGATTAGTTTTGGGTGCCTGTCTATCCTAATTCCTTAGTTTTCGAGATATCTGTTTGAAATTTTGCACATATTCTTTCTCAGCAAGAAGCTGCTCACTTGTCGGAAATTCCGATATCGGAACATCGATCAAAATTTAGCTTTTGTTTGGGAGTTAAAATAAATATCTTGATAAAAAATCTTTTCTGCTTATTTCCGCGATTTTGATCCTGTCAGCTGAACCTAGCACTTCTCTACTTGTTAAATATTGAGAAAATGAAGACAAACATTGATGAAAAAATATAAATATCGAACAAATTAAATACCACGAAAACGGTGAAAACAAAACTTAACTCGCTTTAGATCTGCAGAACCAACTTGTTGATGAGTAAGCGAATGATTTTCGATGAAAAATTATTCCTTTGTTTATACTTAACTATGTAAATAAGAGTTTCAAAATATTTTCTACGAAATTTGTGTGCACAAAAATGCAAATTAAATAGCTGGCAACGTCAACTGAAGTGCTCGGATGTAATATTTAGAACTGGTTGAATTTGCTTTGTCAGAATGAGTTGTAAACAACGAATTTAATTGTCGTTTAAAGCGAAAAATCATTGCGAAATCAATGTCCAATTGATATTTTGGCAAATCATTTGATTTGAATCGAGCGCTCGTAAAAATCAAAATATCAATTTTGAGTACCCAATACATGCACGTCATTTAAAATGGTTCTCCCTTGTTGTGCTTGTTGTTGCAAATTTAATTAAAAGCTCACCATAAAATCCAAGCTAATGGGCGAGTATATCGTGCAATAATTAATTTGCGCAAAAAATTCCAAAACAGTTTAGACATTAATTAAATGTAACCGGTTTTGCATTTCTCGACGAAAGCGTTGAAATCTTTAATGTAGAGCATTAATCTGATAACTGCGGTGCGATTGGAAAACAAACCAAATTTACCCATTCGGGTGCAATAGCCGCAAGAGACTACAGCGCGTAGTCATTTGTCACGTGCGACCGATTATCCAGTAGTCGGTTGGTCAGTTACATACGCATAGCGGAACTTACAATTTGATCCAGTTTAACAACCTGTCTCTTGTTATCAAATTTGTGATTTTGTAGACGTCACAGTGTAAGTTCAAGTACAGCTCGTGCATGAGTCAACTGTAAATGTCACTAACACTCTGTAACCGGTTGGGAACTGGGAAATTGGAGTTTACACTAACTGCAAGCACACGTTGCACAGGTCAATTGGTTGCAATCGGCGTGATGAACATAATTTTATTATTATTATTAATTATATTGTTTGTCTGGAAAAGTACGAAGCATTGACCCCGGTGTTTCTGAACATTAGTACCTCACAAAGTTTGAGCGCGTTTTCAGGCAACGAGGCATTTGAGTACACATACATATATTTTTGTATTTTGACAATAAAAATTATTCTCGAAGATATTTCATTGTCCTGCAAAGCCATCAGGAATCGTAGGGAACCTAAATTGTAGTATTTGATGAAGCCAAGCAGCGCAGAACCCCTCTTGTCCGCTAACTGAACTTACACGTTCGGACAGCAAATGAAGACTGTTACTTCTTGACTGAAATATTTAAAAGTAGAGGCAACGAAATGATATGTTGTATAATGTGACATTAGGTTTGGTCTGTTGTTAAAAACTGCTTATTTAATTCGATTTGATTTCCGTATCTCTATCTCCCCATTCGGCTTGATTAAATATTGAGATATATTTATGAAACTTAAGTCCCATGTTCCTTGGCACTCTGAGTTGGTTAAAATTACAAATAGGTGGACGGAATTGGTCCATTACCGTGGCCACAAACAGGTTTTATTAAAAGAAGTGCTAAACAGCAGTCACCAATTAAGCTAAATATTTTAATTTAGCGCAGTGGTTAGCATTAGAGAGGAGCAGAACTGTCAAAGAATATAAATCGGTTTATATGATATCATGCGGATTTTTTTTTCTTAAGATAAATATCTTTCACTTAACTAATTGGTTAGGTTAGTCTGGTAGGCCAATGAGCCACCAGTTTTGGTCCTTTGCGATACCAGATAGCGTTAGTTTCTTGGTTCATGAGGAGTAGTCATCTTCTAAGATGCCTGCGTTTGACGCGAATTTCAACAGACTCTGTAACCTCACTATCGATACCTCTTCCAGTGTATCATACCGTAAGGCCCCCATATGCTTACAGTGTAGTCCTGCCAATGCGAAACAACTGCACGAGAGATACTCCATTGTTTTCATAGTGCCTTGCTTTTGACATTCTCTGCAGTCTTTTCGATCTGTCAGCCCATTCTCCAGGTGAGTGCCGTCACCAGACAGTGACCATTTTGTCTTCCGATCATGTTCGCACAGTCCCTTTTATCGAGTGCTAGTAGGAATTTTGTGTACTTCCGATCTACCGTTTCATTTTACACATGATTTTTGCAGTTTTGCACCCAGGTAGCTATCAGGTTTCATCGTGTTTTGATTTTCTTTACCATGCTTCTGATCAGATCGTCGTATAGCCATTTTTCGTAATCTCGTCCAATATCTCATTACCCTCGATGACTGTGTGACCTGGCACCCAGTAAAAGTGAAGTTGCTTAGTTCTGGCAACACTTTACACTGCTATCCTGATTCCATCGAACACTTCTGACCGATATGAGATACGAGTTTCCTGCTTTAAATGCTGCTTGGCTTTCTACGTAGATGTTGATTCTGGAATCGCCTGCTGGTACATTGGAGGCCAGCTCCGCGGTTGTCGCGATAACATAGACCTAAGCTTGAAATATTAGTCCAACAATGCTAAAAAGCTGCCCTATACCTAACTCTGGTCAGTATATCCCGGTACTACCCCATCTCCATTTAGAGTGTTACGCGCAGCTAACATCCCCTTTCCCAACCACTTTTTGTATGTTTACTTCGAACGTTCTTTCCCAGTTGAAAAGTGAGATCATGTAGTCGGTGCTTGCCAAACACACAGTAGATGCCAAGCCATCAAATCGTGCGACGTGGCACTTCATGAAGTTTCGTGTGTCGAACGAAATCATATGACAGCCAATATGTTAAAAGAGTTATTCTGGAAAAAGAAGAGAGCGGAAATCAACAATAAACTCCTTCTTTTCTGCCAGGCAAAACTGATAATGGGAAGATATAACCTTAAAAGGTTTAACCACATTATAAACGTCACGATGAATAAATACAGACTGGCTGCAGTCACAAGAGGCACCTATTAAACCAACCACGGCGCATCAGTTTCTAGAATGCGTAGCATTTGTAGGCATATAAATAAGTCATAGGATATACATATATCCTATAGATAGCGCAGGTAGCGCATTGCCTCGGAGATCCCCCTCTCCATCCTACAATTTGTGGTACATACATATGTATAAGTTTTACAGAATACATTAGTACGTCCGCACTACCATTCTGCAGAACGTGGGTTTAATCTTCATTTGAAACTAAGCACAAAAAGTGGTGGCTCCTCGGTAAGCAAGGTAAAGCCTCTGAGAGGATTTTTTTCGATTCGAAGGCGGCTTAAGGCTTGTGGTACCCTTTTTATGAAACGCATGAAGTGCCAACATTGCCGTGATGTACGTCAACAACTGATGAAAGTTTTGAAGAGATTTTATCAACCCGAATTTTTAGAGAGCTAATTAAAATAAGAAAATTTTCCAACGACCCCCGGTTGCCACACACAACCTCTTCGTCGCTTTCAAAGCTGCTTTCGACAGCACGAAAAGGAGCTGCCTTTACGCCGCGATGTCTGAATTTGGTATACCCGCAAAACTAATACGGCTGGGTAAACTGACGTTGAGCAATACATTAAGGACCTCTCCGAGCCGTTCGAAACCAAACGAGGTTTCAGATAAGGCGACTCCCTATCGTGCGACTTCTTCAATCTGCTGCTGGAGAAAATAATTCAGCTGCAGAACTTAATCGAGCAGTTTACAGCTAGTTAGTTAATTCTGCTTTCTCCAAACTGGGCAAGGAAGCAAAATAAATGGATCTGGCAGTGAACGAGGGCAAGACGAAATATCTCCTGTCATCAAACAATTAGTCGTCGCACTCGCGACTAGCCTCCCACGTGTTGTTGTTGTTTTAACGGAAATTCAATCCCCGTTGGGATGGTAAATGTCAGTTGTGTTGTCGTCGATGTCATCTAACGATAGGCTGCTTCGACGGGGTCGGACCAAAGGGAGGAGGGTGTTAGATGGGTGGGGTTTATGGGGCATGCAAAGAGGTGGTCAGTGTCATGCGGAGACTCGTTGCATGCAGGACATACGTCGGGTATGACATGTATGTAATTCCCACGACAGCCGGTTCTACGCACCGGAATTGACTCGGATTTCATCCGACCAAGGGCTGTTTTTTCGGCGATCTAACCCCGTTTGGATCGGTAAGTGTTAGCCTCCCACGTCATTGTTGGCAGTCATAACTTTGAAGTCGTCGATAAATTCATCTATCTTGGAACCAGTATTAACACCAACAACAATGTCATCCTCGACCAGCTCTTGCCAACAGAGAAGAAAAGTCCTCTTTTGACGAACGAAGACCAAACTCTTCAAGTCACTCATCATTCCCGTCCTGCTACAAAGTGCAGAAACATGAACGATGACAACATCTGATGAGTCGAGGTTACGAGTTTTCGAAAGTTTATGATCCCTTGTGCGTTGGCCACGGCGAATATCGCATTCAATGAAACGATGAGCTGTATGAGATATGCGAAGACATTGACATAATTCAGCGAATTAAGAGACAGCGGCTGCACTGGCTAGGTCATGCCGTACGTATGGACAAAAACACTCCAGCTCTGAAAGTATTCGACGCAATACCCGCCGAGGTAAGCAGTGGAAGAGGAAGACCTCCACTCCGTTGGAAGGACCAAGCGGAGAAAGACCTGGCTTCGCTTGGAATATCCAATTGGCGCCACGTAGCGAAAAGAAGAAACGACTGGCGCGCTGTTGTTAATTCGCGTAAGCGGTGTCTATGTCTGTAAGATGCATCTTTGTTCTAATTTTTAGTTGTTTAAATAAAATTATTATTATTGCTAACTGCTCCTATGGCTAAGCATTTACATATCTGCGCAAATGTATGTATAAACTTATTTGCATTATACATAAATTATCTACTTGTTTTGTCTATTCTGCTCGGATCTGTTATTATTAATTCAATGTCTGAGTTTTAAGTGTTCTCGGCGCGATTTACTATGGAAATAAATCAGTTTAAAATCTGTTTGTTTGTTCGACTAAAATGAAAACAGATTGGTTATTAGCATTAATAAATTAATTGCTGCTGCTCATTTGTGTCCAATTTTATTTATTAAAGCCTGAAATAGCTTTCTAATGAACCAGTGGAATTGAATAATGTCTGGAATTTCTAGCTAAACATTTTAGATACATTTTCTTTCCCAACAAGTAAGTAGTAGCGATTCACTAAATTATGGATATTTAATCAGAAATGTTAAATAATAATATTTTAATTAATGCAAGAAGCAAATTTATTAATATTCAAAAATTTATGTGGCGATGTCTATTTATAGAATTTTATAAATAACTTTTTTTGTGCAGAACTGCAATATAAACAACGTTATTTTTTATGTATCAATGTGATCTGTATGTAAATACATAAATACATCTATGTATGTATGTATGTATAGAAGTCGACCTTCCGACAAAACCTTCCGATGCTAGAAATATATTATTTAGGATCTGTTAGGAAGTTCAAATTCGGATCATAATATTAAGATCTTAATACACACCCAGCGTATTACAAAAAGTATTGAAAAAAGTAAAAATAAAGTGCATTCTTACTAATTGGGAAAAATAAAGAAATCCTTGCCAGAAGCATTGATATCGAGGCTGAGGAATCCCTATCCAATTTTTGGTTTATGATTTATATCACTTGTATATATCACATTTGCAAAGTCGCAAAATCATTTAATAATTTCTGTTAGCCACATTATCACCAAAAAAATTTAAATTGAATTGAAAGCACCGACGCATTTTACCAACCTATGTACATATATGAAAGCGACTAATTCAAAAATGTAAACAAACAGCTACTGCTTCTCCTGCATAAAAAAACATAATATGGATATTAAAATAAAAGGTTTATTAATAATAAAAAGATTTAGGATACAATAAATTAAATACTCCAAGTAGAGATTTAATACCAAATAGACAGACCGATATAAACTTTTACTCCTTTTCTTTCCGCTTTTACAAAAATTATCGCTTTATCGATAGCATGACAAGTAATAAAAGCACTTTCCTCAAAATTGTTTGTAATGGCAATGCTGTCGAAATAAAAATCAAAACAGCTGGTTATTGGGAATTATTTACTTGTTTATTCATCAACAACCGGCAAAAGTTGTACCGCGTTTTATTATAGGGTATTTTCATACTAGATATTCATTATTTTATATACAAAATGAAAGATTTAAAGTTAAAGATTATGTACAATAACGTGATCTCACAAGCCATTTCAGAATCTGGCCGCTTTTTGTTCGCCGGTAACCGCTTTGGTGATATTTTTGCCCAAGAGTTAGTAATTAAAACATTTAATCCCATCCTATATATCAAATAAATTGCTTTATTTCAATTTCAGCTTGCATGACTTAGAAAAAACAGACACACCAAGATCTAAAGTACTTGTTTTCCCGCAGCCTAGTCAAACAGAGATTAACAGTCTCTGTTGTCATCGCGATTTTCTTATAGTGGGCGCCATCGGTGTTGTGTACGGTCTATCATGGAACGAAGAAAAGCGAGAACTGAGCACTACACGTAAATGGGAAGTGAAAATACCGCTAGACGTGGATGCCGTCGAAGTACCCGATGTGAATTTTCTATGGTTACGCGCCGAAACCGACACATTATATGCCGGGTGTGGCGATAATATAATTTATCAAATCAATTTAGAGGATGGACACATTGTACGAGACTATCGAGGTCATACTGATTACATACATGGTGTAGCAGGTAGCGATAGAGGGCGTATCTTTTCAGCTTCCGAAGATGGTACAGTTCGATTTTGGAGTGAGCAACAAAAAGAGGCAACAGCAAAATTAGAACCAAGTTCAAATGCACAACTAATGCGTCCGGAATATGGTAAATGGATAGGAGCTGTAGCTACTAATGATGATTGGCTCATATGTGGCGGTGGACCAAAGTTTTCGATTTGGCATTTGGGAACGATGGAGTGCATGCGGGACTTCGAGTTTCCAGGAAAGGTTCATGTCTGCGATTTCGTCGAGGAAAACCTATTTGTAGCCGGCGAGCACAGTCATGCACAGTTCTATGCCATGAATGGTGACATACAAGCAAATATACCGTTAGAACATACCGCTGCTTATTCGGCTGTATGGCAATTAGAGCCTATAAAATTCATGTCCATTGCGGGCTATAGCAATAAGTTACATATTTTAAATGATTTCCGTTTCTTAGACAGTAAAATTGACTTATATGGAAATACTGAGGAATAAGAAATATTTTGAATAAAAACTAAAATTTTTTTTATATTTTTAAAACGATGGCAGAGTTAAAATTGACTTATTAATACATGTATCATTTGTAATAAACATTAGCTGATACTCCTCTTTTCCAACATTGTCGACAAATTTGCAATTACCAAAGCTTAATTCATCACTAAAAAGGAACATGAAAAGTAAAGGGTATAGACTCACAATTTCCAAATTGTTTTACCTCTTTGCTGCGAAATTTTCCAACATTCTAAGGAATTTCTGCGATATTATTTGTTCATCGGGGCGTATTTTAGTTCTTCCAATCCGATTGAAAATTAAAAAGAAGTCATCTCCATGCACAGTACCTTCGAAGGGAAAATTTTTGAATGTGTCAAAGTAAAGATAAAGGGAAAAAATTGGTTTAATTTTTACACACCCATTTTTACATCTTTGCGGTGTGATAACGCTCCACCTATACCCTCTTCCGCTGGATTATCATAAACATAAGCATAAATTGGACTAGTTGCGTGTTGTCGCTGCAAACGGATTGCTTGCTCTACACCATTTCGGAACAGTACATCCGTATACATCCGTTGCACATTCGGATAGGTGTCAATCGAGAATTCCTTTTCTCCCAAGTAGCGACGTTTCAATGCTACCGAGTAATCATCCATCTGTTCTACAGTATGCATAGTGTCCTTGTAGAACAAATTGTATGGAGCTAAATCATACCACCGATCGTTAAATACTTCAATCAACTCCTCTCTACGTGGCATACGTTGTAGCAATTCTGCAGCATTGTAAGCGCCATCCTGTGCCGCATAAGACACTAACCAAGGTATTTGGGCGAAATCACCTGATTCTACTATCTGCTGAGGTGAACGCATCAAAAATGCATCCTCAACAGCGGCATCTTCAATGCTAGGCCCAAAAGTGGTGAATGGATTATAACCGAAGACAAGAAAATTTCGCACACCACGTACAATAGCCGCTGCCGGTTTGCGCTGCAGACATTCTTTAATCAATTGTGAGCTACTGACATCTGGACAGTTAAGGTGTTTTGCCAATTCAAAGGCGCGCTCCCGTGTCTTATGTGTAATCGCCCATGGATTAAAAGCGACACCACTAAAGGATGCGGCCACTTTGGCATATTCTGTAAAATTTCGTTGTGCCAAAATATGTAAATGTACGGCAACGGCGCCTGAGGAGAAACCCAATACCATAATACGTTCAGGATCACCACCAAAACGTGCAATATTCGTCTTGATCCATTGCATCGCTAAACGTTGATCCTTCATGCCGAAATTACCCGATATAACCGCATCTTCAGTACTAAGAAAGCCCAAAGGACCCAAACGATAACCCATTTTCACAACAATTACACGTCCGTTACGCATAAAATTCTCATGACCATTAGCGCGCACTGAACCGAACATAAAGGCGCCACCGTGTATAAGCACCACCACTGGCATACCATTTTCTGCAATTTCAACGGCTGGCAACTTTGGCTTATAGACGTTTACCGTGAGACAATCTTCGACACCGTGTAGTTTATCGGCGCCAGATTTATATTGATCCCATTGCATGCATTCGATTGGTTCACGTGTCGCGTCAAATGTGTCCGTCCAATTTCTAGTATATGGACGCGGTGATTCAAAACGTAGTGGACCAAGTGGTGGTTCTGCATAAGGAATGGATTCATAACTGTAGTAGTGATTGTTATCGCGGCCACGTATTCTACCGTTCGGTAAATTTACGATTAATGCATCGTTAAATGCACTTATATCAGTTACAAACAGAACCGTTATAAACAAAAGCAAAAACTTAATGTGCATCCTAAAGCGGTGTCATTTAACGACTGACTAAAATCAGTAGCTCGCTAATTAATCAGCTCGTTCAGTACATAAATGTGTGTGTGCAAATAGCATTTATTATTTATACATATTTTTGTGTATATTTTTGTAAATATTTTTTTCGCAGCTATGCTTGCATCTCAAGTTAAGTAGGTAGTTCTGCTGGACACCATAAGCGTACATTCATACTCACATATTTCTATACCTAATACACGCAAAAGTATAAATATTGTGTACTGTAAATTCAAATAATTGCTGCTGTGTCTTAAAATATTAGCAAATAATGAAATGACTAAAGCCTGATTAAGAATATATTAAAATCAGTATGTAGTCTAGTGACAATATTTGTATTTAAGTACATATGCATATGTATGTATGTATGTATGTATAAACAAACACAATTACATTTATATAAAATTTCGCTAACAGTAATCCGAAGAAATACTGTGTGGGGTATGAAAACTTTTCTTTCTGAAACATGCCTGTTTTGTTATGTATGTATGTATGTCTGATAGCATTATGTGAAAGTCTTTATTTAAGCGTGGCAACGGGCTGATAACAGAATTGTATGAAATTACAAAAAATAGCAGCTACTTTATACTTAAAAAATAATACAATACAAAAAAAAAACAAATACATACATTCGAAAGACTTCACTTTGGCGCTAAACACTCACTTCTAAAATATTTGCGGCATATTCATTATTTATTTTGGTGCTAAAATATTAATAAGAAACCTAAAACTTTACAATATTACCATACACAAAAATGTATGCCATAAAAATAAGAATCCCGAATTTTGTGTGGTTATGTGCATATGTATGCATGCTTTTGAACTCTGTTTTCAAGTAAATCGTCTTGTAAGTACACTGATGTGCGGTTTATTTAATTTTATTTGCTAACTTCGCAAATATTGTAGCATCTAATTTGATTTTCTCAAACATTAAACGAAAGTGTGTCTTGTGTGCACATACTAAATCAGCATAAATATGTATGTATGTAAGTATGTTTGCATATTAAAATTGAACAATGTAGCAGCCTAATCTTAGCGCTACTTTACACATGCAGGCATACTTGTACTTAATTTAGTTATCTGTACTTGATTTGACTAATCTTGTCTTATGACGTAACGTCTTTGATTTATCTGCGTCTGTACAAAAGGAGAGTCCATACCTACTTCAAAGATTAGTTCTTCATGCTTTAACAATAAATCGTGTGTATTTTATAGTCCAACAACCGATTAATTATATATTTTTAACTTTTTGAAAAAGCCAACTAAATCAAGTTAACAAAGGTTGATAAGCAGTTATGAACTTTATAGGCTACCTTGCATAACGTTAGCCAGATGATAAAAAGGCACGATATCACTAATTTGTTTAACAAAATCAATATATGTATATATAGCATATATATGTATATATGTACATAGGTATGTATGCACACGTACTCTTTGAACTTTTACTGTTAAATTTCTGGGTCATTTCATCCATAAAACTTTGAAATTATTACAGTTTTTTTAATACAATATTGCGTTTGTTTTTTAGACCAAGGCACCTCATTAGCAGCGGAACAATTACGCCAAGCGGAAGTGATTAACCGCAATTGACTGCCAGACATTCTATAACAATTTTTCTATATACATATATAACGGCATGTAAAACATACATTGAAACAATAATAAAATGTATTTTTAAAACTGAAATTTCAATATAATTTTATTGTGAATATCATTAATGGTTGTAAGAAGTACAATATTTATAAGTTCATAATATTTGTTTGAGTTGTTACATTTCTAAGAATCTAATATGTATATCAATTACAAGTATTCAGTGAAAAATCAAAAAGTAAATTGTCGATAAATGAGTAAAATTAAATTGCCTGTATAACTGGCACAACATTTTTGGAAGATTCTGTACAAGCCAGACTTAAAATGCAAACTGTTGTTATACGGTCACTTTTCTATAAGCCAACATTTTAAGTTTTAAATGTGTAATATATTTAAAAAGCTTTTTTTAAAAGCATACTATTTTACTTAATAATTAGAGAAAGCATGCAAAGTAAATTAGCATTTTATGAAATTATTAATTAATGCCATCTCCAATTTTTATTGAACGTAGAACCCGCACAATTGGCACAAAATTTGAGCAAATTATAAATTTGCAAATATAATATACATACTTATAATATGTATTTTTATATTTTCTCCTAAATCAAATAAAACCCAAAATTGATCACAATTAGGTTTAAGGTTAAAACACGTATCCTTGCGCTTTATTTCAATATCATTCAGCAGTCTAAAAAATGAACAAGTGCTCGTATGTGCTTTTCTAATTAGTCCGTTTATATATAAATGTAAAAGTATTCGCAAATGGAAACTTAGTCAATTACACAGTTTTGGTCGATTTCTAAAGCTATATAAATGTTAAGATCTTTTAACACTATTTTCGGCAACCACAGTATAAATTGTGATATTGACGGTCATTTGCCAATGGCTTAAAGCCCACAAACAACAAATATATGCTGTTTATCGGTCAGCAGTAATTATTTATGATCACAATATTATAATCACGATGTTAAATAATTGTGATTGGCTGTCCACTAACATTACTAGTAAGTACATGTAAGTATGGACACTTTTACATGTAGTGCAGGTAATGGGAAACACGAATTAAAAATTTTGTTGTACTTTGTCCCCTTTTACTCATCAAATTTTAGAAACAAACACACTGCTCATACTCGTATTACGAAAGTAAATTTATGGCTATATACATACGTTATCATGTTTGTAAAACTTGTAATTGGTAATCGCTCGCAGAGATGCACACCTACATGTGTATGTATAAGCATGCAAGCTCAACGCAATTACTTCGTCTTTGCGTCCGCTTTCGATTCGGAACCGTAGGATGAAGCTTTGCTGATTTTCGACATATTGATTGACTTAACCATTAGTATGTAGACTGAAAAATTCGAAAAAAAGATTACTATGAGAAAATTTAATTAAAACGGTTTGCACTTACATGCCACAAGTATGCCCACAGCAATCGAAAGACCGATCCAATTTTGTGATAAAAGTGAAGATATCAAATAATAGAGTACAAGCGATATCGAGAATACAGCCCAGAGAGCAAAATTGATTAAACTGCATGGGCGATATTTTAAAACAGTAACGGGCACCTCCTTAAAGCCAGAGGCATCAAAGAAATTGCCAGTTGTGTGGAAGCTCTCGACCAAACGATCCTTCTCGCGATACAAATTATGTAACCACTCAGCCGCCTCCTTTTCATTTTCCGGCACACTGTCAACTGGAATACGACGTGCATGCAAATGACCTTCGACAGAGTATCCGTTGAGCAGTGTGGAAATAGTCGGTGCATTCTGCATATATAACAATTAAGGAAGTGTTAAATTCGGATGTGACCCCAGATTTCATACTGTTGCAGCTTGTCAGGATCAAAGTAGGGGAACTATTTTCAGGTAATTTATATGGAATCTAGGGAAAGTTTGGATGAATAGTTTTGGTCCGTTTGTACAATTTGTTGTCATAAAATGACTTATTTAAGCGGACAATTTGGACAAAAACGATGCATTCACTGATGCTTGATTTCCATTTTGGAAAGTGAAAAAATAAGAGTCAGTAGTATTTATTTAACTTGTCGTAGTTTTTAACGGGACCGTTCGTTATGTGGAGATTGGGCGGGGTTAACACAAGATTTCATTCATTTTTACAGTGTCGGTTGGGTCCACCCATCTACGAACTCATCCGCTTGTTGCAAGAGTATAACAATATATATGTAGGTATATATTGATAGATTTAAAGTATTATGAGTAAACATAAGAAAGGTTTAAATATATGTATGTATTACGTACCTTGGCTTCCTTTCTGAAGGCCAAAGTAGTGCAATAAATGGCGGGACAGCGACCACGCATGCTTGGTAGGCTTGTCGTAAAACCTTTTGTACGTGGTATCAAATGGTGTTTCAATACAGGTAAACCACGCTCCTCCGCGAATTTAACGGAAGCTTCATGTTTCTTTGGTGTGAAACGTGTACCCTCAGCATTGAGCAGCAGCCATATGGGATCAGGATAAGCAAATACCTCTTTTAATTGACGTGAAATTATTTCAATGTCCTTGTCATACGAACGTTCCAAAAATACAAATTCAGCGAATTTCCATGCCCAACCCATTACAGGCGCATAAGAAATAGCTTTCTTTGCATATGCTTTGCAATTGCCCAAACAATGTACTTTGTCGGCGAACATCCAACCGCATAGCCAATCAATTTCATATGAATGATTCTGAATAATCATAGCATGCTCCTCGCCACAGAATTTTTCTAATTCCTCTGGATCGATGTATAAATGTAGTGTACTATTTGAGTACCATTCGGCAATGAATATCAACTCTAAAATGACAAAGAAAACGTTAATAAGTAATGATAAATTTAATTCATATTGCATTTCAACTTACGAGAGTACAATGAATAACAGAGATAGTACATGATGTGTCTGAAGAGCACGACGTTGAAGGGTTTCAAAAAGATATACAATATTAGCTGCACCAAATTTATCACCAAACCCGATATAAAGAAGGTTACGGCTATGCCTAAATGCACAATTGTGAGTTTTTTCAACTCCGCCAACGAAATCATGATTAACGTGTTGTGCTAAAAAGCTAATCAAAAATTAAAAAAAGAGATATTATGGATGACTGTGGTTTATTCCAAAAATTTATTTTTTTTATACTAAAGTGATATATTTGCATATGTGTAAGCAAATTTTTGCGTTGTTATTTTTCCAACTCATTAGCAAAAGAAAACAAATAGTGATCCACCAATAAATGTCTATGTATAATGTATTTTCACTTTCACAATATATATATATACATTTATTTGATTATTATTAAAAAATATATATTTACTGTTTATATTTTAAATAGATTTACGCTGCTTGGCGATCAGTACACCACTGATCACAACAATCGCTGAAGAAAGACTGAAAAATCTCTCCAAGCAGGTATCAGGCGTAATTGCAACTGATAGCAAAAGCTTTCGTATCATTTGAATTAATTGAAACCTGGTAGTAACTTGGCTTGGTATAAAAGTGTGGCTGAACAGATCACTTTGGTGTAATACCAGTACTCGTACAATCTTCAAAAATTTGCTTCCAAACGTCACTTTAAATTATTTGTATGTAACTATGATACAGCAATATACAAAATAATAAAAAAAACGATCTGGACAATAGATGAGGGTTGTGCAATAAGTGCCAGATAACTTCGAATGGATGAATTGTTCTTTTCAAGTTTCAGGTTAACACTCTCTTTATCACAATTTACTAATCATTAAAACATTCATTTTTTAACTGTATAAGATAACATCATTGGCTTATAACTTTTTTAATAAATTGTTGTTTTATAAATACGCATACAATTATGATTATATGCGTGTGTACAAAAAGTCAAAGATATCGATTGGCTAAAACGCCAAGAAATTTAATAATGTTTCTAAACAACAGCAGTACCTAAAGTAACGCGGCAATCTATAAACGAGTAATATAGTTAATCAATAATATAAATATGTTTGTTTAACACAATGTGATAAGCTACCTAAATGTTGAAAACGAATTTGTTAAAGAAAGCGATAACAATTATATGCTGGCGTTGTATAAATTCACGAACATTTAATCGTCCGTCTACTTGTATCACAGCTGATTTTTGGCAATTGACTTCTCTTCCTGTCAAAATGGTAATAGAGTTTGACAAGATTTATGGAAATAGAAATCAAATGGTATTTAGTAATGGTTGTATTTCCTGTCGTCCATTTGTAATGTGTATGATATTCATGTGCATATTAAATTAAAATAAGAAGTGAAAGTAACTAATACATTTATTCGAATTAGTAAAAACTCCAATGTGGCAATGAAAGAATTCAGTGCAAACAGCTGTTTTGTTGCTTTCGCAAATATCCAACTCTTTCAACTCGTTGGTTACTTTTAAATTCATGAAATGCTTTTCCCACTGACCTTAGTCAATTGTGCGTTAATTAATTGAATAGCTCAGTGTATAAATGTGTGTAAATATTTGCAAATATGTATATGTATACTTTAAATTTATAAATAGAATTTGCCCATCAAAGAAAGGAAAAACCATGTGTGCTCTGTTTATGCAGTGTGGTTCAATTATATTTATTTCTTCTATAGTTTTTGTGGCACAATTCCGATTTCTTTGGCGCCGCGATTTGAAGGTACCGTTGAAAAGAGGAAGTCCTCCTGATTAAAAAATATATAGGGTTATAGGTCCCGCAAACGCTTAGTTTACGAGATATTCGACCTTAAAGATCAAAAATTCCCAAAATTCGAGCATTTCAACAAGCTATTTTACCGCATTAAACACACTTTACTCACATTTTTCACTTCAAATTAATTAATTTAAACTATAAACTTTTAAATAAATCCACATTTTACACTTTTAACAGTTTTTTTACCAAAGAAATCTTTATTTTAAAAATTACATTTTACACTCGTAGTGAACATCATGTGTGTGCTAAAATTACGACGAAATGGAGCGCTGCCATGTGATAATAAGGAAATTCGCTGAAATGCCTTTTTTCCCAAAAATTCCTCTATCCATTCATATGGATATGTTCTTTAATTAAATTTAATAAACAAATATGTAATATAATATACTAATATTATATAATAATATTATATAATAATATTTAACCATTTTGTAATGAAAACTCAAAGTTTGTTTGAACATTAGTGCAAGATAACCAAAAAATATAACCACTTTATAACGAAACTCAATATATTTTTTTTATTTTAACGCAGAAAGGAGTACTATGCGATAGTACTTCAGTGACCCCGGGTATTCGCTTATTGTTCAATACAAAAATTTGTACCTATTTATTTAACTCTCTACTATCCTATTTAAATATATTTGGCTTAAATGCTTCACGAAATTTAACATTAGACGTACATACGTATATATTCTCATTTACATGAGATAACAAATTTCCAAAAATGTTTTCTCCTATATCTACACAAAAATTTGTTCTATAACTGTAAATTTGATTTTTTGAAAAGCACGAAGACCTTTTTTTTCACGAAACCCCTTTGCTCACTCTTTTTGAATAAAACGGTAATTCAGTTTGTAAAACAAGTATTTTAATACAATTTTAATAATATTTTTTTTAGACAATCATATAATAAAGAATTAACTTTTTTCGTGTATTATTCTATATTACTATAAAATTTCATACGTACATAAAATTTTACACATAAAGTCTATTTTTAATTTAATATTTTAGCTTAACCTCTAACGACATGCTTCTGATAACAATACCATCAAAAATCATTTATTTCTGTATAACAGATAAAAAATAGTTTCGTTATTTTATTTTATTTTTTTGTTTACCTTCAGTCAGAAGCATATCCAAAAATTGTTAGTAAAAATAGTTTTAAATCTTGTTACAAACAATAGTGTACTCTACCCATCAAAAGCTGTAACTTTTTGCTACCAAACTACTAGATATTGAAAAACAAACGTAGCGCCATAATCGCTCAATTTCCACACAGGTCGGGGATATACGCAATTTGTCTGTTTTTTTTTCGAACTTTAGTACCTTTTATATCGAAATTAATGAATATAGACATGATTTAGATAAAAAATCATAAATTGATAATATATGTAGGTAAACTTCAGTAGTTCATAAAATGTATTATTTAAGCAGTATTGTCATAATTTGTAGACAGGTGCTGAACGAGGTTTAATGTAATTAATAAGCAAAATTAAATATGTATAAATTAATTGATTTGTTAATAAACTCGGGATATACAAGTGTTCACCTAAACATATACAAAATTTCCAATATATTATAATATATTAATTTTTAGACATTAATTTGTAAAACATTGTGTTTGAAAAATTCATTCCATATATTTGCATTTACGGTGGGCCTATTTAAATAGTTCGTACTAATTACCTACTTATGAATTCAAATTTTTAAACCAATGAAATGGTGTACATAAATACCATGTTTGCAATCTTAATTCACATAGTTTGCTATGGTTCATTCAATTGTACTAATAAACAACTTTGCGACATTCACTTTGCATTTATTTTACGTACTAAACATGGAAGGCTAGTTGATTTAATTAAAATTAAATAAAAAATTAGTGCATTTTCACAGCTATTATTTCAGACACTTATCTGATTACCATACCGTTTTAAATAAAACCACGGTAATATGAGAAAAACATTAACGATACATTCTTCCGCTTCCATTGGTAATAAAGTAAATAAAGCAATTAATATTGACATGTATGAAACTTGAACTTTGACTGCTATTTAAACTTCGGTTAAATCATAAAAATATTGATTGTACTTCTTGTAGTATAAATAATAAAATTATTAGTATCTTATAATCTTATCGATTGTGCGATTATATTAGCTTCGCGTTAGCGTTTTGATAACATTTGTAATCGGTGATTGCGCAATATTGGACCAAAAATAAAGAAAAAAAATAAAACAAAAAAATAAAGTAAAAAATACAGCAAAAAATACAATAAAATAAAGAAAATAAAAAAAATATATTAAAAACAGTTAGTATAGGGTTAATGGGTTTAAAGTAAAACAAATAGGTTAGAGCTGTTTATGATTAAGAAAATAATAATTGTAAAACATATATGCAGCATTTAAAAATTATATTTTTTCAACTGATTTTATTTGCATATTTACTCCAAGTTCGTAAAACTTTTGTTCGTCTTATTTCAGGTTACAATAATAATCTCCATTTAAACTTCTCCTTTGGTTTACAATTAAGACTAAAGGAAGTTTTTTCTTAAAACTCATACTCTAGGGCTGTTTTACAATAGATAAAATTTCTTATTATTACAATTTATAGGTGGTTTAATTGTGCTTTATGATTATGTGGAAACATTTTCAAGAAGACTATAATTTCTCATTCAAAACTAAATCATATTACTGACATTGGAATGCTAGGTAACTGTAAAATTACACATACAATTCATTTTAATTCGACTACTGTTGGTCTAACACATTCCACAGGCAGCGCTATTTTACTGTAGCCCAATACAAATATATTAATTGATTATAATTACAATGTGTTCTTCACTCACTTTGCCTTATATACATTCATATGTAAATTTGTGCCTATATTTTGTTGTAAATATATTTTCGCAAGTGTATCACAAATATACATAAATTGATCGCTGATACTTTGTTTGATGAAATATAAACTAAATGATTGCCGTTCTTCTAACGAACATAACAGTTGAATTACATACTATTTATGCTACAATTTCGTCGTTTGTACACTTGTTTTATGGTCTACGCTTGTGCGTATCGATAAAATTTGTTATGGATGGTCGCCCGCAAATCTCATACAATAGTATGCCTGACACTTGTATTACTTCGACTTCGATGTTTCGGAGCCATATGAGGAAGCTTTACTGATTTTTGACATATTTATTGACTTCACCATCATTACGTAGACTAAAAAGATATAAGAAAGTAAAACGTATAAGATATTTATTTAAGAAAATGAAGTGCAATTAACTTACTTGCTAACAGTATGCCGACAGCAATCGAAAGACCAATCCAATTTTGTGCCAAAAATGAAGACACTAGATAGTATAGTATTAATGATATGGAAAATAATGACCAGAGTGCAAAATTGAGTAGATTATATGGCCGATATTTAAATTGTTTTACGGGCACTGCCTTAAATCCTGATGTTTCAAAGAAACTGCCTGTTGTGTGGAAGCTGTCGATGATGCGATCCTTTTCGCGGAACAAATTTTGCAGCCACTCCGCAGCTGCTGTCTCCTCTTCAGGTACATTCTCGAGTGGGATGCGACGGACAAACATGTAACCCTCTATGGGGTAGCCATTTAATATCGTAGAAATAGTCGGTGGGTGCTAAGAAATTTGTTTAAATAAACCGTTAATCATGCTTTGAAAGACAAAGTATGCAAAAAAACATTAGGTAGTTAACAAACCTTTGCGTCCTTTCTGAAGGCCAAATTTACGTCGTAAATGGCTGGACAGCGGCCACGTAGCGTGGGTAAGCTAGCAGTGAAACCTTTGGTGCGCGGTATTAAATGATGTTTCAGTACGGTCATACCACGCTCTTGAGCGAATTTAACGGAGGCCTCGTGCTTTTTCGGTGTGAAGCGTGTACCTTCGGCATTTAACAGCAACCAGACGGGATCTGGATACGCAAACACCTCCTTCAATTGACGCGCAATTATTTCTTTATCCTTATCGTAGGAACGCTCTAAGAATACAAATTCAGCGAAATACCATGCCCAACCGATTGCGGGTACATATGATATAGCTTTCTTGGCATACGCTTTGCAATTACCCAAAACGTGATTTTTCTCCGTAAACATCCAGCCGGCTAGCCAGTCAATTTCATATGTATGATTCATCATTAATAAAACATGTTCCTTGCCACAGAATTTCTCCAAGTCGTCTGGATCGATATAAACATGTAGTGTGCTATTCGAGTACCACTCGGCAACAAATAGTAGCTCTGAAGGAGGTTTCATATGTTAGTAATTTATTCAAATTGGTTTAATATGCAGAGCTATTGCAGATATTACTTACGTGAGTTTAGCGAATAGCAGAGATAAAACATGATGCGTCTAAAGAGCACAACATTGAAGGGCTTTAATGTCAAGTGAAGAGTTAGCTGCACCAAATTTATCACCAGACCCGATATGAAAAAAGTGATCGCAATACATAAGTGTATCAGTCTTAACTTTTTAATCTCCGTAAGAAAAGTCATGATTGGACTCATTTACTGTTCGCTGTCTTAATTCGATTTTTATTTTGCTGCAAAATTGTAAAAGAACAAACTTATAATTTGTTATGATTTAAATTATGTTAATAAATGTTCAATGTAAAATTAACTTAGAATTATACGAAATTAACTGCTTAACTACAATAAAACTAACTATTGGTCTATCCACAACCAAACGCAACTCTTTAACAAGAAGTACTAAATTCAACAGTATAAACTTTGTACTTTTACTAAATTAGTTGAAGCGAAAAATTCCGCTACATACTAATTTCCTTCATAAAAACGAATACGAAATGAAAAAGTAAAATTCGTGAGAAACCATAATACATCTCGTGAATACAAAGTTTGAAATACTGCAGTAGTAAAAGCATTAAAAACACTTATCAAACACAGATTAAATATACTCATTATATGCATTTATATACATATGTATGTGAACCTCATAATGTAGCTAAAATCGATTATCGTATAATTAGCGCCCTGTGATGACGCCGCAAAACTTCTCACACAAATAAATAATCACACATTAAAAATTACGATACCACTATTATTATTGCTAAGCAAAGTCTAACTTCAAGAAAAACCCTCTCCGCAGAACAAATATGACCGGCCTTTAAGTAAGCTGTAACCAAGCAGTACTTGCCAAACTCCTAAGTATATGTATATGGTTACAAACACAACAACGATCTCTTAATTAGGGTAAGCTTATTATGCATGTGCCTGAATAGTGTCGTTTTTCTCGAAACTACATTTTTTACAATTTTTGCAGCTCATTTCGATTTCCTAAAAATCATTGTCGCCAATAGTGGCAGCCTTAAAAAAGATAGTCGCTATTTTATATCAAAATGCAAAATTTACAATATTTTTTATGTAAATACGTGGTTAAAGCCTTTATGAAGAAATTTAATATTTTTTCTTTACTCTCACAATAAATTTCTAAAGTTAGACAATTTTAGAGGGCCCAAGATTAATATCAACTTATCAACTTATTATTTGTACCTACAGTTTCACTATGTAAAGTGTGAACGCTTGTTTATTATTATTATTCACAATTTCTGCGTTATTTACAAGACAGTTCAATCATTTTTTTTTTACTTTCGCAAATTTTAAAACAATTTGAGGTAATCAAACCACTTTTAGAAAAGTTCGTCACTTAAAATGGAAAATAACGAAATATTATTTTTCACAAGAGGAAAGGAATAAAACAAACGAACAAACGAACAAACATCATGCATTTACGTACGTTATTTTAAATATCACAAAGTTCAATGCTTAAAGATAGATGTCCGTCCAATCACTTAAATTCAAACACACACTATTATAAACGGCTCACTTGTTGCGTCAAATACATTTACACACTGTGCAAAGGTAATCGCTAAAAAACACATTAAATAAAAGGTGTTTACAAAATAAAACAAGCAATAAATTAATGTTTTTTTGTAGGTGACGAGAGTCAGCAACTAGTTAATTGCATTTCAACGCAACTATTATCACATACATTTTGCGCTTTGTCGACAATAATGCAAATATCATAATGCCGGCAACTATTTATATACATACATACTATATTAAATTGCGAATGTATTAAATGTAGAATGAAAATTCTTTGTTGTCGCCTGTAATAAGTAATTGTATGTTTTTAATCTGAGAATATACTATTTATTTCGTATTTGTGATTATTTGTATAATCAGTGTTAACGTTTGCATTGAAATGAGGTCTTTATACGACATTTGACCTGGGATATTTGTGACTGACTCATTTTTTTTTGTTAGAAAATTTTTTGTAATTTTGCTGGTTACATTGGTAGTATATTCTTCGCATAAGATTTTGTACACCACAAATTACAACTATAATTGATCGAGATTACACCTATCTATTTATAACTCTATTTGCTATGCACAACTGCAACCTCTAGGCCTCTTGGCAGGGTAAAAGAATATGTATGCATTTACAATTGATAAGGAATATACCTGTCTATTTATACCGCTTCTGCATTTTTGCAATGTAAAACTGCTACCTGTAGGCTTCATGATTGCAGAAAAGCGTACTTATATATTGTAAAGTAAGTATGTATCAGGCAAAAACTAATGATGACGCATGGGTTTTTCCCTATTTCTTACAATTTCTAATGCGTTGTAGTTAAATATTACTTAACGTTCATCACTTTTAATATCAAAAGATATTAATTCGGCATATGCGGCCCAGCACAAAAAAAATGTCAAGGAAAAACTCGCAATGTAAATAAGTAACCTGTATAAATGTTACAAACACTTAAATAACTAATCTTTTATTTATACGTGTTGAATAACATATAAAAAAATAAACTTGTAATAACCTATGTAACAAGTAGCACAAGATTACAAACTAATACATAATTTCGTGCACATTTAATATTTGAAAACTTAATAACGTTACAACTTACTTTCATTTACAACTTTGAAATACCTTTTTTTATTTAGTATAAAAATATTAAAAAAATACTTGGCAAATTAAAAATCCACTTCTGTCTTCTATTATCCAAATTTTAGAATAAACATAATTTTGTTGTTGACTTAAAACGTCAATTTTCATATGATTCAATTCGTGGTGCTGCCAGCTTACATGGTTCTCTAACTTAACCTTTAGAAATCCTAATGAATTTTCACTGGGATGATACTATATCTAAACAAAGTTTAGTGATATCAAAATTATATACATTATTATAAATTATATTATATATATCACATATCTACCCTTTTGAAGAGGAAATATTGCGATATTGATATAGTTTGTTGTTATATTGAATGCAAAATTTTGAAAACTATTTGACGGCGTCATTTTACATTAGAACTCGGCCACGTAGTGTTGCCAATATTAATAAATGGAAATAAATTTTGACATCGTATCAAAATACTAACAAAGGTTCTATGAGTTTCTTATCGTGGTAGAAGTTCATTCATAACTAGTCTAACTAAATATTAACTCATATAGGATTGAACGTGTGAATTGAATATAATTATCGAGCGAATAGGACGCTTATTTCTAGTGTCAAAGGTCGAAGGTAAATTGCTAAACTTGTTAAACTATTCATAAAATATCTCAAAATTTAATTATATTCATTTAAAAAGGACGAAGTAATTAACTAGTTTCCGTTATATTTCCGGTCACTAAGTCCTTCACCCAAAGAAATTGTTTTCGTATATAACTTTTTTTTTTACACTTTCTGCTCGGACACCTGTAGTCGTAAAAAAATCAAATCAAAGTTCAAATATTTACATATATCTACACCCCTATATTTACAGATAAATCATACTATCACAGTTAATTACTTTATAGTAATATAGATATTATATTGCAAATACCACGTAAGTTACTTTACTGCATTGACAAATACATCATTTATTTTACATTTTTATATTTATTCCAAAATAGAGACTGGAAAAGGTATGGAGTTAGAAAAAGGCGGAAACCGGCGTTATCGTCATGCAGGTGATTTAACAGATGAACCACCTACTCGTGAGGTAAATAGTTTTATTAAACATTTTCGGAAATATAACTAGTAATTGTGTAAATTCACTCTAGTTTGCCGAGGTTACTATCCCCGTGCCTTGGGGCCATATATCCGGTAAATGGTATGGTCCCCAAGATGTTCAGCCTATACTAGGGCTTCATGGTTGGCAAGATAACGCTGGCACCTATGATTTACTGGTACCACTTTTGCGGCCAGATGTTCCATTCCTCTCCATAGACCTGCCCGGACATGGACTCTCATCGCGCCTTCCGGATGGATGCTACTACAACACTATTGACAATTTGTATGTTATACTATATATAATGAAACAATACAAATGGAAAACGATATCCATAATCGGACATTCTATGAGCTCCATTATTGCTTTTGTATTTGCTGCTGTTTTCCACGATAAAGTCGACATGGTTATAGGTCTGGATGCACTGAAACCACATCAACGTCTACCCGCCAGTGTTGTACGTAGCATGGAAACGCGAATGGATGGTTTTTTAAAAGAGGATGAACGAAATCAATCGAATGAGGAACCACCAAGCTACTCATACGACGAACTTATTGAACGCATGTTTATCGGAACATTCCATTCCATCAACAAAGATCTCTGTAAACATATGTTAGCGCGAAGCATACAAAAATCGGAAAAATATCCAGACAAATATTTCTTTTGTCGGGATCGTCGTTTGAAGTTCTACAATTATATGGTTGGTACACAGGAAATTTGCGTAGAAATGGCAAAACGTATTCAGTGCCCCTACTTGTTTATTAAAGCACAACAATCTAGTTATTTCGAAGATAAAAAGTATTATGATGAGGTATTAGCTATATTGCAAACGAAAAAAAATTTCGAATATTTAGAAGTTGACGGCTCACACCATGTGCACATGAATCATCCAGAGCGCATTATTGGACCAATCAACGATTTCATTAATCGTAATGGTCCTCTGGCTAAGCGAAGTTCTAGCAAATTGTAAAATTTTCGTAAGTGTCAGGTATTGCAGAGTTTTTACCCTAGCAAATATACACATCTACTTATTCCAATATTATAGTAGTATTTGTAAATAGTTGCTTGTACTTTGTATTACATTTTGAAATAAAGTTTGTTAAGTTTGAATACATAAATAATGCATATATTTATGGACCCGGTTTTATCAATTTTCGCATGAGTTTCGCTCTTACCATCACCAATATCCATATGTATATGGAGTAAAGTCAGCTGGGTGTTCGAAAATCCTGATATTAGTTACATATATGCGGGCTAACGCATATGTTTCACGATATATGCGGAACAGGGAGGATGGGATCATGTGTAGAAGTTCACGCAAGTGAGGAAAGTTTTCTGATCGCCATTCACTTGGGAGTGGCCAGAAACGATTCTTTTCCATATGGCTTATGCAGCTCACGACTTCCGGCCTTTGACCAAGTATCCTCCGGGTAGCCTAAGAACATCCGTTTGAAGGCGAGATAAAGTGAGAAGGCGAAACATTCCCTGCATATGGTTGTGCGCTGGGTTTGGGACCCGCCACGTAAAAAACACCCCCAGTGAAAAGAAGCAACAAGCCTCGGAGGAGTGACCCCCCTTTTGATGACGACAATGGGAAACCAAATAAGGACTACGAATTGAGGGCATGCACCTGGAATGTCCGGTCTCTTAATTGGGAAGGTGCCGCTGCCCAGCTGGTTGATATCCTCGTTAGAGTGAAGGCTGACATCACCGTCGTCCAAGAAATGCGATGGACGGGACAAGGACTGAGACGAGTAGGTCCTTGTGGTATTTACTACAGTGGCCATATAAAGGAGGACAAGTTTGGTGTGAGAGAGAGACTCCGTCGCCGAGTACTATCATTCACTCCGGTGAATGAACGTCTAGCCACAATCCGCATCAAAGCGAGGTTTTTCAACATATCTCTGATTTGCGCCCACGCCCCGACGGAAGAGAAGAACGATGTGATTAAAGATGCCTCTATGAGCACTTGGAGCACACTTAAGAGCGCTGCCCCCACCACGATGTCAAAATCGTGCTTTTGGCGACTTTGACGCCAGGGTGGGCAAAGAAAGTATCTTTGGCAAGACGGTCGGTAAATTCAGCCTCCACGAGGAAACATCCCCAAATGGGTTGAGGCTGATCGACTTCGCCGAGCCCGAAAAATGGTTACCTGTAATACTAGCTTCCAGCATAAGAAGATTCATGAAGCCACCTGGCTGTGTCCGGATCGAAAAACCAAAAACCAGATCGATTATGTTGTGATAGACGGAAGACACGTCTCCAGTGTTCGAGGTCCTAACACCGACTCGAACCACTATCTTGTTGCAGCCAAGATTCGCTCCCGCCTCTGTGCATCAAAAAACGCAAGTCAACAAACACAAGGAAGGTTCGACGCCGAGAAGCTGCAATCACAACAGATAGCCGAACGATTTTCTAATCGAATTGCACTCCTGCTCTCTGAGAGCACTCGTCAGCAACTCGGTATAAGGGAACTGTGGGACGGCATTTCAAGCTCCTTACGTACAGCTGCAATCGAAACCATTGGTTTTCGGAAAATGCAAAAGAAAGCTGGTACGACGAGGAGTGCTGTGTTGCAGCGGAGAGAAAAATATTGATATCATCGGCCTCAACACCCGCGCCGTTAGTTCTGCTTTCTCCAGACTGGACAAGGAGGCAAAGCAAATGGGTCTGGCAGTGAACGAGGGCAAGATGAAATATTTCCTGACATCAAACAAACAGTCGTCGCACTCGCCACTTGGCACTCACGTCACTGTTGACAACATCCGGTGTGTTTTACGTGGGTATCTGCTGATGACAGCATTACTTCACGGCGTTCAAAAGCACAACAGATCAAAACAATGCGTTGATCAGCGCCCTGAGAATGCTAAGCATTTTCAGTACCAATTGGCAGTGTGGCATGTACACACTAACCACCTTGGTAGTGTTCAAGGCCCATCTTTAAACCTCTGCCGTACTTTGGGTCCGGCACCCGGTTGCAATGCAACTCCACATTCAACTGACAAGGTCAGTTCTTCCCGCGATTTGGGTTAAAACCACAACCACCACGAATCTCCACAAAGGGCCAAACCCAATGAGCAGATTGGAGTTACCTGAATGGGCTAGGGGCTTCCATAGTGGACTGGTAGCCAGGATATTAGTCGCCTCTTACGACAGGCATGCCTTACCACGGGTATATTCTGTTTCCCCCCCGAACCCAAGGGGGTCCCCCCTACCCGCGGGGGGAGTCACTGTTGACAGTCATAACATTGTAGTTGTAGATAATTTCGTATATTTGGGAAACAGTGTAAACACCTCCAACAATGTCAACCTGGAAATCCAACGTAGGATAACTCTTGCCAATAGGTGCTACTTCGGACTGAGTAGGCAATTGAGAAATAAAGTCCTCTCTCGACGAACAAAAACCAAACTCTATAAGTCACTCATAATTCCCGTCCTGCTATATGGTGCAGAGGTTTGGAAGATGAAAACAACTGATGAGTTGACTTTGCGAGTTTTCGAGAGAAAAGTTTTGCGGAAGATTTACGGTCCTTTGCGCATTGGCCACGGCGAATATCGCATTCGATGGAACGATGAGCTGTATGAGAAATATGACGACATTGACATAGTTCAGCGAATTAAAAGACAGCAGCTTCGCTGGCTATGTCATGTTGTCCGGATGGACGAAAACACTCTAGCTCCGAAAGTATTCGACGCCGTAGCCGCCGGGGGAAGCAGAGGAAGAGGAAGACCTCCACTCCGTTGGAAGGAGCAGGTGGAGAAGGACCTGACTACGCTTGGAATATCCAATTGGTCCCATGTAGCGAAAAGAAGAAACGACTGGCGCGCTGTTGTTAATTCGGCTATAATCGCGTTAGCGGTGTCTACGCCAATTAAGATGAAGAAGATATGCGGAACGGAAGTTCGAAAATTTTTTTTTATTTTTTTCCCTCCTTGGCCGGATGAAATCCGGGTCAATTCCGGTGCGTAGAACTGGGTGTTATGGGAATGAAAATCTTTGTATTAGGTATATTCCGGCTAACAAAAGCCTTCATCCGAATCAACCCATTTTTGATATACAGGCTTACTGTTATCAGGAAAGGATTTGCTTTGAATTTCATTAACGTATCTCCATGTATTCTGTATCTGCGGGCCTGATCAATTGTAATCCGATATTTACAATTTTTGGTCATAAGGTGGTCTACTTTAAGCGCACTATTCGGGAAAAGTTTCTCTTTGATTTTCATACTGTAAAGTAAACGAATCATGTAGAATTTAAAATTGTTCTATATGGGAAGTAATCCTGAATGTAGTCCGGTTCCGCTCACTTCTGACTGTAATATAAAAATCAAGATAATTTTGACCCCGGTTCCGATAAAACTCTCTTGTACCATCACGGATGTAAAATTTTATGTCTCTGCTTGCAACGATATGCGGACAGACAGATAGTCATTCGAAAATGAACTCGTATCGTCATCGTGATAATTTATCTATATGTAACCCTATATCTATGTAACTCAAGACTAATATAAATCTGTAGCAATATGTCTCTATTTAACGATGAACCATACTGTGGTTAAGAAAATATGTCAACTTGAACTTGAAATACTGAACGAAATATTTTTTATAAAACCTATCGGGAGATTACACACCTTGAAACTCGAACACTATAACGTTCAAGAGATGCGAAATAAAATCTATTATGCCCTCTCTTCTGGCATTGATAAATTCTAACATCCTGATCGGTGCTAATGATCCTTATTCGGAAACATTGATCCAAAGGCCTTGACCTTATGTCTACAGACTGCCGTGCAGCGTTCTCGGCTCCATGCCGCCGAACCTGTAATTTGCACAAAAGGCTGTACCCATGTTAAAAGATGCTTCTTAAGCCTACAGTGCCAAGTGTAAAATGCCACAAGTAGCCGGAGTTCGTCTCTCGGAAAATTGATTACGCTTTTAAATTTAATCAAGTTGTAATCTCAAATTATCAACTTCGCCTGGCGCATACCTGCAAGGTTTTGCCAATACTTTTCCATGTCCCTTCTTTCTCTGCCTTGCGAAGCAGCTCCTTTATGTTATGGAGACCAACGTAATGCAAGGTTTTGGACCCGACATCCTGAAATATCTGCACATCCCCTTAGTCAGTCATTCCCGGCTATTCCACACTTTTAACCACTCCTGAACCAAAATCAATGTAATCTCGTATGCTGCACTCGCATGACTTTCATTGCGATAGTCTCTACATACCTACTTATAGCAAGGACTTTTGCTTTAAAAATGCTCGAAAAACGACCCATAGATATGGAAAGTTTGGTACACGATCCTGCACCAATGCCTTAATAGTATTTCTATCGTGGAGTTACTCCATTCAGCTTTCCTGCCGAGGACAACCTAAAACGTTTTTGAGAAGTTTTATCTTTCATTTGCTGGGACGAACTACCTTCCCTCTGCCTTTCATTTCTTCTGCTGTCAATTGAAGCATTGTACGTTTAGATGTTTGATTTATTATTAGGTGGGGCGGTGTGAGCTTCAGCATAACTTCAAGTGCTGCCGTCGAACACGCTTTACACACGATGCGCAATGTACATATGTATGTATTGCCATATTATGAATGTGGTTTTGTATCAACATATTCCAGAATCAATTTTGACATTAAGGATTGATAACCACACAGTTGCTGTTGTAGGCTTTCCTTTTTCCTATTACAATATAACAGCGAGAGTGACATCAAGAGTTATAGACCAATAGAATTTCTTTCATAATTTTAAACGACTCTGTTCAGTTAGATTAGATTAGATTATTAAACGAGGAATGCACCTGGAGCTATTGTGCCCTCTCCTAAATCACAAGGACTCACACAGTTCCAGCATATTGATAAAGTCCAATATTTGGCTGGGTGCTTGTGAGGCGATGCGATCCCTATGCGGTAACATGGATCCAAGAGCGTCTACAGACTGCTGTGCAGTCGATTAGCAGTTGTTCAGGTGTTTGAGGCTCTCTGTCGCAGAACCGGCAGTCATTTTACACGTAGTGTTGCCAATATTTATAAATGGAAAGCTAAATTGCGAAACTTGTTAAACTATTAATAAAATAGTTCAAAATGTATTTATATTCATTTAAAAAGGACGAAGTAATTAACTAGTTTCCGTTATATTTCCGGTCACTAAGTCCTTCACCGAAAGAAATTGTTTTCGTATATAACTTTATTTTTTTTTACACTTTCTGCTCGGACACCTGTAGTCGTAAAAAAAATCAAATCAAAGTTCAAATATTAACATATATCTAAACCCCTATATTTACAGATAAATCACACTATCACAGTTAATTACTTTATGGTTATATAGATTATATTATATTGCAAACACCACGTAAGTTACTTTACTGCATTGACAAATACATCATTTATTTTACATTTTTACATTTATTCCAAAACAGAGACTGGAAAAGGTATGGAGTTAGAAAAAGGCGGAAACCGGCGTTATCGTCATGCAGGTGATTTAACAGATGAACCACCTACTCGTGAGGTAAATAGTTTTGTTAAACATTTTCGGAAATATAACCAGTAATTGTGTAAATTCACTCCAGTTTGCCGAGGTTACTATCCCCGTGCCTTGGGGCCATATATCCGGTAAATGGTATGGTCCCCAAGATGTTCAGCCTATACTAGGGCTTCATGGTTGGCAAGATAACGCTGGCACCTATGATTTACTGGTACCACTTTTGCCGCCAGATGTTCCATTCCTCTCCATAGACCTGCCCGGACATGGACACTCATCGCGCCTTCCAGATGGATGTTACTACAACACTATTGACAATTTGTATGTTATACTATACATAATGAAACAGTACAAATGGAAAACGATATCCATAATCGGACATTCTATGAGCTCCATTATTGCTTTTGTATTTGCTGCTGTTTTCCACGATAAAGTCGACATGGTTATAGGTTTGGATGCACTGAAACCACATCAACGTCTACCCGCCAGTGTTGTACGTAGCATGAAAACGCGAATGGATGGTTTTTTAAAAGAGGATGAACGGAATCAATCGAATGAGGAACCACCAAGCTACTCATACGGCGAACTTATTGAACGCATGTTTATCGGAACATTCCATTCCATCAACAAAGATCTCTGTAAACATATGTTAGCGCGAAGCATACAAAAATCGGAAAAATTTCCAGACAAATATTTCTTTTGTCGGGATCGTCGTTTGAAGTTCTACAATTATATGGTTGGTACACAGGAAATTTGCGTAGAAATGGCAAAACGTATTCAGTGCCCCTACTTGTTTATTAAAGCACAACAATCTAGTTATTTCGAAGATAAAAAGTATTATGATGAGGTATTAGCAATATTGCAAACGAAAAAAAATTTCGAATATTTAGAAGTTGACGGCTCACACCATGTGCACATGAATCATCCAGAGCGCATTATTGGACCAATCAACGATTTCATTAATCGTAATGGTCCTCTGGCTAAGCGAAGTTCTAGCAAATCGTAAAATTTTCGTAAGTGTCAGGTATTGCAGAGTTTTTACCCTAGCAAATATACACACCTACTTATTCCAACATTATAGTAGTATTTGTAAATAGTTGCTTGTACTTTGTATTACATTTTGAAATAAACTTTGTTAAGTTTGAATACATAAATAATGCATATATGTATGTATAAACAACTAAGGAAGGACTAATTTCGGGTGTAGCTAAATATTATATACCCTCGAACTTACATGTAGCAAAGTCGGCGAAATTCTTATGTATACGAACGTGTTTTCAAAATTTTACATAGAAAATGTGGCAAAAGGTTCAACATTAATTATTTAAGATTCAACATTAATTATTTAACGAAATCAAATTTGATAACTTGCTAACTTATTTTGAAGGTCATGTACTTTTTGGTTTGGTATATTTGATATAAGGCCAACCGGAAGTTTGAAAATTGTAAATTAAGTTTATGGGAATAAGGATGTATTGACCCGGTTTTATCAATTTTCGCCTGAGTTTCGCTCTTACCATCACCAATATCCAATATGTATGAAATGGAGTAAAGTCAGCTGGGTGTTCGAAAATCCTGATATTAGTTACATATATGCGGGCTAACGCATATATTTCACGATATATGCGGAACGGAAGTTCGAAAATCGTTTTTTTTATTTTTTTCCCCCCTTGGCCGGATGAAATCCGGGTCAATTCCGGTGCGCAGAACTTGCTGTTATGGGAATGAAAATCTTTGTATTAGGTATATTCCGGCTATCAAAAGCCTTTATCCGAATCAACCCACTTTTGATATACGGGCATACTGTTATCAGGAAGGAATTTGCTTTGAATTTCATTAACGTATCTCCATGTATTCGGTATCTGGGGGCCTGATCAATTGTAGTCCGATATTTAAAATTTTTGGTCATAAGGTGGTTTACTTTAAGCGCACTATTCGGGAAAAGTTTCTTTTTGATTTGCATACTGAAATGATAACCATACAGTTGCTGGTGTTGGGCTTATTACAACAGAACCTTTTCTTTTTTCTTTTACAAAAATACACTGCAACAGTTGCAAAGAGACAGTAAGACTGACATCAAGAGTTTTAGACCATTAGTATTTCTTCCATAATTTTAACCGACTCTATTCAGTTAAGGTTAGTTAGGTTAGGTTCAGTTAGTAATATAGGAGGTCTGAGCAGCCACGGTGCATAATATGTACTATTGACTTTTGCTCTTCGAAAATATGTCTAAAATTATATTTGCCTTACATCATACTTATGTATATTACAATTTGCAATATTCTACGATTTATGACGTGGTTCAGCAATAAATCACCATGATATTGATCAATTTGTAAAGAACCGGTCGAAATGGGTGCTACGGAAATATATCGCAAACATTTCTTTAAAAAATACAAATCTTCTTAGTTTTAAAGCAGCATAAAGTCAAGGTCACCGCCAATGAATAAATTTATTCAAACAAGTGTAACCAATGGATTATTAACAAAAAAAGGAAAACTGTTCAAATAACTGTAGGAATGTGGTTTTCCGTTCTGTTCCGCCGCTCACTGGAGATGAACTTGTGCTTCACACTTATATACATATACACATACATTTATAACGCAAGAACGTTGATTTGAATAAATTAGATTTACCGCTAATCTTGACATTTGAAAGCCAGCAGCGCACCCTAGCCCAGACGTGATTAAAGAGCTCATTGGTATCGATCATAACCCAAACTCGGATGGTTAATTCAAGCTGTCATTAATTATAAACAATACTGTGTGCCAACGATTGATTTTTTATGCTGTTAATTACATACATATGTATGTTTGTTTATGTGTTTATATTGCCTTATTTGAATGCGACAAATATGGAGAAGAATAAACATCAAGTTTTGTTTACCTCTAATCAACAACGAATGCCGGTTAACATTGATTTCCACACATATAGCAAGTCGCAGCCTCCGCAGAAACTACCGGAAATGCATTTTATAGTTTTTATGTGAAGCTGATTACCATTAAGAGAAGTATTGATGATGTGACATGCTCGATCGACAAAGCGACTTTAAACTGATAAGTGGCATGTTTAGTCATGATAAATGGAAGACCCAAACAAAATTATTATTATTTGTACATATATGTGAAATATATCTACATGTTCTGAAAACAATTTTATGTTCACAGAAATTGCAGTAATTTTGGAGATTCTTTATTTCTTAGGTAACGCAATTTTTCTATGGAGTATGGAATCATGTGTAGAAGTTCACGCAAGTGAGGAAAGTTCTCTGAACGCCATTCTCTTGGGAGTGGCCAGAAACGATTCATTTACATATGGCTCAAGCAGCTCACGACTTCCGGTCTTTGGCCAAGTATCTTTTGGGTAGCCTAAGAACATCAATCAGTTTGAAGGCGAGCTAAAGTGAGAAAGCGAAACATCCCCTACACAGGGTTGTGCGCTGGGTTTGGGACCCGCCACGTAAAGATCGCCCCCAACGAAAGAGTACCAAATGCCTCAGATGAGAGACCTCCCTTTTGAAGACGACCATGGCTACGATTTGGGGGAATGCACCTGGAATGTCCGGTCCCTTAATTGGGAAGGCGCCGCTGCCCAGCTGGTTGATGTTCTCGTGAAACACACATCTAGCCACAATCCGCATCAAAGCGAGGCTCTTCAACATATCGCTGATTTGCGCCCACGCCCCGACGGAAGAGCAGGACGATGTGAAAACTGACTGCCTACCTCGCAATGCTACAAACGACCACAACACGTGCGGGATGGGATAAATACCGAGAGTTGAAGAGGAAAGCGAGACGTATTTGCAGACAGAAAAAGAGATAGGCCGAAATGCGTGAGTATTGACAAGCTGGCCGACAGAAGTAATGCTCTAAAATTCTACGAAATAACAGAAGGTTTCAAGACCGGAGCATACCCTTGTAGAACCCAAGGGGATGATCTAGTAACCGATGCCCAGAGCACATTAAAAATATGAACAAAAAGGGAGACCCCACAATCTGCGCCAACTCCCATGGGATAAGCCTCCTCAACATCGCATATAAGGTTCTATCGAGCGTATTGTGTGAAAGATTAAAGCCCACCGTCAACAAATACAAAGCTAATACGGCTGTGTAAGCTGACTTTGAGCAACATCAAAAGCTCCTTTAGGATCGGGAAGGACTTCTCCGAGCCGTTCGATACCAAACGAGGTTTCAGACAAGGCGACTACCTATCGTTCGACTTCTTCAACCTACTTCTGGAGAAAATAATTCGAGCTGCAGAACTAAACCGAGATGATACAATCTTCTATAAGAGTGCACAGTTGCTGGCGTATGCCGATGATGTTGATATCATTTGCCTTAACAACCGCGCCTTTAGTTCTGCTTTCTCCAGACGGATAAGGGAGCAAAGCAAATGGGTAATAAACGAGGCAAAGACGAAATATCTCCTGTCATCAAGCACACAGTCTTCGAACTCGGGACTTGGCTCCCAAGTAATTGTTGACAGTCATAACTTCGAAGTCGTAGATAATTTCGCCTAACTTGGAATCAATATTAACACCAACAACAATGTCAGCCTCGAAACCTAACGCAGAATAACTCTTGCCAATAGGTGCTACTTCGGACTGAGTAGGTAATTGAGAAGTAAAGTTCTCTCGAGACGAACAAAGAACAAACTCTTCAGGACGCTCATAATCCCCGTCCTGCTATATGATGCAGAGGCTTGGATGATGACAACATCTGATGAGTCGACGTTACAAGTTTTCGAGAGAAAAGTTCTGTGGAAGATGAATGATCTTTTGCACTTTGGCAACGGCGTTATACCGCACTCGATGGAACAATTTCGCGACGACATTGGCATAGTTTAGCAAATTAAAAGACAGCGGCTACACTGGCTAGGTCATGTCGTCCGAATAAACTCCAGCTCTGAAAGCTTTACTGCAGTATCCCCCGGGGCAAGCAGAGGAAGAAGAACACCTTCACTCCTTTGGAAAGATCAGATAGAGAAGGCCCTGGCAAAACTTGGAATCGCCAATTGGCGCTAAACGGCGAAAAGAAAAAACGACTTGCGCGCTGCTGTAAACTCGGATATAACCGCGTATATCTGAATGAATATTTTAATACCTTCAATACTAGATAAGTATTTGGTGACTGTTTTCGGTTATCCTATTATTTCAGATATTTCAAAACAGTTAAAATTAGTTGCGATTTCCCAATGGTCTTGGGGTCAGTTTTCGCTTTTTTGTTTGCTTTTTCATATTTTATTTATTACATTTTATTTATTGAATTTTTATGCGTCACTTGATAAATAAATAAGCAATGATAAATAAAAGAGTAAAGCCATAAAATTTGTAAATACTCCGATATCGATATGACGATAACTTGTTAATAAGCCGCTGCTGGAGCTGGTGCTGGGACTGGAGCTGGTGTTGCGGCGCGACTGATGCGCTTCTTTGTAATATGTATGTGCCTGAATGTCTACATAATTTGCTAAAAATAAGAGAGCTATTAAAAACCAGATTACCGAAAAATAAAGAAGCTTAAATTTAGCCACAAACCAGCAACACGCACGCTCACATTCACACGCTTTTACACACAACACTGACCTACATTCATATGCCAAAAAGTCAATTGACGGCTGCCTTTGCATTACCATATGTATGTACATATGTGTGTATATTGTATGTAAGTAGATGGCCGAGTGCAGCGGGGAATGCAAAAAACGCGATGTACATATGTATGACTGTTTGTATAGAGCAGTCGGTGGCTGGAAGCTGGATTGCCTTCGCGTTGAGCGTTTAAACGACGCCAATAAAGGAGTTGTGTTTGCGGTTGAACTTGTCGTTGCGAAAGCGAAAACGAATGAGGGATATGAGGTAGGTTACGGTAATGACGATGGTAGTGCTGAAGAATGCGTCACTGAATGGACCTTCATCAAGAATGCCAACGTATATGCTGCGTGCGGTGCCTGTGCCGGCAGGCAAACGCGTAAGTGGGTTTCTGCTTCATCCTTAATTGTTTCAGTCGGCTTAAAAAAGAGTACAACAACAACATATACATATATTTAAAAGAGTCGAAAATTTCAGCAATGTGCTTGCTGTAACCAACACCATGTTTTCTTCTTTTCAACTTAAATTTTCATGTCATTTACATATTCTTCATCTACATATTCTCGGCTATAATTTATTTGATCTTTTAATATGCGAACATGCATATTTATATTTTTTGTACTCGCGCAACATGTTCACCAGAGTCCAATAGTTATCAAGACAATTACAAAATTGTACAAATATCAAAGCAATCAGAATGACTAGACGTTTTGCATTGCGGATGTCTGTTTGTCCGTTCGTTTTGCCGGTACCTTAAGTAAATTTTGATACATGGTACTCGTGTTGGTTGGCACTATGGGAGGTTGGTGCTGCAGATAGGCGAATGAACGCCCGAACTAGAATTTTTTCCTAACATGAGTGTGAGTTCATTTTATAAAAGGACGATATTGGTTTAATCCATGCCTTACTCAATCTACTGAATGGAATGATTTTTGAACTTCCAGTTGACTTTAGTGGAAAAATTTTCATCGACATACCATGGTTTTGTGGCGAAAATGTATGGAATCCGCCCGTGCCTTACAATCAGCCCAGGCTCTGATTTAACATCCATACATCTAATATTATGATTTTCTTCTCTCTTTTCTATAATATTGCCGAATATATTGGTTGCTGTACACGATATTTTAATGACAGTAAGTGATAATATTATATTAGATACATGGTATAACGGTTTGTTCAATCAACATCTTTATATCCATTATAATTATTTCCATCCTTATGGTTAATTCACCAATATATAAAAATATTTTCCGTGATTTAAGCCTTGCAAATGGCGTTATTATGTAATAATCTGCTAAGCACGAACTTTTATCCGCCTTTCTTGCTTATTTTTATTATACCCTGAACAGTTTGAATAACAATTATCCGTCTGAAGAACAACAAAGCGGCGGGCCGATCTATTGCCGGCGAAGAACTGATAAGGAGCATGCATCAGCTTCTTTGTAAAATATGTTCGGATGAAAGCATGCCCAACGATTAGAATTTAAGTGTGCTCTGCCCAATCCACAAAAAGGGAGACCCCACAATCTGCGCCAACTACCGTGGGATAAGTCTCCCAAACATCGCATATAAGGTTCTATCGAACATATTGTGTGAAAGATTAAAGCCCACTGTTAACAAACTGATCGGACCTTATCAGTGTGTCTTTTGGCCTGACCAACCAAATATTCACCAAGCGGTAAATCTTGGAAAAGACCCGGGAGAAGAAAATCGACGCACACCACCTCTTCGTCGATTTCAAAACTACTTTTGACAGCACGAAAAGGAACTGCCTTTATGCCGCGATTTCTGAATTCGGTATCCACGCAAAACTAATACGGCTATGTGAACTGACGCTGAACAATACAAAAAGCTCCATCAGGATCAGGAAGGACCTTTTCGAGCCGTTCGATGCCAAACGAGGTTTCAGACAAGGCGACTCCCTATCGTGCGACTCCTTCAATCTGCTTCTGGAGACAATAGTTCGAGCTGCAGAACTTAATCTTCTATAAGGCTGTACAGCTGCTGGCATATGCCGATGATATTGAGATCATTGGCCTCAACATCCGCGACGTTAGTTCTGCTTTCTGCAAACTAGATAAGGAAGTAAATCAAAAGGGTCTAGCTGTGAACGAGGGCAAGACGAAACATCTCATGTCATCAAACAAACAGTCGTCGCACTCGCGACTGGGCTCCCACGTCACTGTTGACAGTCATAACTTCGAAGTTGTAATTATAATTTCGTGCATCTTTGAACCAGCATTAACAGCAACAACAATGTTAGCCTCGAAATCCAACGGAGAAAAACTTTTGCCAATAGGTGCTCAACAGGTGTTACGTTGGACTGAGTAGGCAAAAACCAAACTCTATAAGTGCAGAGGCATGGCCGATGACAACACCTGATGAGTCGAGTTTTCGAGGGAAAGGTTCTTCCGAAGATTTATGGTCCTTTGTGCGTTGACCACGGCGAATATCACATTCGATGGAACGATGAGCTGTATGAGATATACGACGACATTGACATAGTTCAGCGAATTAAAAGACAGCGGCTACGCTGGCTAGGTCAGGCCGTCCGAATGGACGAAAACACTCAAGTTCTGAAAGTATTCAACGCAGTAGCCGTCGGGGGAAGCAGAGGAAGAGGAAGACCTCCACTCCGTTGGAACCAGGTGGAGAAGGACTTGGCTACGCTTGGAATCTCCAATTGGCGCCACCTTGCGAAAAGAAGAAACAACTGGCGCGCTTTTGTTAACTAGGCTATAACCACGTAAGCGGTTTCTACGCCAGTAGAGAAGAAGATTTGGCCTATACGGATGATATCTGTCTGTTGTCCCGTAAATATTCGCACATTTCCTAGAAACTTGAAGCTGTTAGTGATCTCGCCGCACAAACTGGACTTAAAATTAATATAGCGAAGACAAAATTCATGCGCATCAACACAACCAAAACGCCAAACCTACAGATCGCTGGAACATGTCTCGAAGAAGTCGACGAGTTCTACTATTTAGGTAGCGTCATATCTAAAAACGGTGGATCAGCAGCCGATATACGAAACCGTATATCCAAAAGCAAAAAATATTCAACTCAAGCGTGAAATCTGTTGTATTATATGGCTGCGAGACGTGCAATATTGCAGCGAATGTTTTACAATCGCTGCAATCCTTTTATAATTGATGTCTTCGAAAAATTTTGCGGATATTCTGGCCTAACGTTATTAGCAATGCTAACCTCTGGACCGTAACCAAACAGCTACCGATCCATATCGAAATTCGACGTTGTAAATGGAAATGGATCGGCCACACTCTGCCTCACGACAACATTAGCAGAACAGCGCTAGATTGGAATCCGCAAGAAAGCCGAAGAAGCGGGAGACCAGCCAACACCTGGAGACAGGAAGTCGAAGTAGAAGCACAGAGAAAATAAGTTTATACAAATGATCGGCATATCGAGCTGAGTCGTTGTAAACATGTCCTTCTGTCTGTCTGTATATACGCGAACTAGTCCCTTGGATCTGAAATTTTGCACACGACCTTTTCTCCCCAAAAAGCTGTTCATTTGTCGAAAGCACTGATATCGAACGACTATAACATATAGCAGCCATACAAACTTAACTATCGGAATCATGTTTTTGTAGGGAATTGTATTTGTGAACGGTATTATAGCTAGAATGCAAATGAATTTACCGTTTTTTCAAGTTTTGTTGTACAGTATAACATAAACTATCTTGTAGATCGGAGCGCGGCTTTAGCATCTCCAGCACATTTCATCTTCATACATATGTATGTTGTCATTATTCCTTTTGTTCATAATATTAGCGTTTAAAAATTCTTTGGTATTTCAAACAAATTAAGCCTGTTATTTGCTTTTTTAGTTTATTCAATTTATTTTCTGATTTCAGTGCTATCAATTCGCATGAAATGCGTGCCTTTCAATATTTAGCGCTCTTCTATGTTCTGCTGAACATTTTTTATGTGACTTTGCACAACTCGCTTGAATGCCATTTGCATATTAAACTTATTCTATGTCTAGCTGTTTCACAATTTTATGGTTGCGAAGAGTTCGCCATTTGTCGCCATTGTGTGATTTTCACTTACCGTTACTAAAATATATGGTTATGTCGCCAGTGTTCACCTGTTCTCAGAGCTCATCGCGACAAAGCTGAAAGTTCATTCGTGTTCACAAGCGCCATAGCGCACTACACGCTTCCCAGGCACATAATATTAGTGATGCTACTATATATGTATGGTTATGTTTATGTATATTAGGGTGGCCGCTATTTCATAAATTAATTTTTGGTTTTGCAAACGCAACTTTAAGTAAATTTTTTTTTTCGTTTTAAAGGGGCCCAAATCATATTTTTCCTACGCTTAAACATGAGTTCCTTTATTAACATCAATATTAATCTTTTTTTTTCATAAAAACACATAATCATCATAACAGTTCCTTAAAAGTTATACACAGTTAAAGTTATGCAATAAATGCGCTGAGAATTCATACAGTACCATGGCGTATGAGCAACACAGAATCAACCCGTATAAGACACTTAAAGGTCATTAAGACCTTTTTTTAGAACGAAGCAGTTATATCATTATTTCTAAGTTGAAGATTTATTTTTTTTTTGACAAACTAAATTTTTTTTATCAAAAAATCACATGCCATATAAATTGAAAATCAAGAGCTTGGTTTACGTTGAAATCTTTTTTTTAAGCCAAAAACTGAAGCTTCAAGTTGCGTTTGCAGCACAAAATCAACTTCGTAAATAATTGACACCCTAATGTTTATATGTGTATACACATATATCCATTCTAATAAAGTACACATTGAGTTTAAGTTTTTATATTTCCATTTTCTGTGAGGAAAACTTTGTTGCAATTTTATTCTAGATATGATGTCTTTAATACAATAGAGATATGTTTTTATATTTATTTGTGTATGCATATGTACGTATGTATTTATGTATGTATGTATGCGTGTGTGTGTATATATATGTTGGTATGTGAAACTCGCTTAAATTAAACACGTTTTAGCGCTTCGTCAATGTCTCTTTGCTATTTAATTAATAGTACATATGAATATTGAAATTTACTGTTATGAAATAATGGCTCTTCACCTACATACAAATACAGACAGACGTGTGTGTGTGCATATATATGTACATATATACAGAACCACACTAGATAGAGTATGTAAAAAGGTAGTAGTGTAGCAACGGCGCAGCTCGGAAAGCGCATCCAATTGCTGCGCTTCAGAAAACTAGATTGACTAGGTAACTATTATTTAGATTTATTAAATAATTCAGCATTGCAATTTAGCTTCCAACTTGGCCATATCTACATACTAATCTAAACTTCACTTCACTTTACAACACTGCATTTGATTAACGGCAGTTCGCACATTTCGTGTAGTGTATTTATAGCGCCACTCGCTCTCTCTCTCTCTCTCACACACTAACTTCCACCAGCCGGCTTATGGGGCGGCGGGATGCGCTGCAATGTATTCCAAAGCGCGCACGATAGCTTCTGGAATTGGTGGTGGTGTGGGCAGATGTGCGCCGCTGGGTTGGAAACCATTCTCATCGGCTGTGTAGCTAATGGAGATTTTCTCGCCTTCCGGTGACACATATTCGTATTGACCGGCTACACCGACTGTGTTGCCAGCTTCCTGTTGCTGTATGCCATTGCTGGTTTCGAAGGCGTACGCGTAGTTACCTTCCGGATCGGCGACGTCGTTCTTGAAGCTCAGCACTTGCGCATCTTTGTCGATGTTATCGGCGCAAGCGTAGGCTACGAGTGCGGTAAGGAGCAGCTGCAAGTGAAAGAGTGTTTAAGCGTGTTAACAAAGTGAGCGGTAGAAATTATGCTTAAAAAAATAAATTGGGTTTAATTAAAGTGAATAATAGTAATTTTTATTATTTTTGAATTTTACTGTGAGCAAAAGTTTTATTTTGCAGATAACAGAACTCGTTCCCAAATTAAAAGAGCTCTCTGTCAAAGTGGAATAAATGAAGAATACTGATAATGATAGGATCAATGAATGCTATACTGAATTTATTTTAGATATATTTGCAAAGTTTTAATTAAAAACCATTATTTGCAGCAAAAGCAAAAAGAAGGGTGGTAAATTGAAACTGACGAATAGAGCAGTAATGTTTTTTTGAGGCTCATTGGTTCCTAACCTAACACTATGTGCAAAATAGCAGTTATTTTAGTGTGTAGGTAGAACAATCGTTATATTTTTGAACTCTAAAATACTGGGAGGTTGCTCAAGCTACTGCCTGCAATCATTTCTCTAACAAAAAATCTTTCCCATCACTTGACTCATCATTTGTCATTCTCTTGGAATAAAACTAAAGATTTGAAAATAATAGAAAAATCAATCGTAATAGTCGAAATAGAGTTTGCCAATCTAAAATCCTAATGATCCTAATAAAAAGGTAACGAGCTGCAGCAGTCCAAAGAAAAGCTCATTTTGCGGGCTTATTCTTCTTATAATGAGAAATGTATTTTGAAAATTGTTTCAAATACATGCACATCTGTCTATTATATTTCATCTACGAATATTGTCATTAAAGATGACCGGAAATCGGTCCAAGTGTCACATGATTAATTCTTATTTCATTAACAATAGAAGTCGAATTATTTAATGCTTTAACTCCGACTCTGCTGATTTATAGAGTTTCAATAGCAAATACAACTTTCAAAATTTATACTGAACTTGTTTTTTACACTGAGGAAACTTATGAGTTCATTGAATATATTTTTTTAATTCGAATCCCGTTTTCTGTTTTTCTTAAACTGTAAATTAACAGCTGAAGTTTTTTGTTTTTATTTGAAGTTATTATAGAGTATTCTGAAGAAATTTTCTATTAAATTAGTTTTTTAGGAATATCCGAATGTTTAAACGCTTTAATAAAATTAGAAGTGCCAATTTCCGTTAGCAGAAAATATGTGATGAGGTAGTATAATTTGGAATTATTTGATTTTTTTTATTTCAACTTGATTTTCCTCAGTGTAGTATCAGACAAGAGTTAGAATGTTCGTTAAAACTGCTAATTTGAATAAGAAAGTGAAAACATTCCAATATGATATAACTAAAATTCGCACAAAATTATAAATTCAAATATTTTTTGATTATGAAACAACTAAAACTATTATTTGTTGCTGTACATTTCATTAAATATGTTTAACACATTAAAATTAAACATAATTAAAAAAATTCAAAAAAATTTCAGTTCTCTAAAAACAAATTCAGTTTTAATTTAATTAATAAAAAATCTTTTTATAAAATTATGTTCCCTTTTTTGAAATATCAGACTTTCTTACAACAATTTCTTGAAGAACAAAATAAATAATAATACAAAATTTTTAATAATTTGAAAAAATTTATAAATTTTAAATATATTTATCAGTAAGAAAATTATTATTTTTTCTTAAAATATTAAATTATTTTTTTGCTATTCAAGATTTTAATTTTTTTACATTTTTATTTAACAAAAACTATTTATGGAATTTTTGATAATATTTTTACTTTATAATTTCTTATTTCCAATATTTTTTTTCACAAAAGAGAATATTTATCTCCACAGTATAAACAGGATAATTCCAACTTCACTATCAATTAATTTTCACTCGTTTTATTGGCTACGAACACTTGCACAGGCGTAAAATCACATTTTTTATTTCAGAAATAATGCAAGTTAATTCAAACTTGGCTAATTCTTTTCTAGCGAAACCAAATATTTACTCACAATCTTGAACATGTTGAAGTATTGTAAAGCGTTTGCTAACTGTTGACGGATTCACTGCAGCCAATGCTTTTTATATGAAACTAGCTAAACAAGCTAATGTCTTAGCCCCAATATGTTAGGCGAAGAGCATGGCCCAACTTAAGCAGCGCCAAAGTACTAACAAAAAGCTACAACAACAATGCACCCAACGCTGTACATAGCTTCCTCACTAGCAGGCGATTGGCAAAAGCGCGCTAGATGAAGCTGACGTCAAAAAATAAATAACAAAACCAAATAAATATGAATGCGAATGTATGTGTTTGTTTTTGAAATAGTTGGAAATTATTAAAAACAAGCAAAAAAGCAAAAACAATTGCTATGAAAAATTTACGAATTAAAAGTCGCTGAAAACTGAACTCATTAAAAGTCGCTCTCAAGCTTTTAATATCGAATTTAACGCCTTAACCGAAGATGCTGTGCGCATATGTGTGTACGTATGCCTGATTATACTTATGTATATATGTAAAAGTACGTGATATTGTTTGCATACATAGACAGCGGATTTACCGGTGACGAGTTACGCTGCAATATTCAATCAACAACTTCTTCACATGAAAATTCCATTGGAAAAAAATTTCATGAAAGGCCTAAAAGCGAGTGAGCTAAGAAAAATAAGCTTATATATGTACTATATAAATATGTCCGTAGATACTTTTAAGAAAAATTAATTGTTCGATTTTCAGTTTCAAAGGCATTCAAGAGACCTTAATCCCGGCTCAGATGTACACCGACGCGTCTTTGGACTTACGCATGCGCAGCTCAAGCAACATTTCAACAACTCGCATATCACATGTAAAGCTAACAGACAATTCTATGACATTTTGGTTTCAAAAATTAAAAGTACAACTTGTATAAATATAAAAAAATTTAATAAATTTCAGAGCATTAACTAATAAAGATTAGTGGGGCTGCTTCTTAGCAACTGACATTTGATGGTTATCAATTTATTGCGGTGGCAAGCGTTATTATGATTAATTTATGATTAGCTTATTTATAGGTAGGTGTGTGTACGTATATATCACACAGATGATGGTTAAGAGTTCGCAAACAAGTGTTTGCGCTAAGCTAGCATTAAGATTACTATGTACAGTAGTGCTGTAAATTTCCAAACAGAAACTTAGAGAAATAAAACTGTTTATATATTATACTATATACTTCAACTTATATGGTTAGAGGTTTCATATAGGCTCATAAAGTTATGAGTTATAACGAACTGAAAACATAGCATTGAGAATTTTGATTGTTTGTAAACTCATTTTTGTAAATCGATATTTTTTATAAAATTGAAAATCGCACACATTAACATAACATTCTAAAAACTCTCCCAATATCATGAAGTTAACTTCCAATGGTCCTCAATTTGCCAAGCAATCGAACATTTAACAAACTCCAAATCCAAAACTAATAGGCCAATTAGCGTTTAATTGACAATAAATGGATGGTAAATGACCCACGCAACCATGTTAGCGGTTCTAAACGGGAGAAGTGCAAGAAGAGCGCAAAATCAAAATACCATAATTAAATGAATGACGAAAAACCATAATCTGTTTTTATACTACAGGCTCCTTTGCCATTATATTAAATAAATTGTTCATGCAGCAGCCAATACTAGCATACATTGACATGAAAAGTTAATTTTGCTGCTTAAGCCTAAGTGTAGGCGTTTTAATTAGCCAATTGTTCAACAAATCTACACTGTTCATTTATTATTTATATTATTAGTTACAACCATCAAAATTTTATATTTCTTTCTTAAAAAACATTTTTTTCTGTAAATAGATAGTAAATGGAATAGTTGGCAGTGAACGAGGGCAAGACAAAATGTCGTCAGTCATCGCCCTCGTGACTAGACCTCAATGTTGACAGTCATAACTTTGAAGTCGTAGATAATTTCGTCTATCTTGGAACCAGTATCAACACCAACAACAACGTCAGCCTCGAAATTCAACGCAGAATAACTTTTGCTAACAGGTGCTACTTTGGACTGAGTAGGCAAGTGAGAAGTAAAGTCCTCTCTCAACGAACAAAAACCAAACTCTATAAAACGCAGTACCCTTCGGGGAAAGCAGAGGAAGAGGAGACCTCCACTCGGTTGGAAAGACCAGGAAGGACCTGGCTTCGCTTGGAATCTCCTATTGCCGCTACATTGCGAAAAGAAGAAACGACTGGCGCGCTGATGTTAAGTCAGCTATAATCGCGTAAGCGGTGTCTACGCCAGTACAGAAGAAGAGAATAGTTACCTAATCCAGCCTAATAGCAGTACGTGATAAAAACTTGTTCCATTAAATTTTATTATATTTATATTAAGTCAACATTGTATTTAACTATCTTAATGCGTTAAATACCTGTGCTCAGGCTCAAGGTCAATACGATTTCTTACTAGATCTCGTTATAGATGTCGGACTAACTGACAGATGAAATGTCACATTTTATGGCAGGTTATATCAGGCTATTTCTTCCCTATAGAAAGCGATGATAATCAGGAAGGTTAAGTACACATATTAATCGCTGGTTATGAAGGTGTACCAGATTCAGCAAAATGATTCTTCTTTTGCAACCCTCATTCAGAAAACAGCTTTAAACTCAAATACTAAAGAGTTTCCCAAAATTAACGCAAGTTAGTTAAAAAGTTTTTGGTCATTTGAATGTATTTTTTATAGTATCATAAGTACATAGGATAGGGTTATTTATGAAAGGGTTATTTATCTATAAACCAATAATTTTAAATAATCTGACGAAAAGAAATCTAATTAAAAGAAATCTCATTTTCAAAAAGTAAAATTGTTTGTCGCAAGAAAGTGTTTTTGATTGGTATAAATTATTCAAAGAGGGTCGAGAACACGTTGATGACACGTCAATAAAATAAAGAAATTGGTGCTTGACAATCGACGAATAACAGTCAGAGATTTGGCTGGCATCGTTGGAATATCGGAAGGATCAGTGAAAACCATTTTGAAAGATCATTTGGGCCTAAGAAAAGTGAAAGCCCGATTGGTTCCAAAATCACTAAATTTTTACGAAAAAGTCGCGGCTCGTCAACGTCTGTGAAATAATGCTTTCCGTCTACCAGGATATCATGAAACGTATTATTACTGTTGATGAGTTTTGGATTTATGCTTACGGCCTGGAACAGACGATCAATGGGCCAAATATCGAATTTTTATTGAGCCGAAGCCACAGCAAGTCAAAAATCAGGGTTATTTTGACAGTTTTGTACGATTATCGAGTTGTCGAATTCCTTCCGACAAGCCAAACTGTCAACAAGAAATATTATTTGAGTGTTATGTGTCGTTAGCGTGAAACTATTCGTAAAAAGAGGCCGGAGTTGTGGGCCCCTCCGGGGAAACCAGTTTGAGTCAATTGAAGTCATTATATGTGAATTGCTACGCACATTGAAGGCTATTCCTGAAATTACTTTAAAATCTCTGTCGAGAATTGGCAAAACGTTAGCACAAGTGCGAAGAGAGATTACTTTAACGACATATATTTTGAAGAATAAATTTAAAAAAATGAGCAAAGTATTACTATTTTCTTCATATAGTAGTAAGGATACAACCCATACCGTACTCCTCTCCTCATATTTAGCTATACTTGTATTTTAAAATGTATTTTTCCCAAATAACCATATACGCTTTGCGTTAGCATGTATTTTAAGCAAATGGGTCAACCAACTAATTGATCTCATTCAGAGATCATAAATTGAATCTACATTAATTGCCTTTATTTTGAACATTACTGTATTGCCTATATATGTATAGTATGTGCTTGTGTTTGTTAAGTAAGTTAGCTCTGCTATGGAATAACATCAATTTGTTGTGCAAAGTAACTGAAATTCTTGAACGTGCAAATCTGCTTTATAAATCTCACTGTTGATCATTTACTAAAGATATATGTATTCACAACAAACAAAAAGACTTGCGCAAAGCGTATACATTTTAATACACTCTCATATTTAAATAAAAAGTTGTAAGACAAAAAACCAGGAGTTTTACGAGTTGAAAATGAAAGTAAATCCATAAATCGTCTCAGTTGATGGTAATTATTTTCAAAATAAGTAATTAAGTATTTCACTCATTCCAGAAGAAACTGGATCATCTGATTTACTTGCTGCGACACAAATGCACATACATATATTTTATGCATGTGAATTTATGCAATAACCCATTTTATTATTGAACAAAATTGTCAAATTTATAGAGCAGCTTTTGTACAGTTGAGACTCTTGTGTGCAACTATTAAAGATAATAGCATGAACGGGAACGTCAATGTGGGACTCGTAACTTATTCACTTTATCATAATTTATTGCATATTTCTAAGTCGTGCTGTGTTTTATTCTGAATTGCATTGTTTCTTGTGAGCATTGGACATTGCGCAATTTATTTTCTGGCGTCTAATAATGTCCATAATACTAATAATTAGCAAAATTATGTATGAAACTAGTTTGAAATTTCTAATCCATATTTAAACAAATAAGGAAGAGATAAGTTAGGGTGTAGCTAAAAATTTTTTACTCTCGCAATTTACGTGGCCCAAAGGCGGTGTTATATTCTCAGGTGTTGACTAAACTTTAAATTAAATAAAAAATATTTCGAAAGTATTTAAAGTAGTAGAGATGATATATTAATTACTTCACTTTGCCTCTTCTCCGAGATATTATATTAACATCATTGCAATGAGATACTGCCATCGAATGTACAATATAAAAATCCTTATAATAGGTATATGGAGGCTAGGAGAAGTATGTATTCACCCCTTTTGATGGCCAAAGGATATACTATTATTAGAAAGAGACGCCATTTCCGGAGAGCCCTCGGAAAAAAGATGCGCCCGCGCAGGCAGAATAACACTTTACAGGATCATCTAAAGCGAAAAAATACGTGTTTTAGCTAAAGCCTAACCTTAGAACTTGGACGAAAGAAAAAAACTGAAAATTAGATTTTTGCTGGACATTTTTAAAAAAATTTATGTTTTAGTGAAAATTTCGTAACATTTCTTTTTCAAATAGTTGTAATCGAAAAAGAATACTTCGACCAAGTCGTAAAGACTTATATTTCAAAGACCTGTGTAAAATTTCATGAAGACCGGTTGAGTAGTGCTCGAGAAATTTTGCCAACCAACTTCAAAAACACAGTTTCGAGAAAAGCGCGCCCAAATTCTCAAGGCTGTATCTCCGAAACTATTACTCGAATCAACTTGAAAAGTTAAACAAATATTCTAGAAGTGTTGTAGAATTTAATAAGATAACCCCTTAACACAAACCACATATTGATCGATATATGTATAGGGTATAAGGTCAACCTGGAGTTCGAAAATCTTTTTAAGCGGTATATGCAGGCAAGGGGAGCTTCGACCCAATTTTACCCTTTTTAGCATAAGGTCACAAGAAAGATTTTAAAGAAATTTACATAAATTTCAAATTAAATATCAATTAATTACACTGAAGTCGACATATACCATATTGAGGGTTTGAAAAGTTATAGTCCGATTGCAACAATTTTTAGACATAAGATGCCATACTCCATAGACACTGTTTTTAGAGACTCTCCTTCACATATCTTTCTCGGTACTTGATTTCTATAATGCAAAGTAAAAGGATCATGTAGAATTTAAAATTGTGAACCTTGGGAAGTAAGCGCATTTGTTTTCTGATTTCACACTTTTTCTTAATGTAACTACTAATGTCACTGAATTCGGTAGAAATTCATCTATTAGTTCCTGAAACATATGTTCTTACCTAACGATGGAGAGACCAAGCCAGTTGTCCAATTTTGATATTGATTTCTATAAAGCCTACTTGTGCCATCTTTGGATTTAATTTGTCTGAAACAAAACTGTTATGTGGGGAGTGGATGAGCTTATCATCCGATTTCACCTATTTTCGTGCTGTCATAGAAGGTGCTCAACGAATTGGTCTTGTGCAAATTTGGTTAAAAAAGTCTTTATTTATTATATTATTATATATTATATTCTTTTCACTCTTCCCCAATAAAATTGGTTGTACCAAACTATTGTTTTGTAACTTTATTTGCATGGAAATATATACCATCTAAACTACATATCTTTTTATGACGCTAAGGAACACGTACACCAAGTTTCAAAGAGGTATGTTAATTTTTACTCAAGTTACAATTTGCACGAACCAACAAACAGTTCGGTGGACATACAGACAGTCACCCGAATTTTAACTCACTCATCAATCTGATCATTTATATACCATACATATCTATTTCAATTAGTTTTTGATGCAAACAACCGTTAGGTGAACAAAACTATAATACTCTGTAGTAACATGTTGCGACAATATAAAATTTATTTATTTTCAACACCATCCCACAAAACAAGCTTGCGTCCTGGCTACTGGTTCTTCTACCACAGCTATTCATATTAAAGTTTGCTACTTTCTAACTATAGCGGTTTTTCGATTATCTTCATAGTATCGGCAATGGTAACAATAAATGCTGAAAGCCCCTTTTCACTTCCAAAATCGTTACTCGAATTAAATATGCTCATATTAATCTATACACTCAATGTACTGCAAAATATTTATAATAAATTATTTTAAATTGTATGTGGTGTCAATTTAATAACAATCAGTGCAGTGTTTGCTTTCGGTTATAAACAATTTAGTGCGGAGTTGAAGAAAATGGTATTACGGTGATTGCTTTAGATAAGTGGCGCAAAAGGGGAAATGAATTTCTCAAAAAAGTTAATATTTCGATAATGTATTTTTATTATTATATTTCATAAACGTCCACTGTTGAGACGAATAGAGCTGTTCGAACCAATTCAGCCAAAAACTGTTTGCGAACGCATTCGTAGAAATCCATGTCAATAGCATCAATGTCAGCACTCATTCGAGAGGATCACATGAAAGTATACCATCCATCAACTGATCATCTTCGAACAATGCACTGGAAGTAAATTAGGCGCAATTGATTCAAACGACTTCTTCAGTGGCACGCTGTCAACGTCCATTAATTTTCCTTTTTACAGATGAAAAACTCTTTACTACTGACTCCTCATTTGAAAAGTTGAAAAGTTTTAAATAAGCAAAACGAGAAAGTCTACGTAGAAACTTCCAAAGACGCAAAAAGTGTTATTCTAAGGGTTCAACGTGGTCAATAGTTTTTTAGTGGTTTTATTATTGTCCAGACAAGCACTATCCACAAGTATTATTTCGACTGCTTTCATGAAAATAATGTACTTATATTGGCTGGCCGAAGGTATGACTGCCAACAATTTACGAGAAAGTCTCTGTATTTTCCATGTCACTTTCTTGCATTCGAATTTGACAATTTGCGGCCGACTGGATTTTTAGTCTTACAGCATGAATCCGTACAAGGCAATGTCCTGTAAAAATTCTGACGATGCAATATGATATTTACTATATTTTAGCCCATGCTAAAAGTATGTATATCGCAGTCAGGCAGAGACCGGACGTCGACCAATGCCTGCTAAGCACATGTGAAGTCCATGGTTCAGTGCTAAAACGAAAGCTGCCAATGGAGATCCAACTCGGTCTTCTTCCTTGCTCATTGGCTTTGCAGTTTCCAAAGTTTTCGCTATGACCAGGCACCCAAACGAGTCTGAAAAAATCCTTGACTATTTGACTTGAGCTCAATGCTGGTATAGAGCTCAACGCTAGTATAGAGCGAAAACCGCGATCAGCGTGAATGCTCAACCCCCTGAAAGAGCTGCACTTAGGAACAGTAAGTCTACCTTAATAGCATCCACTTCTTTCTAGAAACCACTTTAGTAGTCCGGTAGTCTAAAGCTAGGCTTGACGGAAGGCTAATTACAGAAGTTTCCCTTCCAAATTTCTATCCAAGCTAAGCTAAGAGAACACGTATCAGATATTCCCCTCCAAATTTCCGTCCTTAGTTAAGCTTGAGCTACTTACAGAAGATTTCCCTCCAACTTTCTTTCCCAGCTTCGACTAATCTATGAAAAAACGTATTTTCTCCAGCGACTTTCCCCGTCCACATATCCGTCATTGGAATGTGAGCGGAGAATCAGCCAACAGGAGTAGCCTCTACGACGCAGTGGTACATTTTTTCAAGAGTGCATTTGAAGGAGGAGAGAATTCTAGCGTGACTCTGCTTGGACGCTTTTATATATCCAGCTTCTCTGAGCCTTAAAGCGACCTTCGCAGCAAAGCACCTGCTTGCGATAATACAGAATGACTTTAAGTGGTGCTGTTGGTGTAATCCATAGTGCATCGCAGATGTCGATGAAAGCCCCTCTTTGGACACGTTCAAGCTTCATAGCAATTGTTTCCTCTTCGAGCGCCCTCTAGAGTATACATACTTATTACTTATTTAGTTTTATTGAAACATTTCTAAATTGCTGGTGTTTAAAGTGATTTAAGCCATGACATTGTAAGCTACAAAATGATTCGTAACTTAAGCAAGAGTGATGGTTTTTCAGCTTAACCTCGTCATTTTAATTAATTTTATTAGTTTACTGTTAATTATCCATAGGTATGTATGTATACATATAATTATAGATTTGGCTAAAATCTTCAACCAAATAGCGAGAATACCTGTCGGCCTACAAGATAATGCCAATTTTTTATGAACTTGCTAAACAAGATTTCCAAAGAATTTAAATAATTAAGCGATTTTTTGCGTTTCTTCGTTATTTTATTAGCACATCTAGAACAGTTGAAGCATATCGCTCGCTGTGGCCAACAACAAAATTATTTATGCGTGCGTGCATATTTGGGAATTTTTTTAGCTAACGACAAATAGCACGTTTCACTCTTAAATGGCGCTGAGAAATTAACACAATATTTATTGTATTACTATACTATTTGCGATTAGCTAAATAGCCCAACCAATTAGAAAATTATTTTAAATATTTAATTAATATTTAATCAATATTGTATTTTCAGTATGTACTTATAAATTCTAATACCATGTTGCTAATACATATTTGGGTATAGAGTTGTGTTATCAGACGTTAATTAAATTGGCTTGGATATACGAGTACTTCCGCCTAAGAGACTTTTCGAAGTCTTCTAAGGAGTTCTATCAAGGAAACTGAGCACTGTAACGAGTACCTTATGAGCTCAGCTTATTGGCTAGAGCATAATTTTGAATAGTCGGATTGTATTATCTGCATCTATGCATCTTCATGCCGGGTGCCATGCGCACGTACCTATGGCAGAATGGAATTATTCCACTCTCGGGCTACTACTTAGGGATAGTACAATCAAGTGCTACCCCGACGGCTCAAAAACGTCGTAGGAAAGGAGTCGCAGGACCACTCATCAAACTCTCCATGCCCATGGAAAGTTTTCCAAGCATTTTACAAGCAGAAGTTTTTGCCATAAGTCGGTACGTAGAGCTAAATCTCCAACGAAACTATCTTAACAAACATATAACCATTAAACCATGCGGATTAAAGTTCCGCGCTTCGTCTTTCGATACTTCCCCCTACTATAAAAAAAAAAAAAAAAACATATAACCATACTTCACGCAGCACTTAAAACAATCTCTGCCTACGAGATCAAATCGCTACGAGATTGGTGCATTAGTGTAGAGAGCGGATGAATAGTCTATCGGAGCATAACCAACTGACTGAATCCGTCATCGCGATGGGTCCTCATACCATAAAGGAGATACTCCGCAAGGAATAAGGAATGCACAAAGAGAGGTACTGGCAGCAACTCCAAAGCATGCACTATCTCAAGTTGTGGTTGTAACCCCAACCACAGAAGATTTAAATATGTAATCAATCTCACTAGGGACAAGCTCAGACTAATTGTCGCAGCCTAGCTTCTTACGCTAATTGCCGGTTCCGTGACAGGCTGCCTGAACCTCTAGAATACCTGCTAATTCAGACGGGTCCCAATAAATAAAAAGAGTTGTGCATAGAAGATATGTTTTTGATTTAATTTTAGACTTGTTCGCATATTTACAGATTGATGAACAGAGAAATGGCCATGTCAAAATGTACCCAGCTCGTTGCCTTCTGTGAGGTTAATTTTGCAATTAATCGTCTTTGACATTTCTAAAACCATTGGTGGGAGATTTATTACATTATTTTAACGGAAGAGCAGATTGACCTATTGTATATGTATATAAATGGTGCTCGGATTCCACACAAAACTTATTTACTTAGATACTTAGAAAGTACATCGATCCGCGACTCACGTAGAAGGACAAATCAAAGCAAAGCAGCTGCAATTTAGTAAGATTAAGACAGACAAAATGTATTGGTTTCTTGATATGAAGTCGGTATTCAGTCTTGACAATAAACAAGCGAGTTTGTGTAAAATATAAAGTTGGCTTCAAAATTAAATATAGAAATTCTGCAACTCTACCAGTCAAAGGCACTAAAAATAATTCTAAATACGCTAGGATTATTAACAAATAAAATGAAAATGTGCATAAAGATCTTCAAATCGCTCTCTGAAAGATGAAGCAAGTAAACTGAGTAATAAATAACTAAACTTTAAGCTTTCCTTTAGAGGTCACAGTAATATAGTTACAGTATGTCTACTAGATGTGAGTAAAAAAGCTCGATGACTTCAAAGCTATCATGCCCAAAATTTATATATTTTAGGAACTAAGAATGCCCATGAGAAATCATATATAATTATGAAAAAATACTTTACATTTATTGTTGCTATTTATAATTATTTGAATTGGGCGTAGAGAAGAAAATATTTCCTCCTTACAGTCTTTGATTATATCCTGAGTTTGGGATACTATATTTTTGATAATCTCAGTATAACCAGTATAATTTTTAACTTAAATCGTCACCATAAATAAAATCTGTCATTAATCTGCATGAACTTGAATTTGAAATTGCCAAGATAAGCAATTCAATTTCAAAGAATTCTTATAATTTTGCATAATGTACTATATATACATTTAGAAATAAGGCTTTTATTTGACATTATTCAGATATTTTGCATAAACATCGTACGTGAACTTGAACGCCTATAATTTATGCAGCGACTAAGAATGAACCACAAAGAACATATATAGGAATTGCAAAAATCTTTTAAAAGGTCAATACAAATCTTCAAATTATATATATATATATATACTAAAGAACTGAATAAATAAAAAAATCAAATCTGAATATGCGTCACACCTCTTAGCTGCGTTTTTCTTTCAGATTTTTGGACATCTTCACGCATACGCCCATTCATAATTAGTAAACATAATTTAACGAACTAAAAATAAAATAAAACCAAGAGTATAAAACTAAAATAAGTTACTTTTCGCGTGCTCTTTAATCGAATCTTTCATCAAAACACGCACTCGAAACACTAACCTTGCACAAATCATCTATTACGGTCACCCATATAACCGCTTACCTGCAGCCGTAAATTAACAAAATTAAAAATGAATAAAAAATGCGAATTAAAATCTGCCGCCACACGCGTGACCACTGGTCATTATTCCCAAATTACGTTGAAGCGAATGCAAAAAATAAAAACAAATGGCGTAAAACACAAATAAACTCAAATAAAGAGCTGCTAAACGAAAGACTTAAGATACAAACTCATTGTAGCTTTGTTGATTGCAGATTTATCGAATGGCACTTACAAATATGCAGATTGATGTGTAATGCTATCAGCCAACTGTGCACACAATTTTATTGTAATATAAAAATTTGGAAAAAGTAATTTTCTCGCAGTGGGTGACCCTCAGCAGGCGAAACTTTTACACAAATCTGTAGATATTACCTTGCTGATTGTTTTAATAGACGTTTCTTGACAAAAGTAATTAAATCAAACAACTGATACACTCACTCATACAAACAAAATTAGTTTGGCAAAGGTATATATAAAGGCATTGTTATCAAATTCACTTTGAAGAAACTGAATTACTGAGTAAAAGTGAATGGCTGCGAGAGTAGATAATGCCAAACCCTCGAAGCGAGTGTTTACCAATCTTCAATTACTATTTGATTGCAAACGCCAATCGATTAACAAACACACACCCACACACACTCTTAGTGATAATACAAATAAATCACACTTTGGCTTTGAGTGACCTTGCGAACAATTAAAAAGCGCTACAGTCAATAAATTTAGTTTGGTTAAGTGTTATGTCCGAAACGAATTTCAAATCGTACTCATTAATCTTTGCCAAAGCATATATGCATGAGACGCGTTATAATTTACGATGCAGTAGTGAGCTCAGCCTACACTCCACCTGCCTTAGAAATTGACAAGTAGTAATTGTTTATTGTTTGCTTTTGTCTCTTCTTCGCAGTTTTAATACACTAAATTATGGTGTTATAATTGAGTGCATGAATATGGAAATAATAGAGTTATCTTATGCATCTCGTACTTTAAATGTGTAATTTCTTATTCTTTCGTACGAATGTGATGAAAATTGGTTCATTGTCATAAACAGAAAATTCTTAAGTTGACAACTTATGTCCCCAAAATCTGTCTATTTAAAGGGTTATATACACATAGAATTTTCATTATATCCTGAACAGGGTATATTAAGTTTGTCACGATGTTTGTAACACCCAGAAAGAAGCGTCGGAGACCCTATAAAGTATATATATAAATGATCAGTATGTTGAGCTGTGTCAATTTAGCCATGTCCGTCTGTCTGTCTGTCTGTCTGTATATATACGAACTAGTCCCTCAGTTTTTAAGATATCGTTTTGAAATTTTGCAAAACGTCATTTTCTCTTCAAGAAGCTGCTCATTTGTCGGAACGGCTGATATCGAGATCACTATAACATATAGCTGCCGCCGCAAACTGAACGATCGGAATCAAGTTCTTGTATGGAAAACTTTCACATTTGACAATGTATCTTCACCAAATTTTGGTATAGATTATTTTCTAAGGCAACAATGGTAATCTCCGAAGAAATTGTTCAGATCGGATTAACTATGGCATGTAGCTGTCATAAAAACTGAACGATTGGAATCAAGTTCGTGTATGGAAAACTTTCACATTTGACAATGTAGCTTCACCAAGTTTGGTACAGATTATTTTCTAAGGCAACAATGTAATCTCCGAAAAAATTGTTCAGATCGGTTGACTATAGCATATAGCTTCCATACAAACTGAATACATAGTTACTAAATGAAATGCACCTGTGAAGGGTATATTAGCTTCGGTGCAGCCGAAATTAACGTTTTTTCTTGTTTTTTATTTTTAAATGTTCATATATTTAAGAATACACACAGAAAATGTTATATCGATTCAAGAAAATATTTTCGAAGTTACTCGCGAATTTGAAACAGCGTTTCAGAGCGCTTGGACTTTAAACGCGTTTTTCTCAAAATGGTGTTTTCTAAGGCTGGAATTTTGGTCAAAATCCATTTTTTTTCGAAAAAACCGCCATTTTGTCAAAAATTTTTAGTTTGGCCATTCCTTTGATCACTTATCAAACAAAATCGGTTTGGTTTTTTTTTCAGAGAGTACAGTTCAGAGATATAGTGGTCACCGCTCCACGTTTTGAGAGGAGCTCCCGGAGATTAGCTGTAGTTCCTTTCGAAATATTGTGTAATAACAAAGACTATGAAATAAATATGATGAATTGCGACATTTAGAAATTTAATTCAAGATATCTCAATCGCCTAAGCTGCCACCTTAACATACACGCCATTAACCTACTGAACAACAGTGAAGAAACTCGCCGACTGCAAAGGCTACATCCCTTAGACTTATCATTTCGATCTTAAGGCTAACTGAATCAATTAAATGGTAAAGTAATCTATAATATATTTATATGGTACAAATCTTATACTTCAAATGCCGTTAATATATTCAAGGGGGTATTCTAGTTCAGAAGCCCGAATTTTAAGTATTTTTTTTGACGCGATAAGAAAAAATCAAAAATTATTTTGGTTATCCATTTTTTTACATGCTTTTTATTGATATTCTAAGAATATAAAACATAAATAATATAAGAAAAAAAATTAAATTAAAAAAACTGCAGGTCGGGGAAGCAGAGACTGCTGAAACAATGGCTTGTCCTGGTGTGCAGGATATAAATCCTTTCCGTGACCTAAAATGTAAATCTATGCAAAATCCTTGAAGAGTAAAAGTGTAGTTATCGCACTACGAAACGTTTTTGAAAAATAATTTTTTTTTTTACAAAATGGTGGAGGTTTGAAAACAAAGTTTCGTAAAAGTTAAAAAAAATTCTTTCGAAAGCTCTTCGCAATGCGATACTATAATGTATAATAAAGCTCTATGTAAAATTTCATGTGAATCGGTTGAGTAGAACTTGAGATATCATGCACACCCTTTCTAGAAAAGTAGTTATGAGAAAAACGAGTTTAAAGTTTGAGAACTAAAATAAAATAATTTGAATTTCGAAAAAAATTTTGAAAACCGAAAAAACATTTTCTTGAAGGTTATACTATAAAAATATGCAAAAACAAATAATTTTTTTTTTTGAATTTGTAAACCACGTTACCCTCTTAATGGACAAATTTCCATTTTAGCATCAATGCCAATCTTTGGATATAATTTCGTTTGGTAAAATATTGTTTATTCATGTTGAAAGTAGTGTTTGTTCCCTTCATATCTGGGCATCTAATAGCATTCCTACTTAACTCAAGTAGGCATGATTGATCAAATAAAGATTTACAGAAATAAATCCAGGTGAATTTCCACGTTCTATATAGAAAAACATTTTAATCAACTGAAAATGAAAGCTTGTTAAAATATCGATGAGGTTTTTTATGATTCCAAATAACATACCTACAGAGTTTCATGAAGCAGTTTCATAATGGTTTTTTTAAAATGGTATTTAATGCTCTTCAAGTTTATGGGAAAACAAAAACAAAAAAATTCATATTTCTGGTGTAAAAAGAAAGTGTATAAAGGAACAATAAGCGAGGGAAACATATTTTTAGTACTTTGTATGAATTCCATTTGCTCCAATTATGACTTGTAAACGACGCAGCATTGAATTAAGAAGATTTTCCGTTACTTCCGGTAAAAATTTTGTCATTCTTCTGCAATATCATCCTTGAGCATGCCCTTCCTGCGAATTGTCTTTATTCTAATGTATAATAATCGATGAGGTTAAACCCCGGTGATTGTGGGGGTGATCCAACTTCTTGGGTACGTGATAAAGCATCCATTCTTAAACAATTTTCGCAGTGTGTTCAAGATCATTGTTCTGTTAAGGGGGTATTCTGGTCTAGACTCATGAATTTTAGGCATTTTTTAAACTAAGATAAAAAAAATTAAAAACATTTTTACTATCCATTTTTTATATGTTTTTATTGACATTTTAATATTATAAAAAAAAATTGCAAGAAAAAAACCCAAAATTCGTCGAGATACGGGCCGGTGCACAGTGGTCGGTCTTGTATGGAATCAGCGGCCAAAAAAACTTCCACTACATATATAAAAGTGAAACTTTTGCCAAAGCTTTTTAAAATTTCCCCCTCCCGTTTCCCACTCAGCCACTCCCGATGGTAACAAACTTTAATTAATTATATTGAATTAAAAAATTTGATAAACGAAAAAAGGAATTTTTTGAATATTATTCAACTAAATCAAAAACTGATTTTAATAAAATTGATTTACTTTTGCATGATAGTTTCTTTGACTGGTGATGAAAGGATCTAAGCTCAAAAGCAATCCTGATTTGAAGCGATCCGTTAGTTCTTTCATGTATGATGGAGTCGATAGATCTTAACGTCCTTATTGCTTGACTCAGCAGATTCTCAGAGAGCTCTACAATTTAAGCTGGTGAATAGTGAATAACATCAGGAGCGTGAATTAAAATTTTACGGACTGGCGAAAGAAGATAATACCAGAAATATTTTTAAGTTAACTCCTTTGTAGGATCTAGCGCAAATATAGTGAATTTAGGGTTATTAAACGAATTCCTTTTGAAATTGAATTTGAACAGGACGGCAATAGCGGGTGGACGAAGGTTGGTCTGCAGTTTTTCCAAATTTGTTTGTGCTCTTCATCATTTTGCGATTTTATTATCAGTTATACAGGAACAAATGCCGTGACAAATAAATTATTGTCTTCCAAATTATTATTTTCATATTTCTGATTATATTCGCTCTGACCAGAATTGCCATCAAAGCCACATATTCCTATTGATAATAGGTAATTAGAGGACTCATTCCGTTCATTAATTACATTTGTGACGCAATGTGGCTCAATAATTTTTTTATCTCAGTTTCAAGATCAGATTCTGAGACCTTTTATTTGCTCAGGATAACCGTTTTTCCTTTAAAATGGCATCACAGCAGGGTAAAAAGTTAATATCAAGTTTTTTGCTGGCGAAGCTTCTAATAAGTAGATACTGATGCTTTATTAAATTTGCTTCGGTGATAAGTGATATTACTTCACAAATTTTCTAAACACCAAAATTTAAAAATAAAATATTATATGTATATAGGCTTGAAAGTTTACACCCATATGATGTGCCTAAATAAAAGTACGTATAAAACAAAAATTTGATAAAAGTGAGAAAATTATAAAATTAAAACCAAAGCTCAAATATGTGCCTATATACTGCTGTGCCCAAAAAATAATGACACTGTATTTATTTTGAAAATTCTTTATTTATTCTTCCAAATCAATTTTATCCCCTTCAAAGTAATCCCCTCCCGATGCAATGCACTTATGCCAACGGATTTTCCAATCTTCGAAATACTGGTTGTAGTCACTTTCCGGGATGGCCTTCAGTTCCGCCTTCGCTGCGTCTTGAATCTCCTCTATCGTATAAAAACGGTGTCCCCGGAGTGGTCTTTTGAGCTTCGGGAACAGCCAGAAGTCGCACGGCGCCAGATCAAGTGAATACGGTGATTGCGGAACGATATGGGTTGAGTTTTTGGCGAAATGATCACGAATTACGTGGGCAGTATGGGATGGTGCATTATCGTGGTGTAAAAATCAAGAATTGTCTTTCCACAATTCCGGCCTTTTTAGGCGGACAGCGTTACGCAAACGACGCATAACGTTCAAATAATATTCCTTGTTGACTGTTTGACCGGTTGGAAGGAATTCATAATGCACAACACCTCGATTGATCGGTTGTTTCGTGGTCGTAAGCATAGGTCCAAGTCTCATCGCCAGTTATAATGCGTTTCATGACACCCTGGTAGTCGGAAAGCATCGTTTCACACACTTCAACGCGACGCCTTTTTTTCAAAAAATTCAATGTTTTCGGTACCAGTCGAGATTTGACGCGCTTGAGGCCCAAAACATCCTTCAAAATGGTATTAGCTGAGGCTTTCGATATGCCAACTTCATCAGCAAGGTCTCTAATTGTTAATCGACGGTGTTTCAACACCAAATCTTTTATTTGTTGAACGTGAGCTTCGTCGGTTGAGGTTGATGGTCGCCCTGGACGCTCTTCGTCTTCGACACGTTCACGCCGGCTTGGAACTCACTATACCACCTGTCAACATTTTTTTTAGACATAGCCTCATCACCAAAGGCTTTCTGCACCATCCTCAACGTATCCGCAGCAGAAAATTGATTCCGTAAACAAATTTTAATGCAAATTCTTTGCTCAACAAATTTCGACATCGCAAAAAACGAAAAACTCGCTTTTAGCAGCTCACAAAACGACACGTATCTCAAACACTAACGAATATTTTGACATGAAATTTGACATAAATGTGACTGACAGTACTTCCAACCTAAAAAAATAAATAATTCTCCAAATCCTTCGACGCGCGCAGTTTAAATTCAAATGTTTATTTCCTTATTTTTTGGGCACAGTAGATGTAGTATATGATGAAAAAAAAAACATAAAAAATTATAAAATATGCACGGATATACGTACATGTAAATACAAAAATTATTAAAAATAACACGCAAAAAATCGCATGCCTGGTAGATTAACATGAGTCACAAAGAAAGTTGCAAAAAGTCGCAGCTGAAATCAAAAGCATAGACTTAGAAAACATTAACTAATATAAACAAACTTGATTCATTTGAGGGCGAGACAGGGATCGAAACTTTTTGTATACCTTAAATCGATGTATAAGGAAAAACATCACTCAAAAGGGCACTTATAAAACAATAGTTTTAAAATAATAAAACAACATACATATTATTACATAAAAAACACTTTTTTATATAACATATACCTTTGTTATCAATTATCATTTCCATTTATGGGGATTAAACACGATTTTATATTGCAATTTAATTTATTATAAGAGCTAATTTTTAAGCTATTTTCACTGCACAGTCCGTGTGTTTCTATTGTCTCACTTCTCTTGCTTTACGTAGCCCCTATGAATGGGATAGACCAAAAATGTATTTACCGTTAGTTTTATTGGTATTTTAAGAAATAGCCTTGATACAAACAGTGGTAAATTTCAAACTTTTATTTTTTTATTTTTGGCCTATGAAATCGACCAGTGTGCGGAGGAGTGTGACTTCAAAAAAAAAGGGGGCGTCCTGGTTGACGTCATTGCAACCCTTGTAGAGATCTAAAACACAAAACACAAGAAGATTCTTCATTAGTAAGGATGTCGTTATCGGGTTGCCCATTTTCAAAAAAAAAAAAAAAATTACGAAATGGCGTCGACTTGAAAAAAAAATTTTTTTTGACCCGATTTTTTCGACCTTTTCGAATTTTTTAAAAACACTTCAAATCAAAATTTTTCAAAATATGCAAAACAAATCGATTTTTTCCAAATCCTAGACCAGTATACCCCCTTAAAATACCCAAGAGTGATCCAAACTCAGTTTTTCGACGCAGGAATTCAAAATATTCTTCAAAACAATCAGGTAGTCTATCTTATTCATTATGCTTTCTATGAAAGTCATATCACCAACTCCATCTGCAGCCATGCATTCCTTCAGTATCACCAAACCCCTATCGTTCTGCACGGCTGATATTACGTTCTTTTCGACAAATGCTTGGTTCCTTCTCACTCAAAATTTTCGTTGATTCTTCATTCCAAGTACCTTAAATTTGCTTTCGTCGCTAAAAAACACAGTATTCCAAAAATATCAAAGTTAAATATTTTTGATGTTATTGATATTTGATTTGAAAGGTTTCTTCCGCGGAACTCGACCATAAATACCGTTCGAGTGTAATGTCTGACGAATTGCGCTGGCAATTAACTATCATTATTGAAAGTAATTGATTCCAAAATTATCCTCATCATTTAATAACATATAAAAGCCAGCACGTGGCTTTCCAACACAACGCTACTATTGTTTGACCAGCAACAACAAAAAAAACTATAGCTAAACAGAAACGTTTGAAAACAAGAAAAGAGCAAAGCAAAAGCATAAAACAATACAACAAAGCCAAAAAGCCAAAAAGCAACAAAGGCACAGATTTTGATAGATGCTTTGAATTTATTCGCAGTGCCTAAAAGTGTGCAACTAATTAAACGTGTTTTAAGAAAAGCTATGTTGGCGATAAACGTTAGACGCACCAATCCATATATGTGTGCTTCAAACAGCCGTAAGAAATTACAAAGGTAAAAGTTTGTGTCTTAAGTCTTTTGTTTGCCGCAATGTTCAAGCGTATATGAATTGCAATCGCTTTGCAAAAACGATTTGTGAGCTTATGGCAAGGAATACTGAAATTGTTACAATGGTTTTCGCACAATATTGAACAATTTTGGGATTTTTTCTTTAATATTTTATTTTTACAACTTTTTTCGATTTGTTCACGCTCTAAAAGGCATAACAGAACTTGTTCATAAGCATATCTAGTTACTTGGCACAGCAACCCTTGTAAATACAGACGTTTACTATAAAAAGCCCGAAATTTTTTGGTTCATCGCACAGTTTCTGGATATCAAGCAACGAGTCCTGTCGCGTCTTCTTCACCACCAATCGAGTAACCACAAAAAAAGTCAATATGCTTAGACATGTAAGTATGTCAATAAACCAGGCAAGCAAAAAATATGTTAATAATATGTATATATGTATTAGTCACTCATTGTTTTATTCATTCATCAAAGCATTGAAATTGTAAATCGACTTCATTAAATATTGCATTATACCTCAATTCCAGTTTAATGTCTTCATGATATATTTACATATATTTTTTGTTTTATTGGCTTTTTTGTAATCTTTCACTTCCAGCTCATCTGTGTTGCGCTGTGCTTGTTGACCTTCGTCTGTGCCGACAACATTGACAAAAATGCCGAAATACGCAGCTTTCAAAGTGACGCTTCCGATGCCGAGGGCAACTACCAGTTCTCCTATGAGACCAGCAATGGCATTCAACGTCAGGAGGCCGGCAGTTTGGCCGGTGTGCGCGGCTCACTGAATTACGTATCGCCCGAAGGTGAGCGCATCTCCTTGAGCTACACCGCCGACGAGGAAGGTTTTCATCCGACCGGTGATCACCTGCCGACGCCACCGCCGGTGCCAGCGTATGTCTTGCGTGCCCTCGAATATATACGCGCACATCCACCACAACTGAAGGAGGAGCAATAAATGCATACATGGAAGTCTGTGTGTGTATAAGCCAAGAATCACCGGTTTATGATAGCACTATAGGTCAAATGCCCAGCGGACATGTCCAAGTGACGCGACGTGTTAATTGCCGCTTATAAATTTTTGTATTGTTTTATGTCTTCACATTGATTTTTCATATGTTTTCTACACATATTCTTCCCTTCGGCTAATTTGCTTATGCATCATATGCTTTTTCGCGCGCGCAGTTGGCGGTATAAGCGAGCGCATAGTCATTATTTGTAATTAATAGTTTTTGTTTAATAAATGAAGTGTATAAAAATTAAAAGACAAACACCTGAGTAAGATTTGTATTTTAGCTATATTTGGGTTTGGCAAACCGGTGGGTGCTCATATCTACAAATTTGTTTGTTTTCCAAATATATTACTATTTCAATTGTTCGTGACACCAAAGTCATCAGATAAATCTTTAGTTGGCTAAAGTGGAGCAACAAATGAGTGTAGGTCAAAAATACACTAGTTTACAAACAAATTGCACGTTCAATAATTTGTGAAAACCTTCTACAAAGATTTTCGTTTAAATGCTGTGGAAAAACTAAATAGTAGCGTTAAAAGTTCTGAAATTTCTGTTAAGAACACTGTGCTATAAAAAGTAATGATTTTGAAAAAGACATTGTGATATTGTCATTATGAAAGAGAGACTTGCGCTTTCTCTCTTTATTTTGTCTCAATGTTTTTATTGTATTTTTTTGGGTCTATAACTACATTCGTGAGCACTGTTTTTAAATTTGAACATTTATTTAAGAAAAGTATACATTTTTAATTTAAATTTCGCGCGAAATCCGCTTCATTGAGATTATTTGTTTTTTCTAGGTAGGTATATGTAACTGTCAGTGACATCTGTGCCAAATGCCATATCAGAATTAAATATTTATTTAAGAAATATGTGGACAAAAAATAGTAAGACTTTTTACGAACCACGTCCAGGACTGCCATAAACATCAACTGATGAACAACACGTCAACAAAATAAAGGAATTAAAGCTTGAGAATCGACGATTAACAATCAGAGACCTTAGTATCAGAAGGATGAGTGAAAACCATTTTGAAAGATCATTTGGGCCAAAGAAAGGTAAAAGCACGATTGCTTCCAAAACCACTAAATTTTTTCGAAAAACAGTGTCGCGTTAACGTCTATGAAACAATGTTTTCCAACTGCCAGGATGTCACTAAACGAAGATACTCTTAAAAAGAGGTCAGAATTATGGGCTCGTGGTTTTTTCACCACGACAAAACAATGTCACATACTGCATTGAATCTTCGTGAGCTTTTCGACAAATTTTCAACCAACATCGTGCCGCTCCAGGGAAACTGTTTTAAGTCAATTCAAGACACTAACCGTGAATCTCTACGCACATTGAGCACTATTACGAAAATTAACTTTAACAACTGTTTCGAGGATTGGAAAAACGTTAGCAAAAGTGTATTGGGGTCAAGGGAGATTAGTTAATGGGGAACGAAAAAGGTATTGAAAAATAAATTAACAATTTTAAAATTATAAATAAAGTCTTACTACTTTGTGGATTCTATCCTAGATAACTGCGCTGACTTGACGGCCGAAAATGAATGAAAGTAATTTTTGATTCTCATGTGAACGAAGGAAATGGTGGGCAGAAGTAGTAAGCTCTTAGATATAAAGAAGGTGAGGAAAGACTTTCCCGCCGCGGTTTTCCACATAGATTTTATTTCCAAATATTTAGTTCTGAAAGAAAATATTGCCTCATTACCTTGGCTGTATTCATGGAAATTCAGTTTTACCCTTATTTAGCTTGCTGGCTGGGTTTCACATATGATTTTTGCGAATAGGGTTGTCGTAATGGATACATTTTTCATCACCAATCACAATTCAACATCGGCTCCTTTCCAACGTTTTGAAATAGCTGCTTGAGTGACTGCCAAAGATTTTGAAAGCTTTGCGAAAATCTCCATCAGTCCTCATCTTCGATTTTTTTGGTCGCCCAGGACGTTTTTCGCCTTTCCAGCAAAACTCCCTACTTTAAATCGTGCAAACCACTTTTGGCAAGTTCGTTCAGCTAAGCCCATAAACTTCCATCAAAGTACGATGGCCTTCGACATATGCTTCATAATAATTTAACAATAAAGAACTCCCCGCGAAAACACTTTTTCAGACACATAATTCAACATTTTTGTAAAAAAATTATTATTGTTTTCTCTTCAAGCCGTAGACGAACAAGTAGCCTTCCAGCACATGTTCGGAATATTGGGAAAACATGATAATAATCAAGTCACGCCATCCCTTGGCAAACTGCCAGAATATAAATATAAATCAATAATACCAATTTATCTTTGTTAAAAAAGTTTGAAAGAGTCCGGAATAATACTACATTTTTATACTCCTGCAACCAGTTGCTATAGAGTATTATATGTAGTTTTGTTCACCTAACGGTTGTACGTATACCTACAAGTAAAACTAATCGAGATAGATATTGGGTTATATACATATATACATATAAATGTGCAAGATGTAACTTGAGTAAAGATTGAGATATCTTGATGAAACTTGGTGTACAGGTTCCTTAGTACAAAAAAAATCGATCATAGATGGGCGTCATCGGACCACTGCCAGACCCACAAACGCCTTTAACCAAAAATCTATAAATAAAATAAGAGAATGTAATTTGGCACATGGGGTCGCAGTAGCAAGGGGCACCTGTGGATAAAAAATTTTGAAACAGTGAGCGTGGCCCCTCCGCTAATATGTTTAATGTTTATATCTCCTAAATCGCTTAAGCTACAACAACCAAATTTGCTGAGTACCAAGCTTATAAGATCTTCTACCGACAATGAAATCGGAGGATAACCCCGCTCATTCCCCATATAACCAGTACCGTTAAAACTACTAAAAGCGCGATAAATCAATAACAAAATACGCCAGAGACATTAAATTTCACCACCGAAATAGTATAATAAGGTTTTATGGGAGCCGGTGAAATCCCTATATCTTGGGGCACGACCGATTCGACAAAATTTAGTGCGTGGTATTCTTCTTACATTCTTATGTCACAGTATAAAAATGGACCGACAACAACCACAACTATATACTTCCCATATAGCACAATTTTAAATTCCACTTGATTCGTTCAGTTTCCAGTACACAAACCAAGAAGCAATTAATACAACGGGATAAAGCTTTGCTCAAATAATGTCTTTAGTGTGTGCCATCTTATGATCGAAAATTGTTTAAGTCCAATAAAAATTGTTCAAGCCCCTAAGTGCCGAATATTTAGACCCCTTTGCCTACCTTTGACTTTCGACCCCGTTACCTGACTTTTGTCTAAAATGTCGGTCAATGTGTGATATGTGTAACTGAAATTGAGGGATAATCCTTCTCTTATAATGGTATGTTAAAAATAGTTTGAATCGGACCAATACTTCCTTTAGTCGCCATATACCTAGTAAAAAGATTTTTGAACTTCCGGGTGACTTTGCACCGCATACATCGGCCAATATGAGAGTTATCTCCATGAAAATAAGAGGGCGGGTTTTACTCATAACAGTTTATCTTTTTGCCAAAAATAGATAAAATTGGGCAAAAACTTGCCATAGCTCGTATACATAACTATTGCCAGGATTTTCGACATTCGAACATCCGGCTGACTCTATATAATTGGTTTTTTAGTATGTGGCATGTTAATAGTACAAATACATAGAACATACATAAAATGATTTACGTCGGTCTGTGTATGAGTTATATATAAATAGTTATATACCTAAAAATTGCTTGTATTTCAATTCTCTTGTTGACCTTTTACACCTTAAAGTACTTCCCTGGCTTTGATTCTTGCAAGTTACAAGAGTATAAAATATTCGGTTGCATCCGAACTTAGCTCTTCTTTACTAGTTATGCATCTTATTCAGCGCAATTTGTTGGTCGCGCCTTATCTCTACGCCATTTTCATATCTCAAATTTACCAAGAGTTACTCTTGTTAACAAAAGTAACTTCTCGTTTGATATAGTAACTTCCTAAAGTAAAATCATAATCGAGTGGAATATTTGCTCGACAACGTCAGACATTACAATCGCTTCTAGTTCATTTAAAAATTCGAATTACGTCGGTTTCGAAACCGTTCAGTTTTTAGTTTGGAAAAGTTCTTTTAATGTTACTTATTACTCATCAAAAGCCGGATTTTTTCCCCATCGGGGCGTATTGCGGGAATTTTAGATTGTCAAAAGGTTTCAGAAGTTTTGTAGAGTAAAGTCAAAAGCATATCAGGTGCCCAAATTTGTTCGCGATCTCGGAAAAAATTGTGAGTTCTGTCCCTACCCCTTACTTGAATTCTTTGTATCAATTCTTTGCAAAAGCATGGCAAAGTGAGACACATTAAGATACATACCTACAATTATTACTTGTATACGTACATGCATAATGAATGAAATTTATAAGAATTTAACTTTCTCAAAATCTCAATTTAATATATTAAACAAGCAATGATACTTTTATGAAAAATTCAATTTTTTTTATCACTTAACAATTGTTTTCATTTTACGCTAAGCAAACTCATCGACTCAACAACGTTCTTGAAAGAAATTCGTTGACAGTTAAAAAGCACCATTCTATGAAGAATATGCAAATTATTAATTAAGATTGTCCATCAGCATTCATCAGGTGTTCAAGAAAAGAAATTAGTAAACTTGAAAAATCAATTTGACTACTCTCTGAAAACTAGTTATGTAGACTATTATGAATATTAAAATTGAAATTTTAAATTCTCTTTCTGGTTAGTAGTTCCCACCATTCATGCGACTCACGTGAATCAGTCACTTAATCAGATGTCAGAGTTCCCCATTGATTGCTCGTCCATTTCGACACGATACTCATTAATTCGCTTATCTGTGTCGCAATCCCCAAAAGCGGACAATCAAAACCAAACCTGTGTAAACAAACATACATACAAACAAGCCAGCATAACTACGAGTATGTTTCAGCAGAAATTTGAATAAGAAAGGTTTCAACAGGTTTAATTTTTCTTCATCTTTTATACTCCTATGTGACATTTTTTTAGGTTTGTTTGGTTTGCATTTTTAAGACCCAAGCATATTATGTCATAGCATTTTGTTGGCCATTAGTGGGTTTTAAATAACTTTATAGCATTGGGAAAAATAATAGTGAACAAATAAATTATAAACACATTTTCATTCTATACTCTTTCGTTATGTTTGCAGAAGTTGCCGCTACTTGTGGTGAATATAGGTCTGTGTGTTAATATGTTATATATGTATGTATAGTTACCACAAATTCTACTCAAATCGAATAAACTGCAATAAATTAAAAGAATGAAATTTTAAATTACTTAAACTTGTATTATTTTTTTTAACAAATAAATTTTTACTTCTCTTTATGTTCCTTGCACTTTACCTTAGAGAAGAGTATAGGAGTAATAATATCGATAAATGACGACAGAGTCGATGTATTGCCAAAAATCGTGTTTATGCCCGATATTGTAATCAAAAATTAAATTTTCATTATTTTTAACCCAAAATGAAGGAATTGAAATGAATAAAATATTTTTTTTTAAACACAATGACTGGAAAAGCTTCGAATTTGACTTAAAGTATTTTCTAATCGATATCTCAAGTAATTTTTGTAGCCACTCATCACCCGTTTATCTTTAAACGGGTTTTTCTCGGAGCCACATATGTTTGACTGACTGCTCGGAAAGAAATAATCCGATCAATATTAAATTCTGTGTGATCTGTACATAACGGGTGATCCAAGTAGAGGTACCTCTTTCAATAACTGTTTTTTGACAGATCACGTGTGAGCCGTTTTTATGTTTTTTTTATTCAATATTGTTTATCAACCATTCGCAACAGCCTCAGCAGCATTCATTATTTAATAACATTCGACCAAATAGACCACGTCCAGCACGCTGTGGAGGTACACGTAGACCATGAAAGACGAATCTCGTGATCTCGGTGACATTTAGTTTCAACAAGTTGGCGCCACTTCCCACACTTTGCATCATTCAAAGGTTTTATTGAGAGAATACTTCGGTAACAGTTGATTGGCCAACAAGATTGTGTCATATCACGCCGTTAGACTTTTACTTGTGGAGATATATACCCAAAGCCTAAGGTCTTGGCGGACAATCCCGCTTCGATTCAGGCCTTGGAGCAAAACATCAAGCGTGTCGTTTGCCAGTTACCAGACAAAATACTTGAACGAGTCATCGAAAATTGGACTCAATGGTTGGACCATCTGAGACAGAGCCGCGGCCAACATTTGAAAGAGATAATCTTCAAAAAATAAATGCCTAATAACGATGAATGATTTTCATAGATTTTTTTTACATACCATCTATGAAAATTCCATACAGCCTTACTTAAAAAGCTGAATATCTCGAAATGTATTAATGATAGCGGTTTTGACTTCAGATCTTTTTTGTAGCAAATAAAACTTCCTACAAGTTTGTCATGTACATTTTTATACTCTCGCAACAAAGTTGCTAAGGAGAGTATTATAGTTTTGTTCACATAACGGTTGTTTGTAAATCCTAAACCTAAAAGGGTCAGATATAGGGTTATATATACCAAAGTGATCAGGGTGACGAGTAGAGTTGAAATCCGGATGTCTGTCTGTCCGTCAATCTGTCCGTCCGTCCGTCCGTACAAGCTGTAACTTGAGTAAAAATTGAGATATCATGATGAAACTTGGTACACGTATTTCTTGGCTCCATAAGAAGGATAAGTTCGAAGATGGGCAAAATCGGCCCACTGCCACGCCCACAAAATGGCGAAAACCGAAAACCTATAAAGTGTCATAACTAAGCCATAAATAAAGATATTAAAGTGAAATTTGGCACAAAGGATCGCATTAGGGAGGGGCATATTCAGACGGAATTTTTTTGGAAAAGTGGGCGTAGTCCCGCCCCCTACTAAGTTTTTTGTACATATCTCGGTAACTTCTATAGTTATGTCAACCAAACTCTATAGAGTCGTTTCTTTCAGTAATTTCCATATACAGTTCAAAAATGGAAGAAATCAGATATTAAACACGCCCACCTCCCATACAAAGGTTACGTTGAAAATCACTAAAAGTGCGTTAACCGACTAGCAAAAAACGTCAGAAACACTAAACTTTACGGAAGAAATGGCAGAAGGAAGCTGCATCCAGGCTTTTTTTTAATTGAAAATGGGCGTCGCCCACTTATGGACCAAAAACCATATCTCAGGAACTACTAGACCGATTTCAATGAAATTCGGTATGTAATATTTTCTTAACACCCTGATGGCATGCACGAAATATGGGTGAAATCAGTTGACAACCACGCCTTCTTTCAATATAACGCTATTTTGAATTTCATCTAATGCCTTCTCTGTATAATATATACATACATTAAAAACCAATCATGATAGCGGAATAAAACTTTACACAAATACGGTATTTGAAAAATATGTAAATGACGGATAATGAAATCTCGATTATCACTTTATCATGCGAGAGTATAAAATGTTCGGTGACACCCGAACTTAGCCCTTCCTTACTTCTATAGCTCTTGTCATTTACTAGATATATACAAAAAAATGCGAATTTCGTGAAAAAGTCGGGTTTAGAGCCCCGTATTACCTCGCCGGTGTGAGTTTAGACTTTCTCGCAATGGGCACTTCTGTAGATTGTTCAATTCTAATTCTGCGGAATATGTGTCTAAAGTCAAAGCAATATAAAATGCCTCTGAGCTGTAGAAATTTAAAGATAAAAAATCACGATTGTCCTGTATTTTCAATGGACAATTTTTAATTTGGCAGCCTGACAATGCCCTCCCTAAATCACGAAAACAACAAATTTTAAATTTTTCTATGAGTTTAGACAACTATAGAGGCCTAAATTGAATCCAAACGTTTGGACGAAGTCAAATGACACATATCCTAAAATTTTCAACAAAAAGGAATATATCTTCTCTTCTTTACTGGCGTGGACACTGCTTACGCGATTATAGCTGAGTTAACAACAGCGCGCCAGTCGTTTATTTTTTTCACTACGTGGCGCTAATCGGATATTCCAAGCGAAGCCAGGTCCTTCTCTACCTGGTCCTTCCAACGGAGTGGAGTTCTTCCTCTTCCTCTGCTTGCCCCGGCGGGTACTGCGTCGCATATTTTAAGAGCTGGAGTGTTTTCGTCCATTCGAACAAGATGACCTACCCAGCGTAGCTGAGTCTTTTCATGAGTCCATCCTCCAAAATAGAAGGGAATATATAGAAAGCATAAAATAATCATTGCTTTATTTTTACTACATCATTTATTTTTTTTTTTTAATATTTATACATAAAATATTTATTCTTGCTTGAAAGTACTTAAACTTTGTAAATTATTTGATTTCCGTGATGGTTAGCTTGAAAAGCTTACTATTTTAAATAAATGACTCAACGATAGAACTAATTATTTCAATTTCAAATTAGAAAACTAGTGTCATTAACCCCCTAAATTGGCAAGCAGTGCAAAATTTAAACATTTTATTTATATAAACCTTATACAAATCACATTTTTGGGTTATATAAAGCGGTAATCAAGTTCAAGTGCTAAAAACAGCCGGAGATTAGAATGACAAAAAACCAAAACTTACATATGTATAACAGATATACCTAAGAATTAATCAAATTCAAAGAAGCACGATAATGAAGCTATCTGAGCATAAAACCGCATTCTGACTTTGGATATATTTTGGCAAAAAACTACTTGCAACAACAAAAGCATTTGAAGATTTCACGCTAATTAAGTCAAGTCCAGTTGGTTGGAAACTTCTAATTTTTAAAAGGCGTAAAATATTCGACGTGGCTACAAAATCGTAGGCATATAAATGAGAAAATTCTTTTTATATGTTTTACTTGAATTGCGATTTAAAAATTAGCGCAAACTAGTTTTCATAACACACACACGCATGTACAAATATGTAGGTAAACACCCACCCAGAAGTTGTTCAGAAATTATCATTGAGCCAAGATTTGCATTGAAACAAGAAATTTATGTTTCTAAAATTGTTTCTTTACTCTTCTATTTAACACGTTTTGAAGCAATGATTTATTGTACGAATTGCAGTGAACATCCATACGTTTGAGTGTTAAATGATCATTAGTATTTGCCTGCTGTGCAACAGTGCGTTGCTTGGAACAAAAGACTTAAGCAACGAACTTTTTTTTTTTTTTTTTTTTTTTTTGTCCTCTTTTTATAGCCTGAACAGGGTATAATAAGTTTGTTACGAATTTTGCAAAACCCAAAAGAAACATCGGAAACCATATAAAATGTAGATATAACTAAATGATCAGCATGGCGAGCTGAGTCGATTTAGCCTTGTCCGTATGTCTGTCTGTATTCTAGTGTCTCAGTTTTTTGATTTGATCGATCTAAAATTTTGCACACATCTTTTTCAACCCAAGAAACTGCTCATTTGTTGCAATCGTTGAGTTCGGGATCACTATAGCATATGGCTTCCCTACAAACTGACCGATCCAAATCAAGTTCTTGTATGAAAAACTTTTTTATTTTAAAAGATTTCTTCACAAAATTTCATACAGATTATTATTCAAGCCAACACTACAATATCCGAACATATTCTTCAGATTAGACCACTATAGCATATAGTTGTCATACAATTTGAACGATCAAAAACAAGTTAAACATATTTTTCACCCTTTTATGCGATATTAATTGCGCCCGGGTAGGGTATTATTACAAGCCGAAGTTAAAAATTTTTGTTGTTTTATTATTATTTCTTTTTTAAAGGGCATATGTATTTTATGTGAATTATGATGAATTAGTGAAATACACGAATCATACGCTTGAACTGCAGTGATTGAACTATTAGTTAACGCAATTTCAAGCCATCATTCATATACAAATATACAGAAACACATACACATATAAACATATTTATAAAATATTCCACTGTGCCGCAACCGTGCAGTGTTATCATATTTATTATTATTTTATTTTTGGAATTTTGTTTATCAATATCCGATAATACACAACACTTCCGCTCTAAACCGCCCATAGTGATCATTAACACAATGAACCACGCGCAAATTAGAATATTTTTGTATAAATTTGCAGACAAATTTTGAAGAAATCAAAATCACTTTTAACGGCATTCGTTGGCTTCTTTCGGCTTACTCACTGCATTCATCACATTTTTCTTAATGCAAATAGTAATTTAGTTTTTTATGTTCAGTTCAATGTGTAAAATATGGAAATCAAATCGTGCGATTAGCATTTTCAGAGACACACACGGACATGTACACACTTGCGTAAATATTTCTTAACACTTTCGGTTGTCTTCCACTTCAGCATAGATTTTAATGCCCAAATAAACTTTAATTAAGCAAATGATTTGAACCCACTTCATATTCTTATAAATCCATATACAAATAAATAATCTATATTTATAGTGTGGTATTTTCATATTCATAACTTTGACAAGTGTATCGAGTTTCCACACACCAAATTACCAAATTAGAATGCTTATACAATTCTATGTTCATTGTATTAAGAATATTGTTAGCTTCAAAAGATTATGAGTATACTTATTTCAAATTTTTTATAGTGCTATTCTTCTTCTTTCTTTACTATATTGTAAGATTCTAATTTGAAATCGAAGGTAACTGTCAAGAGCATCACAAATTGGAGGGCATTCTAATAGAAACGTGTATTTTCTTTTTATTATTGTTTTAATATATTATATTTATTCAGATAATTGGTTGATTAAACTAAGCCGACTGCCTCTTTTATCTTTGCATTATGCAATATAATTGAATTCTCTAGTCAAAAATGCTTAAATGTAGCAAAAAGTAACTTAACAACAATGAAAATTGTCCTATTCTCCACAAGACTGTTCAAATTTTTCAAAATATTTCACAATTTTGATATCTCAAACTTTTTTGGTGATAACTCGAAAACAAGTGGTTCGATCACTATGAAAATCATTTTTTTTTTTTTGCAGGCAAAAAATTACCAAAATTTGAGGTAAAATTTACCAATGTCATGATAATATCTTCTAGTTTAACGAGGAGTTTTAAGTTTCATCCGCGGAGAAAGCCGGAATCACAACAGCAGCTGAGGACCTTTTTTTTGGGCCGTCGGAGATCTCTTATAAAATATTTTTTTTTTTTCAAAAGATGCTCCATTGAATTTTTAAGAATGTCTTAATATACCCTAAAAATTTTAAAACAACCGATCCAGTACTTTTTTTTGTATGTTAGCTCCAAAAATCTACGTTTTTCAGGCTATCATACTAGATGTGCCCCTTAGTATTTTGTAGGGATTAAATTGTCTAAAAGGCTTAATGCTCTATCGAAGATGGAAGGTTATAAACCACATTTTCGGCACATTTTACTGGCAAAAGGGTAAAAATGCAGTTGAAGCAAGTCGAAAGTTATGTAATGTGTACGGAGAAGATTTGTTGACCCAACGCCAATGCCAAATTGGTTTGCAAAATTTCTTGAGGATTCTCGAAACGTTCTCGTTCTCGAAAGACTCTCAAAACCATTGTGAACTGCAGAGATTGCTGACAAATTGAATTTGTTTAATGCGAATCTTTCTCAAGTTCATGAAACGTTTAGGATTAACTTCGAAACTTGACATATAGTACATATGGCTTAATCACGTTCAATGTGGTAGAATATATTGTATCAAAATCGATAATATATATGTATATTGATTAAATGTTTTCCACAGTCAAACATATTGTTTAAATTGCACAAAAAAACAAAATTACTTAGTGAAGAACCCCATAATATCGGCCAGTAGCAAATACAATCAACATTGTTCTGTCTTAACTCAAATGTTTAAATACTGAGTAACTAAAGAAATATATTTTAAGTTTGCTTATTAGCTAATATTTGTATAAATCTTTTGTAAATGGTTGACAAGCAACATTAATATTCTTCTTCTTTACTGGCGTAGACACCGCTAGACGGGTATAGCCAAAATAACAACTTTGCGGCTGTCGTTTCTTCTTTTCATAATTTGGCGCCAATTCGCGATACCAATAACTAAGTATAACTCGCACAGCTCATCGCCGTTGCCAATGCGCAAATGACCATAAATCTTCCTCAGAACCTTTTTCTCGACAACTCGTAACATTGACTATCAGCTGTTGTCATCGTCCATGCCTCTACACCATATAGCAGTGACTTATAGAGTTTGGTCTTTGTTCGTCAAGAGGGAACTTTACTCTTCAACTGCCTACTCTGTCCGAAGTAGCACCTGTTGGCAAGAGTTATTCTGCGTTAGATTTCGAGGCTAACATTGTTGTTGGTGTTAATACAGGTTCTAAGATAAACGAAATTATCTCCAACTTCGAAGTTATGACAGTCAACAGTGACGTGGGAGCCACCAGAGTGACAACAGTTTGTTTGTTTCAGTCACTAGATCACCTCTGAGGGGTTTACAAGAGTATGCTCCGGTCTTGAAATCTTCCGTTAGTAACCGCATCTTTTCGTAAAATTTTCAAGCATCACCCCTGTCGGCCAGGTTGTCAAGCTCTTCGAACACACCAATTCCGATCTCTCTCCTTTTTGTCTGCAAATGCGTATCGCTTCCCCCTTCAACTCTCGGTATTTATCCCATCCCGCACGTATTGTGGTGTGAGCTTGCAATGGCGTCCCACAGTTCCCTTATACCGAGTTGCTGATGAGTGCTCTCATCAGTCAGTAGTGCAAAGCGCGTGGAAAACCGTTCAACTGTCTGTTGTGATTGCAGCTTCCTTGTGTTGGTTGAAGTCGATCAGCCACAACACATGTTTCATCATGGAGGCTGAATTTACCGTGTTGTTGTGCTGTTGTGCCAAAGATGCTTTCTTTGCCTACCATGACGTTAAAGTTCCCAAGTACGACTTTGACATCTGGCGAGGGCAGCTCTTATAGGTGCGCTCCATCTTTGGTCACATCGTCCTTCTCTTCCGACCGGACGTAAAAGGGATTTATTAATGAAAATTTAATTTTTAATTATGAAATTCGGAACCCTGAAGAAGAAAATATTTAACAGTTGCAATATAAACATTGATAAAACGAATAAAATAATTAAAATACATCACATTCGTTAACTCGAACAAGTATGGTTTTCGTAAGTTCGACTTTCCACGAGTACACTGTAGTTATGACGTAATTGGTTCTTTGCTTGAATTCTTCAAAAGCTGGTTGTTTAATATGAAATTAATATTCACTTTCACTGAACTTAACATGAAAACATACTGATAGAGATTCATAAATGGAAAGAGTGCACGCTTCATTTAAGAAAGTGAGATTGCTGATGTTAGTGTTGGCATAAGAAATACGTTGCCAGAAAACATTAGATCGACGAATTGCTTGAGGAAATAACTTCGACAGAGTAGATTAAGAAAGTTTTAGATGTATTCCTAAACAGCATGATTCGCAATATAACAAGGCCTTCGAAGGCAATTTTAGAATATTACAAACCACTAAAAGTGCAAAGATCTTCTCTTTTTTGTGTCTTACATTTCTACTTTTTGTGTCTTACATTTGCAATTTCTATTATGGTTCTCGTGGAGTATGGAAATATTGCAAAAAAAACTTCTGGAATCAAGAGAGGACAGACAAATTTACCGAGTGTTGCTCGTTAGGACATTTCTAATAGTCCGCTCCCTACCTACCTATCCTACCCTTAAGGGTATATTGTTTTACCAATCTAGTCTCATATGTCTCAAAACATATGCTACTCTTGCTATTTCGTGTTAGAGCAAAACGCATACAAATCCATAATTGAACAACCTCCTCACGCTACCCAAAACAATTGTCCGGTTATAATTCAGGTTCCACTAGGAACAGCTTAAACGCTTAACAAACACTATTAATTAAGTTGGCGAGCGTCTATAAAAAATAAGATTAAGGCAACAACTAAATCGCTACAAAAAAATTTCGTCATATTTAACGGTATTTAGTTAACATAAATTTTATTATGTAGATATTCATGTATATATTTTATTTTTAACGATGATTAGCAAACTCGCAGATCGTGGTTGCTATTGATAAAGGAATTCATAAACACTTGCCTAAATCATAGTTTAATCCGTCTACTGCGACTATTTTATAATTTAGCAGTAGTACTATATAAACAAACACACATACATATGTGCTAAGGTATAAAACACAAATTGAGCAACAAAAATATTTAAATGAAAATATTTTGATTTCGCAAAAAAAAGAGACAAATTAACAAAAAGTGAAAAACCAGATTTTTTTTCGAAAATACAGATCGAAACAGATGGGCGGAGAAGAAGCGACAAATTTTTGCTGAAATTTTCGAAGATGACTGTAAACAAATTAGACTATTTCGAGGCAGATGATGGTCAACAATGGATATGAGAGAAAAATATATGTATGCATATAATATATATGTATATGTATGTGTGTGTGTATGTGCGAGTGAGCGATAATAAAGTTGGAACGACAAATATAGCAACTAAACTAATCAGCCTCCCATTTAACAAAGCACTGGATACTTGCATACATATACACATACATACATACATATGTATTTATCAGCTAAGTTTGGTGGCTAATCGCTCGTGGCCAAATTGTTGTCGATTAATTTCAAACCGTTGGATCATACGATATAAAAAACATAAAGTTATATGCGCTCGCCCGCAGTTGTGAAAATCACTTCAAACCCTAAACATATACAAAAGAAGCGAAAAAAAGAAGAATTGTCTCAAACACGAAACAGAAAAAAAATATACGAAACATTAACGAAAACGAAAAAACCTGCATTAACAAAAAATATTTCAATTTTTAAATTGAAAAAAAAAATTAAGAACATAGTTGAAAGAAGCGATTAAAGATGCGGCGGATAAATAGAACACAATCAAGCCCCGTAAGTGTCGGAGTTATTAATTTAATAATTAAATAAAAAATATTTTTATAAAAAAGTTAAAGTGTACAACCAAAGTGTGCAAAATATTACAATATTGTGAGCAAATATTGAACTAAACATGTTAATAACGACGAAACAAAAATTAAAAATTATTATTTTATATGAAAAACAAAAACCAAGAGATACACACAATATTAAAATATAAAAATAAAATAATAAAAAAATATTAACCTTCTTTAAAAATATGAACTTCTAAATTATTGCGAAAAAGTATATACAACTTTCAAGTTCCGAAATTAGACTATTTCCGATGTAACTGTGAAAATGACATGTGACTGCTCGTTTTTTTCGAAAATAAAAAAGTCATTAATAACTTCAATATTTTATTAATTATTTACTTTATTTTTTGAATTTTTTGATAATCCAGTATATTTTTACATTCCCAATTATAATTTTTCTAAAAGTAATTTTTGTTTACAGTAATTAAGTGTTAAAAATACATACAATTAAACTAAACAAAATGCAAAATTTTAGCTGTGCTTAAAGTGTAAGAATGATATGCAAAAACGAAAAAAGTTACACTAGGTTTACGAATTACAAATTTTTTTTTCAAAAATATATTATTATTTATAATTTTTGTTTTTTTTTTCAAAACGATATTATTATCTATAACTTTTTTTTATTATATTATCTGTCAAATTAAAAATGTATACATTTTCTCGAAGCGACTGATACCAAAATTTTTTTATTTACATAAAACTGACGAAAGATGAAAAAATTAATATATTGTTTTATGGTGGACACTTATTTGGTGGGGATTTTACAAAATGTCGAAACATACGCACATCTTCCTAGCTAATATTGTCGTTAGATAAATACTGTACAATTTCACCATTTCAAGCCCGCAGCACGTGCCTCCAACATTATTAAAAATACATACAATCACTTAAAAAACGTGTGTTCTATAAATAACTTTTTTATTTTATATCAAAACTCTTTGCTTTTAGCCCAAAAATAAATAAGTCTAACGAATTCTAGAAAGGTGTAGCCCCATTAACGTAGATATTTCTAAACAAAATATATTTTATTTTGTTAAAAAAAATCACAATACAATTGCGAAACTCTCCAAGTTTTAGCATGGTCACAAACCAATTTCATTATTACCAACAGATGGCGTTCTAAAGTGCTTGATTTGGATTAGGCAAATTTAATATTTTGTATCAGTGCCTAGCCCGAAATAAACTTGTGACTGTTCAGGTTAGGGTGAAAGTTATGCAATTATTTGTACTTAGTGTTTTTTTATTATTTGGTTAAACCAGCATTCATCTGTTTAATATTAAACCCTAGTCCCAGCATAGTCAGCAACCAATTTCTGCAAGGTCAATTTCTTTATTGGTTAATTTTAGGGTAGGGATAATAAATTTTTAAAAAATACAAGCAACCCTTAAAGGACTTTCAACAATATACTTTACCCATGTACCTCCTTCACTGTTTTATTTACTTTATGTTTAACGGAGGTAAATAGACCAAAGTTTCCTCTTTCCTTTATCTCACTCTAGTTATAACATTCTGGATTAAGCTTAGACTTAAATTAAACAAAGTTTTCGATGGCTCAATTGTTGGAACGGAGTAAAAATTGTGCTTATGTTCACACGTGGACTCTTTTCGTCGTCAACACCGCTAGAAAGAAAATAAAAAACAAGTAAGGAAGGGCTAAGTTCGGGTGCAACCGAACATTTTACACTCTTGCAACTTGCAATAATAAAAGCCAGGGAAATCGCTTAAGATGTAAAATGTCAACCAGAGGATCTGATTTTAAGAAATTTTATATACTATATACATACATATACTCTATATAACTCATATACTGACCGACAAATTCGGCATACGATTTCTTAGAAAACCGAATGACTTTATGACTATATGTAGTATATGGGAGCCCGATCCATTAACTATTATCATTAGATACCTCACATACAATCACCAATCATATGGATCAAAGTCAGCCGAGTGTTTGGTAATGGTTATAAGGGGGCTAAGTTATGTTTTCTCTCAAATTTATCCAGGCATAAAGATACACTGTCATTATTTAAACAAGCTCTCCCAATTTCATTGATATAACTCAAATATTGGCTAATATATCCAGGATAAAAAAAAGTATTTGGTATATGGGGGCTACGGGAAGTATTGGCTCGTTTCGACAAATTTTTGGCATACAAACATACCATTGTCAAAGAAGGATTATCTCTGAATTTCAATTATATATCTCACACATTGACCGATATTTCGGGTCAAAAGTCAACTATAGGTACCGGGGTTAACATATTCGGTACCTAGTGTCTTAAACAGTTTTGGCTGGATTTGAACAATTTTTGCGCAAAAGGTGCCAAACTTTGAGGGAATTATTAATGAAAAATTTTATTCCGTTATATTAATTAGTTCTTGATTTGTGTGTTGGAAAGTGAAAGAATCAAATAGAATTTTAAATTGTGTTATATGGGAAGTAGGTGTGGTTTGTAGTCCAATTTTGCTTATTTCCACACTCGAACATAGGAATTTAAAAAAAAATATACATACTAAATTTAATTGAAATCGATTAGTCGGATCCCAAGACATGTGATTTCAAGAAAAAGTGGGCGGTGCCACGCCCATTAACTCTCATAAAGTCCTCTCATACCATCTCGGAGGTAAAATTTAATGTCTCCGGGGGAATTAATTATTGATTTATCGCTATTTTAGTAGTTTTTAACAGTACCGTATATAGTATAGTTCTTATAAGATCTGTACACAGCACATTTGGTTGTTGTAGTCTTAGTAGTTTAGGAGATATGTACATTAAACTTATTAGAGGTTATGGCCATGACCACATTTTCAAAAATTTGTCCCCACATATGCCTCTTAGTACAGCGATCCGCTGTACCAAATTACAGCTTTATATCTTAATTTAGGCTTACTTATGGCACTTTATATGTTTCGGGTTAATGGCGATTTGTGGGCGTGGTAGTGGTCTGATTACGAACTCGAATTTTTTTTTGTACTAAGGAACCTACGTACCAAGTTATCAAGATATCTAAATTTTTACTCAAGTTACAGCTTGCACGGACGGACGGACGGATAGACAGACAGTCAACCGGATTTCAACTTTTCTCGTCACCCTGATCATTTATATATGTATATATATAACCTTATTACCATATCGATTAGTTTTAAGTGATATGTACAACCGTTAGGTGAACAAAATTTCAATACTCTGTAGCAACTGGTTACAGTAGTATAAAAACAATTAATTAAATTATTATATACTCTAGCATATGTATGTACATATATGTTTATCAACTTATTGCCACTTATATTGTTCTTAACGAATCACAGTGTGTCTTTTTAGTATTGGCCTTTATGTGCATTACCAGCACAGCGATCAAACCGCTACATGCTGTTCAACTTGGCGATCCCGATGCAGTGATCACGCTATATAATGTGGCTCCAGCCGACGACTTGGGTATCTATCGGTATGCTTACTCGACGAGTAACGGTATTGCAGTACAGGCCGCTGGCAGCGCACTGGAAGCTATAGGCATATTTAGCTACACCTCACCCGAGGGCATACCAATCGAAGTGCGTTACATTGCTGATGAACTGGGCTTCCATGCTGTTGGACGTCATCTACCCCGACCGCCACCAATACCAGACTACATACTTCGTTCGCTCGAGTATATACGCACGCATCCGAATGAAGAGGATCGTGGCCGTTACAGGGTCTACAAATAAAATTATATTTGTACGCATGCATATAACAATTATAATTTAAATAGTTTGCATTCTCACATGCACACAGAATATATTTAATCATTAAACAAGTCACGAGAAAACAAATTACATTACCAACGGGTAAACAAACTGAACAAATGCTCGTTGGTTGACAAAAGTAATTTAGTAATTTTTATTTAGCAAATTTTATAGTTAATAATTATTGTAAGCGCATTCTAATACTACATACATACATATGTAAATATACACAGAATAAGCAGTGGCCTTTCATTCATATACTCATTATCTCGTGCAACATACAGGCAAGATTTCAAAATTTTTGGATCATATAGTATATCGAAAAAATTGAACACAGTCGTGTTAAAGTGTGGGTTTATGAAAAAATTGGTAAGTACATATAAAAGTTTGCAGAGAACGAAACGTTATATAAGTGAAATTCCATAAAACTATTCTCGTCTAGAAATAAAAAAATGGATTTTTCAAAACTGAAATTATCACCGGTGATATAACTACATACATATATTATATCTTTTTCAAAACGATATCCACGATTTCTAGGCTTGTCTATGTCTAGAACTGACTACATCCGCAAATTTAATTTTTACAATTTCTAAAAATTCGAACAGTCAAAAAGTGATACAAAAATTGCTTTTGTAGGCAGTCGATTTCGTAAAAAAAAATTTCGAAGTTGTAGACTTAAGGTCATTATTGTAGATTAATATTTTTTTTAGAGTGATGGGAGAGTTCAAATCTTGGAAATGATCATGTGCTAATTTTTGAAATTTCTAACTATTTTATTTTTGGTGTTTTTTTCTGCTTCTTTAATGTTAATAAATAACTACTAAAACATGGATACTAAAAATATTGTCTTTTTTTTGCGACACTTAACAAATTTCGTGAATTTCAGTCTCTAGAATACCCCCCTTAATTTTTAGACATATGGCATGGTTGAAGAGGGAAGCGAGGCGCACATGCAGACAAAAAATAAAGAGGCCGAGATACGTGAGTATGAAAAGCTTGAGATTCTGGTCGACAGGGGAAATACTAGAAAATTCTACGAAAAGATTCAAACCTAAAAAGGTGATCTGTTGGCAGATATTCAGTGCATACTGAAATTATGGAAGGACACCTTCAGCCTGCTGAACGGCAGTGAAAGTATAATATCTGAAGATGGAGAATCCGATTCCCCAATCGATGGCAATGGAATAAATGGATAGATGTTCCGTTGTCGGACTATGGAGAGGTTCGGATAGCAATTACCCGTCTGAAGAATAACAAAGAATACGGCGGCGAAGAACTGACAAGGTACATGTATCAGTTTCTTTGCAAGATATGGTCGCATGAAAGCGATCTCTGTAATCCGATTTATTCCCATTTTCGTGGCGCAAAAATTACCTTCCGATGTTTCTTGGCTGTAATTTAAAAAAAAACACCAAAAACTTTGATTCTGCTTGTGGATTATTTTTAATTGATCTTTTAAATTTTTTACAACAAGTCGAGAATATGATATCATGTAAATGGCCGACGCCACAATTGATTGTCATTTGAGCCATTTTTATAGCATTTTCCATGACTTTGGCCAGAACTTCCGGCAATAGGTTCTCACATTCTTGACGGATATTGTTTTTAAGAGCTGCAAGAGTCTGAGGCTTGTTGACATAAACCCACGACTTCAAAAAGCCCCACAAAAAGAAGTCTGGAGCGTTCAAATCAGGCGATCTTGCTGGCCAGTGCAAATCGCTAAAACGGGAGATTAGGCGGCGGGAAATGCATTCTTCAGCATATCGGTTGTGGCACTTGTAGTGTGTGCCATTGCAACGTCCGGTTGGAACCACATGCTTGTCAATCCCAATTCATCAAGTTGCGGCAAAAAGAACTCGCTGATCATTGCTCTGTAGCGCTCACCCCTCACAGTAACCGTTCGGCCCACGACGTCTTCGAAGAAAAAAGGTCCGATGACTCCTCCAGCGAAAAGAGCACACCATGCAGTGACTTTGAGCGAGCGTAATGGCTCTTCGTGGGTTACACGCGGATTTTCAGTGCCCCAGAAGCGTAAATTTTGCTTATTTATTTTTTTTAATGAAAAATCATCTTCCTCTTGCTGGTGATTAAGGCTTGACGCAATTGGCGGTCAGCAGCTAACAGCTGATGCACCGTCTGGACTTTGTACGGAAACATCTTCAAATCTTGTACCAAAACTCGCTGTAAACACCGTCGACTGATACCCATTTGCGTGGCACGTCGTCTGGTCGATGTCGACGGCGCTTCCATGACATCCTCGGCAACAGCAGCAATATTCTCCGCAGAACGGCTACTCCGGGGTCTGCCACGCCTGGCAGCATCTCGTGTTGTGCCAGTTTCTTCGAGCGAACAGCTGAACGTAGCAGTGTTTCACCAGTAGTCGTCAGACAGCCAGGAAATCTGCGACGAAATTCACATTCTGCCAATGTAACCGACCGATTATTGGTCAAAATGATCAGCCATACCATTGTTTATTTACGTGTATTTCGCGTGTGTTTACTACACAAATGTCAAAACAGAACTGACATTAGAGGTCAAATGCAAAATTTATAGCATCTTCTGATAGGAGGATTACTTTTGCGCCACCCTGTATAATATAAATGTCAGAGAATGTAAGCGATTTAGAAGATATGTATGTATGTACATTAAGCCAATTATAAGGTGGCCTCACCCCTTTTATAAAATTTTTAGCCCACAGAGGTTCCTTGCGTCTTCAATCCCCTATACCAAATTACAGTTTTATATCTTAATTTAATGCTTAGGTATGGCAATTTCTCACACCCACACTCATATTCAGACAAGAACTAAAAAATTAAATTAAAATCTCAATAATAAATGGCATTATTTCATCAACGGTCATTAAGATTCACTTTTTAAATTGTGTCAAACATATTGTTTTTTATTCAGTCGATTATACAAATTTGCACACTAACTTAGATGGCCCACCCTGTTTGTTATGTTATATTGATTTCAACCTAAAAATGAAATGCTGTTTCTTTATTTATGGGTGTGTTAAGTGAAAATCAAAGCAGATTAATTTAAAAAAATCAAGAATAATAGAAAAGAAAAAGTAGCAAGATACATTTGCAGTTGGGAAGACTATTGGCAAAGCGAAATTTAAAACAAGTTTAGTCAAACATGAAAAAATAATTGATATTTTAGATAAAAAAACTTTCGTAAGAATATTAAATTGATATTTTGTTGTTAAATATGTATGTATTTATTTAAGTACAAAAGTGTAGTTTGAGAGAAATTACTCTTAGAGACATTTGCATAAATTCTTTGACACTCTGACAAAGTTGTGTAGCATACAGTGGCGTAGTCAAAACTTTGGGAACCACAATAGGATTAACGAAAAATATATATTTTTTTCATAAATTTTAGTATGAATCTTTAAGAATATGTCACAAAAAAATGTTATTGCAAGTATTTCTCATATAAGAGTTTTGCTCAAAACCAAAGAACCTCTTTCTTGTTGCAAAGAAGATACGCACTTGCTTCTGAGCAGCAAAAAACGCACGTCAACAAACATAAGGAAGGTTCGGTGTCGAGAAGCTGCAATCACAAGAGACAACCGAAGGATTTTCTACTCGAATTGCAATCCTGCTCTCTAAGAGCACTCATCAGCAACTCGGTATAAGGGAACTGTGGGACGGCATTTCAAGCCTTTCACGTACAGCTGCTAATAAATCCATTGATACATTGTTCGATGCAGTAGCCGCCGGAGGAAGCAGAGGAAGGGGAAGACCTCCACAACATTGGAAAGACCAGGTGGAGAAGAACCAGGCTTCGCTTGGATAATTAGCATTTGACTGTCTAAATTACGTTTTGATTTTGTTTGAGCTTAAGTTTTATAACTAAAATATTTTCTAGTGATTAAATAGAATTCAACAAAATAATTTTTTTTCCTGGTATCTTTTGATGTTTTCAAGAGTCCAGAGGAGGAATTTGTTCATCAAAGTATTGAATGTGTTCTGTTTTTTGTGATTTTATGGTCCCGTTTAGCGTTCTGCGCATTTGGTTTGCGCATACAAAAATCACGTGATTTCCACTCTCATGCTTCTTACCGAAAATATGCAAAAGTTTCCGAAGTTTATTGTGAAAAATTGAAAGATGGAATATTTAATACTACAACATGCTGAGAGTTTTTCATACTTTAGGATCAAATATGTGTGGCAAAGAACTTTCTTTCACACATTTGGATAAATCTCTGATTCATTTAGTAAAATTATAGTAGGGAAAAAGAAAGTCATTCCACCAGAAAAATTGATCAAATCGGGCTTATACTATCCCTAGTCTCATATACATATATGCCTAATACATATACATAATTATTTCAAACTTCTGCCATATTTTAAACTCGAAATTGCAGTAGCTCCAAGAATTCCTTGGGCTCTGTGTCATAAATGAAGCTTTAAATAGTTGACAAGTCGTATTACATTCAAAAATTTGTTACGTTTCAAAAATTAATGAAAACCGGATGTCAAAAATAATCCTTTTTTAAATTATCCATTATATGCACTTATTGGTATTCAAATTCATTATCAAACCCTCTGGCATTCTCACACGTACATGTACGATAAAATCATTTGAGGTGACGTGTCAAGCGTTTTTGGAGAATGAGATGGCACTAATTATCATCAAATTGTTTTTAAATGTTTCCTCAATTGAAATATCCATTATTTATTGCATTAATATGAGTGAATCAAAAGCTCTTAAGCCATATAGAGAATATGTGGGTAATCTGGCAGGTTCTGTGTACACTTCATTATACCCTGAACAGCCGACGTGGAATTAAGTTTGCCACGAAGTTTTTAATAGTCAAAAAGAAACGTCGTAAACTCTAAAAATGTATGTCGCATAGATTATTGTTCAAGGCAACGTCAACATATACAATCTTCGAATATAATGTTCTTATCAAAGTACTATAGCATATAACTTCCATACAAACTGATTGATCCAAAATCAAGATAAAGATATTTTTATTACCTTTTACCGTATAAAAAATACACCGGAGAAGGGTATTAGTTTCGATGCAGCCGAAGTTAACGTTTTTTCTTGTTTTAAACTAAACTCGTTTTCAATTATTCATATTTCATATATTGGCATTCAAGTGCTGATTATCTAACAGGCATTAGCCATACACTTCAACATTAAACGAACACGCATATACATTAGAGTGGACAACAAAAAAATTTAAATTTTTCCTTCGTTACACTTTGGAGAAAAAAACGTTACCAGTGAACCTCTAGTTTATCCAAAAATTGTATTATTACCACCTTTGCATATTAAATTGGGTTTGAATAAGAATTTTGTTAAGGCAATGGACAGAAATGAAAGAGGGTTCTTGTATCTGAAACAAAAATTTCCAAGAGTCAGTGATGCAAAAATTAAGGAGTGCCTTTAAAAGCGTTGTTAAAAATTTTCTTGGAAATGTGAAAACTGACAATTACAAAGATTTTGTAACTGAACTATTTACGGCCTATAAAAAAATTTGGATTGCAACATGTCCCTTAAAATTCACTTTCTGGACTCCCATCCCCGAAACTTTAGGAGCCGTAAGTGACGAACAAGTGGCGATCATGGGGAACGATTCCACCAAGACATTTCTGCTATGGATAAACGGTATTAAGGCAAATGTAGTGCCAGTTTGGTTGCCGATTACTGCTGGACATTGTTAAGGGATACTCCAAAAACAAAATATCGCCGGAAAATATCGACAGTAACATTTTAAGGAACTCTATCGCTGTTTATTTTTTAACAAAAATCCTCATAGCAAAAAAACTGTAAGTGATAGAAGAAATCTATAGCTATTTTCTGCATTTGTGGAAATTTTTACATAATAAACACTTTGTTCTCTTAATGTCACAAAAAAACAAGTGGATTTTTGTTTACCAGTGTTATCATTTTTCTTGGCTATTGTACCAATTTATTACACATTGAAGATATATTTCTGAACCTATTTATGTCTGTATATATTTGTATTTTAGAAAAATTTCCACTTTAGAATTTCAAATGAAATGACCGGCGCTTTTTCGAAATTTTACAGAAGCCTACAGTGCTTTTTTGCCCTAGATATAATATCGATTTTGGATATGTTTGTACCTACAATTTACGAACCCATTAAAGATTTTATAATATTTGCTTTTTATTATTTTTAAATTTATATTTTTATTTTAAATTACAAAAATTAAAATACCTGCACAAATTACTATAACACCGTTTTGGTAAAAAAAGAAACATGAAAGCAAGTAAAGTGAAAATTATAGAAAACGTATGTTAAACTTCAATATAGCTCCTTTTATGATCCTTTCTTTTATGAGTTTCCAGTTAACAGTTTCTTTTCAAGGACTAACAGTAATCTGCCGTAGCATAAACTTTGATATCTTTCTTCTCTTTCACTTTTAGATCCTGGTGAACCCCTCTCTCTCTCTGTTTCTTACTATTATTCCCAAAAGTCTCCAGAAAATTGTTCTAACGATACTCTAACTTAATAATCACATTTGCTCCTAGAGGCTTTAGAATTTCTTTGTAATTTGGTGCTTCATGATTAGCAAGGAAATTTTCGACTATAAAACCAAAACTTTTCCACTTTCTAAAACAATCATAAGTTTGATAAAATCTGTATTTGTCATCAATTTTTTTATCCTTCCACGCTTAGTTCTTTTAAAAATTGTTGTATCACGTATTTAAACACTGGGATCATTTTCGGAAAATAACTTTGGCATAGATGTGTCATCCTTCCAATTACTTCCTTCTGTAAATTGTGCCAATAACGGGGACTATAACTTATATGAGACCTTTATTTTATTCTCGCAACATGTTGCACAGAGTATAAGAGTTTTGATGGTACACCCAGCGGTTGTTTGTATCACCTAAAACTAATCGAGATAGATATAGAGTTATATAAATGTATATAATTGATCAGGTTGACGAGACAAGTACCATACAAGCGATTAAACAAAAACCCATAAAATATCATAATAAGGCACTGAATTAACCAAACTTTATGAGAAGAAGTCATTTAGTACTTCTTTTTAGTACCCTGAAAACCGCTAAAATCTGATTTTACCCACAAGCAGTGGGCGTAAGTAAGATAACTCACTGTAAAAATGCGCCACAAAGATTAGAATTTACAAACCAAGATGCTGAAGAAAGACTTTTATAGGAATATTTGTTAAAATTGGACAAGGGTGGTGGCACCGCCGACCTTTAAGTTAAATACTATATCTCAGGAACTACTATACCGATTTCATCAAAATTTGATATGTGTGATTATCCAAACATTCCTATTATACGCAAAAATAGCCGAAATCTTATGACAACCACGACTACTCCCCATATAACAAATTTTAAAATTCCATCTGGTTCATTCACTTTACAGTATACAAATCAAACATCAATGAAGTTATCAGAATAAAACGTTTCACAAATATCCGTAGAGCCCTCAAGCTATTTCAGACAACAAATGTAAAGACGGACCCTACAGCATATGCTGAATTTGTTACCGAACATAGCGGTGAATCTGTGAGGCAAATCCATGTCGTCCCGCTCAAAGTAATCCCCCTTGGGCCCAATACACTTGTGCCAACGGTTTTTCCAATCCTCGAAACAGTTGTTAAAGTCAATTTCCCGTTTAATAACTACAATCGTCTCAAAACAATTTCCCACGGAGCTAAATAAAGCGAATACGGATACGGATTGCGGCAGTATCGGAGTGCCCCACACTTCTATAATCGAAGAAAACGGTCAAAACATAACCTTGATTTTTGACCTGCTTTGATGTGGTTTTTTAGGCTTCGGCTTAGCCACGATATTCGGGCGATTGATCGTCTGTTTCCGTGTCGTAATCATAGATGCAATACTCATAGCCAGTGATAATACGTTTCATGACGGAAAGCATTATTTCACAAAAGTCAACGCGACGCTCTTTTTCGAAACAATTGAGTCAATTTGGATTTTTGGAACAAAACGTACTTACACTTTTCTTAGACCCAAATATTCTTTCAAAATGGTTTTCAAAAAAATGGAAGAATTGCTTCCGATATGCCAACGATGTCAGATCCCTGGCTGTTAATCATCGATTCTCTACCACCAATTCCTTTATTTTATTAACGTGTTGATCATCAGTTGTTGTTGATGGCCGTCCTGAACGTAGTTCGTAGTCAACACGTCCTCGACCATCTTTGAATAATTTGCACCAATCAAAAACACTTGCTTGCGGCAAAAAATTATCAACTAAGGCCTTTTCCAACATTCTGAGCGTTTCGGCATCAGAAATTTGATTCCGCTCACAAAATTTAATGGAACTTCCTTGTTTAATAATTTCACGCATTGTACAAATAACCGAATGTACTTCCGAAAGTAAAGCGTTAGTACTATATATACACTATTGATTTTTACACCCTGAACAGGGTATATTAAGTTTGCGACGAAGTTTGTAACACCCAGAAGGAAGCGTCGGAGACCCTATAAAGTATATATATAAATGATCAGTATGTTGAGCTGAGTCGATTTAGCCATGTCCGACTGTCTGTCTGTCCGTCCGTCTGTATATATACGAACAAGTCTCTCAGTTTTTATACTCTCGCAACAAAGTTGCTAAGGAGAGTATAATAGTTTTGTTCACATAACGGTTGTTTGTAAGTCCTAAAACTAAAAGAGTCAGATATAGGGTTATATATATCAAAGTGATCAGGGTGACGAGTACAGTTGAAATCCGGATGTCTGTCTGTCCGTCCGTCTGTGCAAGCTGTAACTTGAGTAAAAATTGAGATATCATGATGAAACTTGGTACACGTATTTCTTGGCTCCATAAGAAAGTTAAGTTCGAAGATGGGCAAAATCGGCCACTGCCACGCCCACAAAATGGCGAAAACCGATAACTTATAAAGTGGCATAACTAAGCCATAAATAAAGATATTAAAGTGAAATTTGGCACAAAGGATCGCATTAAGGAGGGGCATATTTGGAAGTAATTTTCTGGAAAAGTGGGCGTGGCCACGCCCCCTACTAAGTTTTTTGTAGATATCTCGGAAACTACTATAGCTATGTCAACCGAACTCTATAGAGTCGTTTCTTTCAGGCATTTCCATATACAGTTCAAAAATGGAAGAAATCGGATACAAAAGTTATGTTGAAAATCACTAAAAGTGCGTTTACCGACTAACAAGAAACGTCAGAAACACTAAATTTTACCTAAGATAGGCAGAAGGATGCTGCACCCAGGTTTTTTTTTTAAATTGAAAATGGGCGTGGCGTCGCCCACTTATGAACCAAAAACCATATCTCAGGAGTTACTCAACCGATTTCAATGAAATTCGGTATATAATATTTTCTTAACACCCTGATGACATGTACGAAATATGGGTGAAATCGGTTCACAACCACGCCTTCTTCCAATATAACGCTATTTTGAATTCCATCTGATGCCTTCTCTGTATAATATATAGTACATTAGGAACCAATGATGATAGCGGAATAAAACTTTATACAAATACGGTATTTTAAAAATATGTAAATGACGGATAATGAAATCTCGATTATCACTTTATCATGCGAGAGTATAAAATGTTCGGTGACACCCGAACTTAGCCCTTCCTTACTTGTTAAGATATCGTTTTGAAATTTTGTAAACGTCATTTTCATTTTTTCAAAATGCTGCTCATTTGTCGGAACTGCCGATATCGGACCACTATAACATATAGCTGTCATACAAACTGAACGATAAGAATCAAGTTCTTGTATGGAAAACTTTTGCATTTGACAAGATATATTTGGTATATATTATTTTCTAAGGCAAGAATGTATTATCGAAAGAAATTGTTCAGATCGGCTCACTATAGCATATAGTTGTCATACAAACCGAACGATCGGAATCAAGTTCTTGTATGGAAAACTTTCGCATTTGACGTGGTATCTTCACGAAATTTGACATGGATTACTGCTTAAGGTAATAACATAATCTCCGAAAAAATGTTCAGATCGGATTACTATAGCATATAGCTTCCATACAAACTGGACACATAGTTATTAAAAGAAATGCACTTGTGAAGGGTATATTAGCTTTGATGCAGCCGAAGTTAACGTTTTTTCTTGTTTAATGTGACATTTGGCACAGATGTCACTGACAGTCATACCAACCTAAAAAAAAAATATTGTGACAAATGGGTTTTCGCGAGAAATTTAAATTAAAAAGTCTTACAATTTTTCGCCAACAGCAATATTTCAAACTTCCGGTTGGCTTTATACCGTATACATCGGTCAATTAAAACAAGTCTTAGAGATATATCATAGTTTATTTTATAATTTTTTAACCACAACAAAGACACTCAGTTGCGCCAGGGTGAAGTTAGTTTGTTATGAAAGATATTTTGTGTTACAACGACATTGCAGAAAAGATAATTGATTTTCCCATGAATTTTTTCTTAGAAATAACGACACATTTAACTTATGACAGAGAAATTACTCTATAATAATTTTTTTTATTTAATTCAGAGTGGCACTTGTGCTCAGCATATTATTTAATATATTACATTCCACTAGTTTAATCAATAAACTTATGGTGTTTGCTATATTTGCTAAATAAGAGACAATCGAAAACTTTAAGCCGCTCCCTTAAAAATCGACTTTTTGACTTTTATACTAACATATGTACGTACAACACACCTGATAGTGAAATATTTTTAAAACAAGTTTTTTTAAATATCAAAGGCTATAAATTCATAAATAAATATAAGAAATTATTAAAATTTCGGAACAGGATTTGAAATCGAATTTTCTAACCACCACTCAGCAACAGCAGCACAATGTGACTCACAGTTAAGCCGCACCAACAGAGAATAGCGCTCGTGCCAGCGGCTACTTTAACATTAAACATTTTTATTATACAAATGCATTACGCGTTGACGCGACAAACTCAACATTTTTTCGGTAGGATCACTGCTTCTGTGACCTTTTGATGTGTGTTAATAAATCTACGTTAATAGAATTGCTTTGGTATTTCATTTTGCAGCGGTACGAGCGTGAATGTTAATTAATATCAAAATCATAAATATTCCTTCTTGATTTTAATTTGACTTTTACTGATGAAGTGCATTCATTATAACTCAATAACACGTTAATATGATTAATTAAAAGTATCAATAATGCTGAAGTAATCAAAATATAAAAAATAAAAGCACAAAATAAGAACGAAAAATCACATAAAAAAACGGCGTGTTGCATTTATTTGTTTTTGTAATGTAGTGCGGTTACATTGCTGGAGATGCTCAGATATATGTACATATGAAAATGTTGTTGTGCTCAACGTTTGTGAATAATTGACTTGAAGTTGTGCAAAACTAAATTTTATACACTGAAAGTGATTTTAGGAAAAAATCATGATTTTTAGATCAAAATCAAAAATTTTTAGAAAAAAAATCATGAACTTTTGCCAACAAAGGAATTTTGGAAAAAAACCATAATTTTCTTTATAAAGTAATTATTTTAAATGCCCAAATTTAGTAAAGAATAGAATTCAAGATTACAGTACATTTTAATTGAATCTTGGTGCAGGTTACGAGAATTTTCAGAAGAATTATCGCCTAAAAATAATTTTGTTTTAATAAACATATGGATAAAATTAAAAAAAAAAACAAGAAAAAAACCTTAACTTCGGCTGCACCGAAGCTAATACACTCTTCACAGGTGTTTCTTCTTTTCGTGTGTCTAGTTTGTATGGAAGCTTTATGCTATAGTAATCCGATCTGAACATTTTTTCGGATATTATGTTATTACCTTAAGCAGTAATCCATGCCAAATTTCGTGAAGATACCACGTCAAATGCGAAAGTTTTCCATACAAGAACTTGATTCCGATCGTTCAGTTTGGATGGTAGCTATATGCTATAGTTAACCGATCTGAACAATTTCTTCGGAGATTGCATTGTTGCCTTAGGAAATAATCTACACCAAATTTCGTGAATATATCTTGTCAATTGTGAAGGGTTTCCATACAAAAACTGGATTCCGATCGTTCAGTTTGTATGGCAGCTACATATATGTTATGGTAATCCGATATCGGCAGATCCGACAAATGAGCAGCTTCTTGAAGAGAAAATGACGTTTGTAAAATTTCAAAACGATATCTTAAAAACTGAGGGACTCGTTCGTATATATACAGACAGACAGACGGACAGACAGACAGACGGACACGGCTAAATCGACTCAGCTCAACATACTGATCATTTATATATTACTTTATAGGGTCTCCGCCGCTTCCTTCTGGGTGTTACAAACTTCGTAACAAACTTAATATACCCTCTTCAGGGTATAAAAATATTTGTTTCAAAATAAAAGATTTTATAATAATCTCTTTTTAAAGGGACGACATTACTAAAAGTGTAAACTTAATTAAGAAGTGCAAGGTTACCCTTAGCAGTAAGGCTGAATGGAATGATTCCGCTCTCGAGCCACTGGGATAGAGCAATTAATTGGTACACCGACGACTCGAAAACGCCGGAGGGAATTGGTGCAGGAGTCGTAGGATCACCCGCCAAACTCTCCACACCTATGGAAAGTTTTCCGAGCACATTATAAGCAGAGGCCTTTGCTATAAGTCGGTGCGTAGAGGTAAAACTACAATGAAACCAATAGCACTGAACGTATAGTTATACTCAACGACAGTCAAGCGGCACTTAAAGCGATCTCTGCATATAAATCAAATCGTTATTGCTACAGTAGTGTGTAGAACGGCTGAACTATGAAATCGTAACCAAGTGCACCTTATCTGGGTGCCCGGGCACAAAGGTATAGCCGTAAATGAACTGGTTGATGAGTTCGCCCGCTCCGCAGCATCCACCAGCATGGTAGGCCCCGATCCTTTCATTGCGGTCGGTCCCCATGCCATAAAGAAGTTGCTCCGCAAGGATGAAAGAGCGGGCAGAGAGGGGTATTGTCGACAACTTCTAGGCATGCGTCATGCCAAGTTGCTAATGAGTGGTTACAACCTTAAAAGATTTAAATACATATCTAATCAACATCACAAGGGACAAACTCAGGCTACTTGTCGGTTTCTACACTGGCCATTTTAAGCTCAAGAAGCATTTATATAATATGGGCAATGCCCCATTCGTCATATCTTTTTGTGCAAATTGCCAGTTCTGCGACATTGGGCCTGAAACTGCAGAAGACCTATTAATTGACTGCACAGCAGTCCGTAGGCGCAGGATAAAGGCCCTTGGATCCATGTTTCCAAATAGGGATCACTTCGCCTCAATAGCACATATCAGTATATTTGAATTTATCAATACCTTTATGCTGGGACTAAGTGAGGCGTTTTGATATAGAACCATAGGTCACGATGCAATCCTCATTTATTTATCGAATCTAACCTAATCTAATGAAAATAAATAAAATAATATGATCAATGAACATGTCTCATAATCTAAACCAAATTATATTTATTGAAACACGTATGGTACCATTAAAGCAATAAATAACTACTCTTTTTCCAAAAGTGGCGGAAATCATATACATACATGTAATATAGTGAAATTTCTCGTAACCGGACACTCACAGTCGCAGGGTTTTTGCCCGACTTAGGAAGCAGTCCACGTATGGTGGCGTGCAAACACGTGTGGTTATTATATGTAGTATATTCTTACAGTCAGATGCTGCAATTCAAAAATATATTCCTACTGAAGAAATATATGGAAGCCAATGTCAGCCAGGAGCGAATGAATGACAATTATCCCATTAGTTTACGTTGAGCCAACGCGAATATTTTCCATATTGTTCTTTAATATAGCAAAACTGTCTAAAAACAACAGAAATTAATAAGAATTTTAAAAGTCGGGGACTGTAAATTATATAAAATTTCTTTGACACGTGTTTTGAAATCTTGTCGGTTTTTTAGAGATAATTTGAACGAAATATTACCAAAATAGAGTCCGTGTTCGGTCATTGGAACTTACTGGGCTTGAAAGCAAATGTATGAAAATAGTAATGAAAACGTTGTGTTGACTAAATTTGTCCAGTTATGGGAGCTTTCCGGTTATGAAGAGTGTCCGTATTGTACTTATTTCCAAAGCCTCTTATATACCGAAAAAAATCGGTAAAATTTTAATCTAACATACAAGTAGGTATATACTGATAGTGAATATATTAGATGGTAAGAAAGATCACTTAACGAAATCGAGTGTATATGCTTCCCTTTTTATACCCTGAACAGGGTATATTAAGTTTGTCACGATGTTTGTAACACCCAGAAAGAAGCGTCGGAGACCCTATAAAGTATATATATAAATGATCAGTATGTTGAGCTGAGTCGATTTAACCATGTCCGTCTGTCTGTCTGTCTGTCCGTCCGTCTGTATATATACGAACTAGTCCCTCAGTTTTTAAGACGTCATTTTCTCTTCAAGAAGCTGCTCATTTGTCGGAACGGCCGATATCGGACCACTATAACATATAGCTGCCATATAAACTGAACAATCGGAATCAAGTTCTTGTATGGAAAACTTTCACATTTGACAATGTAATCTCCGAAAAATTGTTCAGATCAGATTACTGTAGCATATATGTAGCTTCCATACAAACTGAACACATAGTTACTAAAAGTAATTCACCTGGAAGGGTATATTAGCTTCGGTGCAGCCGAAGTTAACGTTTTTTCTTGCTATAAGATGGACTAGTATAAAATATAGATCCACAATCTCCAACTTGAGAACTTTAAACGTAACACCTAGACTCTGAAAAAGTTGTTGTTATTTGAAAACAAGAAAAAAAAGAAATGTTATCTTCGTTTGCACCGAAGCTATAATACATTTCACAAACAGAAAAGTTTCACACAAGAACGTGAATCTGACCGTTCGATTAGGATGACAGCTATTTGCTACAGTGGTCCGATATCGGCCATTCCGATAAACGGGCAACTTCTTGGGGAGAGAAGGGCGTGTGAAGTTTCAGATCTATATCTCTAAAACTAGAGGATTAGCTCGCCGACGGACTGACAGACGGACGGATGGACGGACATGGCGAAATCTATTCAGCTCCTCAAGCTGATCATATATACGAGGTTTATATAAAAAGTATCGCTACGTGTATTCGATTTTGGATTGTTTTGTTGCATTATCTTGGTATTCATATCCGATATTTATGCTGATAGGGTCGACCATTTTGAGTGTTTAGTAAAATTTTGACATCTGCTTTGCTTGGTCACGCTTTGGTTCGTAATCGAGTTTTGCTTATTTCAAAAAATGGATCAAAGAATCTGTATACATTTTGTGTGAAAAACAAAATTATGTAAGTTGAATGTGGCATATGGTGAAGCTATCTTTGACAAAAGCAACTTTTATCGATAGCACAAAATGTTCTCAAAGAAATGAAGAAGAGCGCCCGAATACAAAAAAACGACAAAATTAATGAAGTGAAGAAAACAGTATTAGCCAATCGTCGTACAATCGTAGCAAATGATCGTACGAATAAAGAATATTACCTGAAAGTTATGCGCAAATTTTCGCGAAGAAACGCCCGGATTTGTTAAAAAGAAACCCCAATTGGCACCATGATAATGCCCCTGTTCACGCTGTCTAGCCCTGGCCCCTGTGATTTTTTTTTCTCGAAACATAAGAGACACATGAAAGGATGACGCTACGTTACAATTGGATATAAAAACTGCAAGGAAGGAGAAACTAAATAAGATCTATAAAAATTACTTTTTAAGTGCTTTGAGGATTGGAAAAAACGCTGGCAGAAGTGCAATATATCTTGAAAATAAATCTTTGAATGGGACAAAATGGATATACATACATGAATAAATAAGTATTTTCATAAGAAATAAAAAATCATGATATTTTTTGAACAAACCTCGTATATACAGTACACTTATTTATATATTTGTATGTATGTATATACTCAGCTCAAAGTTGGAAATAATTTCTTCAAATGTATCTATGCTTTAGGTAATTTTTTTAATATTAAACTACATACTCACTACAGAGCAAAATGAAGTAAAATGCTGTTTGCTCTTTTCTTTTTATTTTAAAATAAAAAAAAAAAACTATTATACTTTGTGGCATTATGTTGCGAGAGTATAATAAATTCTACTTCCAATTAAGGTGTTTATTTTGATATTTGAAGACCGGTTTTCATTAATATCTATAAAATCTTAGGAAAAAAATTCAATTTCGTCATTTTTTAGTGGCGACTTTTTACTATCTTTGTCAAAATACAGTAGAACTTAGTTGTTCTCATATTTTAGCCTACAAAAATGGAAATATTAAGTATATTGTGTATGCAATGGCTACGTGTGCACTAATTGCATCTTTCATGTACATACATATGTATAATTCGCCACAAGTTCTTTCTTATAGCTGAGCAGAACAAATTAGAGTTCAGTGTTAAAACTTAAAGTGAAAGATGTTTGACGAACTTTAAACTAAAGTTCTAACCAAGTAAATAGAGTAAGAACTTCATAAAATCATTCCCTAATTCACTAAATGAGATTGCTCTCTAAATGAGAAATCGATTAATTTTCATATCTAAGAAACTTGTTGAGGAATTTCGACTAAAAATTATTAAATTGTATTCTCAACCTCCTCCTAGTAAAACTTTAGAAGCAAGACGCATACTATACATTTGATATATGAATTTGTACCTCCTCCTTCGAGTGGAAATTTATGATTGAATCCCTCTCCAAGCACTTTTCATAAAAACTAGACACTTGTATATACAAATATGTGCGCGGTGTCAACAGGACTTTGGACATGCTTGATCGTGTGAATTCCGATCCCTCATACATGGAGAGCATTATAACTGCCGGCGAGACAATAGTTTATGAGTTTGACTTACAAATAAGTCAGCAATCATGGGAATGAAACAAATTAATTAGTTAATTAATCTGGTGGGGATTATTTTGAAGGCGACAAAGCAAATATTGATGAATAATTAAATACTTTGCGTTTTATTTACAATTTCCGGGTACTTTTTGTACAGTTTATGTCTTCTCTGTGTTGTTTCATTATTTAAGGTACTCAATCTAAAAAATTTGCTTGTTCCTTATAAGCGAGTTTGATTAAAACGAATTGGTTATTTCGGAATATTACTGTAATTTCACAACAAGCATTAAAATTAATTCAATTAAGGATCTTTACGGTCCCCATGCACTCAAAACAAGCAAAATGACTCCCGTTATGATCAGTTGAAATTCACTTCAACCGCACGCCGCTACTTGAGGACATTGAACAATCCACTCTCGTCCCAGGGTTGAAAAGGTGGACTATGAACTACATTTCGAAACTCCTTCAATCACGTGAGGGAATTTCTATTACCGCGACCTTCCCCGCTTCTTTTCTGCAAGGAATCTACCACTCTACCCCACCGTTCCCACGACAGTCGGGTCTACGTAACCGGAACGGACCCGGATTTGTATCCGGCCAAGGACGGTCAGCTCGGCAGAATTCTGCCGCCACAACAACAACAACAACTAAATCCACACCGACCATATTCACTAACTGGTCGAAGGAATATAGGCATTTTAACATTGCAGTCGATGACGTTAAAATTCCGACTGTTAAAAATCCTAAGATTTTATGTGTAATATTAGATAGCCTGCGTTCCTTCACTCCTCATACGACCGCGATAACTGCCAAAGTACAGGACGGCAACAAATGGGATGCAGAACATGGGTCCGGCCGGTCCTTAACTACGCCCCACCAATATGGTCGCCTGAATGCAGTGAAACGCAGACGAAAAACTTCAGACATGGCAGAACACTGAAATCCGGACTATAACGGACTCCGGACTATGACATCAAGAGATCTTTTTCCTTAACTACGTCGACGACATCGGACAGTACACCAACCAGACTTCAGACGCAGATCATTTTAGTCACGCATTCACGCACTCCTTCAACGACCTCCTTTTCAGTGAATGCCGGAATTGGAGTCAAACCAACACCCATTGCAGATGACGAGCTCGAGTTGCCCTAGAATCTTCATTCTGAATACTGGCGCAGATAAAACTGCTACTTATCCAGAATCTACCCCAACATACAAAATATATGTCCTGCTTTCCACGAGTCCCCGCATGACTCGAGACACCTATGTGCATGGTCCGACCCAGTCGAAACAGCGCGTATCCGAGGCCCACACCCAAGCGGGAATTAGAAAACCATTACAACTACTACTATAAAACTACCATTTCATCAGTCTACCAGCAAATTACAACACTTAGGACTTTAGTTTGTGGCTACCATATCGGCGCACCAATGAAGATTTTATTTATTTGATACTGATATAAATATTCTCGCTCCATAGGGCTCCTTCTATAGCATCACGTGCTTTCGAATGCACAGTATGTAGAAATTGGTGAATTAAGTATATTTTCTGATGATGTTTATGATTTATACAGCGATCAGTTGACAACTCCGTCGTTCAGTTCAATTAATATGGTTGAAATTAAGCATTACATAATATTTATTTAATTCCGCAAAAGACACACATTCAACAAACGTGCCAAACAAGATTCCTAACGATCAAAGCGCACTCCACATAGCGGTTGTTGCATGCATTACTATTGCTCGGTGCTTGATATGTGAAATACGCACGCGTCACGTCGCATCAAACACTCGAGTTGACATAAACAACTTGCAGAGGAATGGACACGTCGTTTTTGTGACACTAAACTAATTAACGACGACAATTTTTCTCTTCTTTTAAGAATTGTTTGCCGAATTAATTTGCATATCAGCGACGCATCTATAAAAGCTTCCATCGCACCAGAAACCCGCTTCATTTCGTTACGAATTCGCCAGCGGCAGATTCATTGTGTTGTTCTAAACATTCGGCGAGTACGCATATACACACATATGTGTGTGGAAAAACAAATAAACGTGCTGCTAACTGAACTTCCAGACGGTGCTTCCAGAATTTATTCATTCCCTGTCAGCTGTGTCATTGGACGCTATTACGAATCAAATAATGGGAATGTTGTTTAAAATACGGGTGACACGTAAAATTCGATACAGCATAGTTGGACTACAATTCCAAACAACGGTTTGTTCTTAATGCACCGCTTAATTTAACTGGCTTAAGTATAGTTCTTTATGGATAATAAATAGTTGCTCTTTTCTCTTCGCTCTTTCATCTGCAGTTTAAACGTCTCCTCTTGTGTGTAGTCTTCTGTGATATCTTTGCACAACACTTGCAACCTGTGCATGCGGCCGTAAAACCACTTGATCGTGATGCACACACCATTTACTACAAAAACCAGGCGCCCAATGAAAGCGGTGATTTTCATTACGAATTCCAAACATCCAACGGCATCACAACAAAAGCAGCGGGAAATGAGTTCGGCCATAGTGGTGTGGTGCAGTACATTTCGGCAGAAGGCATACCCATCACGATGACATATGTAGCCGATGCCGATGGTTATCATCCGACAGGCGAACACATACCAAAGTTACCGGAACAAGTTTGGGCGACACAGATGCGCAGTAAACGCCAACAACGAACTGTAGACGAGAAGACATATGCAAAAACTACTGTTAGAAAAATACAAACAACAAGTAAAAAAATAAGTGTGGTTAAATAATGATGTGCAAAATGTGGTTTCTCAAAAATTATTTCAAATTTAAATCTTAGAACGGGGACTCAATCTGCAAATTGAAAACAAAAAAAAGTATTTCAGTTCGCTAAAAATTGTGTTATGTTAGTTATATAACTTGTACCGCCGTAAATGTAATCGTTTACATATAGTGCCCAATCTAACCTTAAAATTTCCAAATGTGGGGAATGACCAAAATATAATAAATTGTGTTCAATACTTGTCAATAAGCTTTAGAAATAACATTTAAATAATTAAAGAAACATAATATATTGAAATTGTTTTCATAAAGTTCAAATCGTTATATAAAAACGCAAAAGACTCGACTTATACTAACAATAGAAGCATACTTAAGATTTAGTACTAATTTGCATAAGAGAAACTAAAATGTATTTCATACATATATAAGCGAAGTATGTACATATGTATTTGTATAAGTAAATTTACAGATATTGTGAATAGTCTATGATATTGAGTTTTATTCTCATAATTTTCCTTTTCTTGTAGGTTTCATCATCATTTTCGGTTCAAAAGGGTTCCAATGCACTCCGCAGCCCATATTTTAAATTTCTTCTCATCAAGTTCAATTTACAAAACCAAGATTATTATTTATGAATTCATTCATTCATGAACGTATACATTAAAAAACTAAATTTTTTTGACATGTTTTGATTCAAAATTTTACTTTTAAACAAATTTACAGTGGGTGTGCCTATTATTTCCGCCAACTCAAAACACGACAAACAACACCACCTTTCGGCAACAGAAATTTGATTCGGCACAAAAAATTTTAATTAAAAAGTCATAATATTTTTTGCCCACAGTAGTATATAGAATGCACATATAAAGTATTTGAAAATGTTTTCCGAAAATTTGAGGTTGATCCGGCAAATAGTTACAGAGCTAAGAGCGAATTTGTACAAACTTTTTAACTAAGTGGAATCGGCTCGGTGAGAAAAATTTTTCCGATTAGAACTTCGAATTTTAGTCATTTTGAAACGGTTGTTTCGGAAAGCCACCATTTTGTCAAAAAGCAAAACTATGACTGGACCTTAGGTGAATAATTCAGTTTTTTGTTTTTGGATTTGAAATATATTTTTAAGCACAAAAATGCAAAAGGTTTAAAAATGAATCGACGATTTTTGAAGTACATTAAATTCTGGAAATGTACCTTATTTTGATTTATTTATTAAATAAAATACCTTTTCAAAAAAAAACACACTTTTACTAACTTGCAAATGAACAAAATCCCTAATAAAACAGCCGCTCATGAACTAGCCTCATTATGCCTTTTTTTCCTTATGGAATGATGAAATTTTTGAAAAATTATAAAAAGTCGTCCAGATTAAATATTTGAAAGTATTGACACACATATATTTGCATCCATATTTCTTTGATAAATTAGCATAGATGATAAAAGCACGAAAAATTGCAATAAAGCACATATCTACAATCATATACAAACATACAATATTCAGATGTGGATATATAGTATGCGGCAAGTCAAAGTAAAATATATTACCAATTAGCAGTCAAATTAGCATATAAGAACAAATGAAAACTTGTATGTAGCATTTAGATCTGCATTCATACGTACATATGTGCATAGGAATACAAATGTACATTTGTACAAATTTTATATGCAAAGGGGACATCCACTTTTATACAGGTCTGTAGTCTAAAGATAAAGCATAATTTTGTGGTCAATAGCTGGACCTTATTAATTTATGTAGATATATGTATGTATGTATGTACATATATGTCAATTTATAAATTTATGAGCATTCTTACTTAGTGAATATTTAGTGGTTATCTTAAAGTTTATAGCAACAAAATGATTTTTAATTTTTTCTCCGCTTTTAATTGAATCTGTCCAGCTGGAAGTTTAACCAGAATTAAGAGCTGGTAGGGCAAGTTATGTCCGTTAGCGTAATTAAAAGCAAGCCAAAACACATCCGAATGATTTATATTATTTTAACTTATAGGTTATTTGGTACAACCGTGACATAAACAGATATCTAAAAAAAAATTTATACAATATTTTTACAAAAAAAGTGATCACAAAAAAACAATTTTGAACAATATCTTGTTCACGTTACGCTCAAACACCCGATACATAATTTAAAAACTGAAATTATTTGGTAAGCTGTGATAACTCGGGAATTTTGTTTTTGTTGTTGGGTTAATAATCAGTGTATTTTGGGTTTTCCAAAAAGTAATAGGATCAAGGTAAAAACTATATGGTTTGCAAAAAAAATGGAACAAAGTTTGACAGAAATCAGAAAAAACGTTAACTGTGGAGAAGTTAAGATTTTGATTAACCAGTTTGTATGATAACTATATGCTATAGTGGTTCGATCTGAATCATTTCTTTGGAGATTATATTGCTGCTTTGGAAAATAATCCAAATAGCTGCCATCCAAACAAAAAATAAAAATAAAAGTAAATTAAAACCAAAAAGAACACTTTTAAAGATCTGGTTAAATTCACTAAAAGCTATTAAGCAGAGAAACTAACAGCTTAGATGTCTATAAAGAGCAGGTCTGCCATTTTTAATGCTCACCTCATTTCTTGGTTATACTTTCACTCCGCTGAAGCTTCTATTCACTTAGGATTTTGGGGTTGTTGCAAGTGGAAAGACAAAGAAATCACTTCATTCAAGGAGGAAGATTTTTGAACTGAAAAGGTACAAGAGATCTTTAGCATCACATTTGTAACAATTTGCAATGGTGTGCTCCACTTACCGTTTTTTTTTATTTTATTTTATACTGCATTTGATGGACCAGGTGGTTTCACCTGATTTTGTTTGTGGCAACTGGGGTTCGTTATCCATAAAGTAGGTTTTTTGCTATATCTTAAGTAGCGATGGAAATGCACGTTGACTTTTTCAAATCGATAATAAAGTTTCCATTCATGTCGCTTCATTGTATTGAAGGAATCCTTATCTACACGTATCGTCACCACATTCTTTCCATCCTCTGAACGTTCATTCACTAATTTCCACACTTCGGTATTTAAATCTTCATTTTGCGCAGCAATCAAGGCCAATGTGCGTTGGAAATCTTGCTCAATGCTCTTCGATAAAGCCGCTGTCATCACATAAGCGTCTGGAATAACACGTTCTTGGCTTGTCGTCAGCTCGGGACCCTCCCATTCAGATAGCTTGGTGACGATATCTTTTAGCCAATTAACGGTTTCCTCATTTACGCAATCACAGAGTAATGCACCTGGTCGCATATGGGCATTGGAGAATTGCAGTTTTCCATTGGCTCCTTTAGCTATTTCCGCAGCAATGGCCTCTTCCAGTGCTATTACCGAATCCAAGTCCAGCATTTGATCCGGGAAATCTTTGGGATGTACCGCAATACGGTAGTCCTCGTTGATCTCAACACTTTTCGCTACCCTTCTTCGTATACGCTGTCGGTATCTTGGCTCGTCTTCGACTTCTCTCGCTTGGAATTCTTTTCCCCATTGAGGTTCATATTCCACCGGTTCTGTACGGTGTTCCCAAGCTTTTTTGCATGCCACTTTCGGTTCTAATCCTTCCTTTATATATCGCATATACCATCGCACACCCGATTCGCACAACCCTTTCAAAAGAGGATCGTTTGCTTTTGCTTTGCTTTCCTTAGTGTCACCACTTTTTGTTTTGTCATCCGAAGTGGTTTTTTTCTTGTCAGGTTCAGCTTTACTTTCTGTGGCACTTCGCTTTTGTGTTGCACTTGTTGACGAAGGTTTCTTCGTACTCGTACCGCTACTTGATGGTTTAGTAGACAGTGGTCTTCGCGTCGATGCACTGGCATGCGTTCTAATTCCTGGTCGACGCCTTATTCTTGTGGCTGTTCGTCTGACGCTGCCTCTTTGTCTGGACCCACCACCTCCACTTCTTGATCTATAGCCATTTGATGAGTTGCCACCTCTCATCAATTGACCTATTAACTGAGTTAATACTTGTTGATTTGGATTGTAATTTGTATAATTGTTAGTTGACTTCATCTTGTTCGTACGACCACCTGCTCGACGAGGCGAGCTCAGTAGTCTAAGTAATATAGTGGGGAATTCAAACGGTACACCACGACAGCGCCCCATGCCGCGGTAAGGCCACAGTTACTCCCTGAGGCGGCCCGGTGTCAGGAAGGCGCCGTTCAAATACAGCCGGTCTGTTAAACCCCCTGGCTGCAAACCATCCAATGGGCACGGTGTCGCTTTACACCCTGGATTAGGGGGTATTGGCAGAACTTGGTCATCGTTCAAAAAGCAGCCCGAATCAGAGGAATGGAGTGCACACACAGCAAGTACTGGTACTCAAATGTGTACACTGCCATCCGCTAATAAGGTCTGATTTATGATTCGACTAAGCCCCCGCACCACGACAAGGTGCCTGCCATCGCGGGGGAAAACTCCTACGCTACTACATACTAATAACAAATGTTAACGCTCACTTCAATCCTAATGCTGATATATTTTAATACACTCTCAAACAATATCAAAATGCTTAAAGTTATAAATAATTATTAATTTTATAACTCAGCTAACAACAACACTATTCTAATCAATGCAAGTTTAGCTTTAGATTTTTTTACTGCTAGCAATGTTTCCCTGATATCTTTTTGATGTACAACAGATTTGTTTAGTTTATATCTGAAAATAACAAAGACTATTTTAAGAGGGGCTTCATTCAAATCGCCATCTAGTAGAATTTTATTGATGCTGACGGTAATACAACTTTTCATAATGTATCAAGGGCTGACCAAGCAGCTTTACATAAATAAATCTTACAATTTTATATGTACTTGAGGATTGAAATAAATTAGAAAATATTTACTTGATATATCATTTCCAAAACAATTGACGTTACACACGGACAACAGGACTCAGTCATCGCCGTATGTTATTCTTTTAATGTACAGCACGATTTTCCTGTATGAGTTCCGTTATGAATTCGATTGATAAAGGAAGTTTCTTACTATTATTTGTTGAAGAAGTTAGCTTATAGTATTCTTTGTATATCGCCAACGGCCACTTTCAGGCATCCAACTGAAAAATGTATAATAAAAAATAAAATAAATCGAGTTAAATTTCGATAATATAAGAATTACGAACTTTATATTGCAATATAATAAGAAATAAAAAAATAATTATTATGTACGAAAGAAAAAGTGCTACAGAAGTTAAGAATAATATTTTTTCAATATGTGATAATCCACGATAATTGTTCTTTCCAAGAATTTATAGATTATGTGCACAAAATGGAAATATTATGAAAATATATTTCGCTAGGAATCGTAGTAATTGATATATTGGAGTTTAGGGATTTGTTTACTGTCAAATGTTGTTGTTGTAGGGACAAAAAATTGTCCACAAATTCAAAAGATTACATTCAACCATTTGATTCTAATCGACCAGTTTGTAAGGCAGCCATATACTATATAATAGTTTGTCAAAAAAGTCTTGCGGTATTTTCGCTAGTTGGCGCTGAAAGCGCGTAGTTCTAGTTTTATTCGACGCATCGGGTCATGCTATACCTTTTTCGAAAGCTCATTTCACGCGCTAACACGTGTTTGATCGTCGTTTCTTTTAAGTCGTTCGTGAGTTATAGCGTCGCAAACATGGAACAAAATAAAGAGAAAATACGGCATATTTTACAGTACTACTACGATAAAGGCAAAAAGGCATCTCAAGCCGCCAATAAAATTTGAGCAGTATATGGACCCGATACAGTTTCCATTTCCACCGCACAACGATGGTTTCAACGTTTTCGTTCTGGTGTAGAGGTGGTCGAAGATGCGCCACGCTCCGGAAGGCCTGTCGTCGAAAATTGCGATAAAATCGCTGAATTGGTCGAAAGAGACCGTCATAGTAGCAGCCGTAGCATTGGTCAAGTGCTGGGCATGAGTCATCAAAAATTCATTTCTATTTCAATACAAAAAAAAAATCAAAACAAAATACCGCAAGACTTTTTTGACAACCCATTATAAACAAATGAAAAATTTCTGCAGAGATTATAGAGTTGCCTTGGACAATATGAAATACCTCTTCAAATGAAAAAGTTTTCCATACACAAACTTGGTTCTGGTCGATCGCTTTCGGGAACTGAGTAGCTTTATAAGAAGAAAGAACGTGAGCAAAATCTCAGATCGATATCTCAAAAACTAAGTGCGCGTATATAGAGAGATTGGCATGGCTAAATCTATTCAGCTCGTCATGCTGATAATTTATGTATGTTTTTTAAATTCTCCGACGTTTCCTTCTGGGATTTATAACCTTCGTGATAAACTTAATATATCCTGTTCATGGTACAACTAACGTAAAGTACGCTGAGGGTTCTAAACATGTTATTCAGTTCGAATAATAATCCTTTGGCTACCTTTTTATTTTATTTTAGTTAACATATAACTGATTCTAAAAATACGCCTAACTCGCCTAAATGATTTGTCAAATTAATCGCCTTTTATAACCTAACACCATTTTTTACTTAAGACGCACATTTTAACTTTCTAAATGGTTATTATTATACTCAAAAAAATTAAAACTTACCCATTAATCAAATCTGTCGAACATGGTCAATTGTTTCGAAAAGATGTTATGTCTTGAACTGAGAAGAGTGTGTTATATATTAGATGCAGATACCGCATACCTAAAAAATTAACAAATAAATACAGTTTTAGCTAAAATTAGAACAATAATGTAATTTTAAAATTCCTTACATTTTAAATTCATTTGCTGATTATTGGAGCGGGTGGCGGAGAAGGTTGGATTTCGTTAGTCGCTTCCGCTGTTGTTTCTTTATCGCCTCCACCAACTGACTTTTCTTCTTTAACCTTAGCTTTCTCGGCACCCCCTACTTCATTCGAGCGTATACTTATAGCAAAACGTATATAGCGGGCAAAATTTACTTCTACTAAACCGAATTTGTAAAATATTTTCCACTTCTTTTCTTTAATTGCAGCGTGTGATTCCTTATCAACACGGATGGTAAGAATTGATCTATCACCATCTTCACGCTCCTGTACCCATTCCCATGAATCGGTGGTCAAATCGGTATTTTGTGACTGAATTAAAGACAACGTCTGATCATAATCTTGGCCAGCACTTCTTGGCAACGAGAGGGTCATTATGTACGCGTCTGGAATGTCTGCTTCATAACAAATTGCCAATTCAGTACTCTCCCAATTCAATTTGGGAATAGTGTCTATCAGCCAATCTGCGGTTTTCTGATTTGCGCAATCAACAACCATCACGCCCGGTTTCCGAAGTAACCTTTCAAATTGCAATTTTGATTCGGTGCTACTATTGGCAACCTCATCGACGATCCGTTCTTCGAGGGCTGATAGATCATCGGTTTCCAATATAACTTCGGGAAAACCCTTTGCGAAAATCGCAAGTCGTATATACGTATCCAGGGGTGGGGGGAATGGTCTTCTGACCCTTCTTGCCGCTGCCGCCCCTTCAGCTCCTGCCGTAAATGGCTTATTGTTATTTTCAAAAGCCTTCTTTTTGGCATCGTTTGGTTTCATGCCTTTTGATAAGAAATGTTGGTACCAACGACCACCAGTTGATGTCAGCACCCGTCTAGGACTAACAGCGGATGTTTTATTTGCTTCAGCGGATGGTTTTTTTGGTTGAGCGGTTGTTTGATTTGCTTGAGCGGATTTTCGTTTATCATTATTTGCATTGGTACTTATTTTTGCAGGCGGAGCGGAATTTGGTGGCGCTTTACGTTTCAGTGCCTGTACAGGTTTTGAAGCATTACCTGAAGATGAGGCACCTCCGCTGCGACTACCTTTCGATGAAAGTGACGTTTTCGAACCACCTAAGTTTCGTCTGTCGTGCGTTGAACTCGATGAGCGGCTTGAATTGCGCACTGATTGCGACGTCACATTGCGGTTACTACGATTAGTAGCTCCACTAACCCACGTGCCACGTGAGCGACCAGATGGAGGTGGTGGACAATTATCAAACCCATCCCCATCAAAATTATTTTGTGGAAATCGACTACCTCCACCACCGCCGCCGCCAAAACCACCATCGTTCATTCCCCTATTTGATGGCATCCCACCGAAACCACCTTGATTACCTCCTGACATACCCATATAATTGTTGCCCTGTTGCATGCCACCAAAGTTGTTATTCATACCACCGCCTTGTGGCATGCCACCGTAGCCATCGTTCATGCCACCTCCTTGTGGCATACCACCAAAGCCACCACCATCACCACCACCATTACTCATGTTCATACCCCCACCACGTTGCATTAATGACATCATATTGCCACTACCACCACCTCCACTCCCACTATTTCCGTAGCCACCGCCACCACCTCCACGTCCACTATTTCCGTAACTACCACTACTTCCACCTTGATTCCAATCATTCGGTGCATTTACGCCCCAAGAGCCTAAACCCCCACCACCTCCACTTCCACCACCATTCGGTCCTCCATAATTATTTATGGGTCCGCCACCGCCGCTACTACCTCCTAGTCTCCCTCTACTGTAGCCAGGTGGTGAGTTGTTTCTACCCCTCACCAACTGACCCAATAGATCGGCCAAAGCCCTTTCGTTTGATTTATAATTGTTATTTGAGTAAGTATTTGAATTCATCTTGTTCGTACGACCACCTGCTCGACGAGGCGAGCTCAGCAGTCTAAGTAATATAGTGGGGAATTCAAACGGTACACCACGACAGCGCCCCATGCCGCGGTAAGGCCACAGTTACTCCCTGAGGCGGCCCGGTGTCAGGAAGGCGCCGTTCAAATACAGCCGGTCTGTTAAACCCCCTGGCTGCAAACCATCCAATGGGCACGGTGTCGCTTTACACCCTGGATTAGGGGGTATTGGCAGAACTTGGTCATCGTTCAAAAAGCAGCCCGAGTCAGAGGAATGGAGTGCACACACCAAGTACTGGTACTCAAATGTGTACACTGCCATCCGCTAATAAGGGCTGATTAATGATTCGACTAAGCCCCCGCACCACGACAAGGTGCCTGCCTTCGCGGGGGAAAATTTTTTATCTTCAAGGATGCCAACTTACAAGCAAAAATATACATTCCAGCAAAAACAAAAAACAGATATTTGTTTGGATTGTTTGGAACGTCAAAGCTTGTACAAAATATTCCAAACCGGGACCTTATACAAAATTTCCCAAAAACAGATCAAATAAATATGCGTCGGAATACGAAATCTATTACAAATATGTACATATGTATTTGACTTTGAACGAATATAATAAATCCGTACGCAGAGGAACGAAGTGACCCGTTTTATTGTCGAATGCTTACTTAATAAATGCTGTTTTATGAATTATTTAAACTTTATTGATATTTGGTCATTATTATCAGTAGAAGAATTCAAAACTTTTAAATACTTGGTTGCTTGTTTTTTCTAATTCAAAAGTTCTATGTGATGTGTTGGCATCCGCGGTTCAATCTCTTGGGATAGGAAGTAAAAACCAGCAAATCATATTACACTTTTTAACAATTAAGTTTATTTAATTCTCAAGAATTTTATATGCAATTTTAATTAATTTTACTTTTTAATCCTTACATTGTCTTAACTTAATAATTTATAATAATTTTTTTAATTTTCAATTTATTTCTACTATTTATAACGTTTTCATATTAATTATTTTTATGTTTTACGTAAAACCTTATAAACGAATTAAATGTGATTCATATTTATCTCTACTTCGCGGCTGGATTTTTATGCTTTATTTGCCATCAAATAATCGGCGAACTTTTATGAAAAAGTAAAATTTTAACCAGACTCAATTTAGTAAAGTTTAGAACGTGGTAAAATTAAGCGTAAGGGGGGTGCGTGGATATAAACTAAAAAATTACCTAATATGTCTGTCAACAGCAGACTGTGCTACTCGCGATGAGACCCAAAGACAAAATTTTCCTCTATTATTATGAATTATGGTAATACATTATGCGTTCCAGTTAATTCATACTTATTTATATTATTCTGAGTTTAATTGGATGTCATTTTCAAAATGAGTACACATTCCTCCCCAAAATATTTGATTTAATTTTTATATATTTGTCGATACTCATCCCGTAATTACCTTATAAGAATCAAGATTTAAAATTTCTATGTGTCTGTTTTAATATTATTTTATGTTATTTTCACATTATTTTACAACTTAATCATAACTACAGTTAATTAATAGTTATCTATGTGCTAACTTCAAAACTGTTTTCTTTTAAAATATAAAAATCTATTTATTTTCAGTTTTTAACTTGCCATATTCGCCAAATTCCATCTGTTGAGTTATTCACCAGCTCTTGAAATGCGGCACTTTTAGTTCCGACAAACTCACCATAGCATGCAGGTGTGTGTTGTTTGGGTTAAAATCTGCAAATCAATATCGGGCTTTCAACTTGCATTCTTGATATTGCTTATTATATATGCAAATATTTTTTAGTGATTAGGCTAGCGCACTTTTATATGAACACAAGATTACATATAGAAAATATCTACTCATCGTGACAAAAACACAACACTTAAACACAAAAAGTGTAAATTCATTGCACTCATACACACATACACTCCATTAAAAGATTAGATTTTTTTATAGCGAATATTTACTCACCCTAGAAATTCCAATCGTCTGCAATAATTGTACAATTAATGCTTCCCTAAAGCCATTCCTATTCCGCGGGTTTACTCTCCGCCGACTGCTGCATCAGATCCTCTAAGGGGAAAAATTCGCCGCCCCCACTACCACTGGCTCCTGTACCGCTGCCACCGGCTGCCTCTACATTATCCTCACTATCAGCTGTATTGCCACTACCTGACGCATCAACGCCACTTGACGTTGCAGATGTTCCAGATATTGCTGCCGCTGTGTTATCAGCCGCCACCTGTGGCGTTCCCTCCTGTTGAGTTGCGGCCATCGCCGCATCTTTTTCCAGCACAACATGCTGTTGATCCTCCTCACCGCCACCAGTCTCCAACATTTGCTGTTGCACTCTCACAATTGGTTGACCATCGGCAGTGTATGATACTGATACAGGTATGCGGGTGCCATCTTCACCAATTACATGCGCACCTTCACCCAATTCACCGTCATGACCTTGCTGTATTACCAATTGACCATCGGCATTTAATAGTGAGGCATCAATCAATTGTGTTTCATTGTTTTCACCCTGCACCAAAACCATTTGACCATTACCATCGGTCATCATTTGTAATGTTTCACCATCGATACCATCGCCGGATTGCAAGAGGCCGGCACTTTGTAAAAGTTGTTGTATTTGTTCGGGATCCTGTACTAATATTTGATTACCATCAGCATCGGTTATGATGTGATTATCCAATTGCAGCAGCTGTCCATTTTCATTAAGTATGAATTTTATTTGCCCGCCTTCTACTTGTGCTTGCATTGACTCATCTAATTCCATTGCAACTTGTTGCTGATTATGATCTGCTTCTCCATCTCCAGCCGCAGTGCCATGTTCGGAGTGGACCTCTCCGTTAGCATCTGCAGTCCCCACAGCGCTTACGTTTGCCTCCTCAGAGGCAGATGTGCCTGTCTCGCCATCTTTAGCTGTTTGTTCAGTTTCTTTCGGTTTTTCTAGATCAGCTCGAGCACTTTCATCTGCTGTTTCAACACCTTTCTTTGTCACCAATGCGGGCATGTCATCCTGCGTCACTTGGGGTTGTACATGCTCTTGCGTATCATTATCATCATCTAAACTTGGCATACTAACAGGACCAGAAATCTTTCGTTCCACCCCAAGACTACCACCACTCTCCTGTTCTTCTTTGTTTCCACTTCCTTCTGCTTTGTCAGCATTCGTGGAAGTCATACCATCGTCAGGTTGATCTAAAACGGGCATATCTATGCTAACTGAAACTGGCGCACTGCTTGTGGGTATAGATTTAGTACTCTAGAAGACGGAAATTTAGTATTGTATGTGAGTGCGACTTATAGCATAAGATTTCAGTAAATATTTATATATTTTACAAAGTGTTTAAGAATAATTACCTCACTTGCGTCTTGTGCAGCTCCACTATCTGGCTGAGGAATAGTAATATTAAATGTGATACCACCAGAGCCTTGCTGTGATGTAATAACCAAATTGTCATTACTATTTTGTCCACCCGTAGACGCAGTATTTGTTCCAGCCACAGTATTGCCCGTTGTAACCGATACCGAATCGCCACCGTTATCATTTTTTTCGGAATGCATTTTTTCAAAAATGCTCTCAATGTCGGCTTCTACACCGCTCCCAACACCTTGATGAGACGACATATCACCACCCTCACCATTGTCACCTTTGTTGTCGTCATTTAACAATGCAGCAGCACTCGGGTGGAGCATATTATTACCACTCGAGGTAGCTGATGCAGACGTAGTAATAGTGGTACCACTCGTGCTACCACTACTAATACCTTCCTTGTCTTGACTATGCGCCTCCATGTGTTGATTATAATAGTTTTCTTGTATGAATGTCAGTGAACAGATGTGACAGGAGAAGAAGCGTATGTTGTTGGCTGCTGATACATCGGTATTGCCACTACTTACAACAGTGTTTACTGTATTGTCACTTAATGCCTCGTCGATAGTTTCTTGCAACAATTTTTGTGTTGTTAACAGATTTTGAGTCGTGGGTTGTTGTTGTTTAGTTGTTGTTATCTGTTTCACTACGGGCGCCGACTGTGTAACTATTTGTTGATGTTGCACCACTGCTGTATTAGTAGTCTGCTGTTGCTGGGGCTGCTGATGTACCTCGAAATGTTTAACCAGCAATTCACGTTTGGGGAAGGACATTGCGCAGGTGCCACATTTGAAGTAATTCGGCTGATGTTGTCGAGCATGTTGAGTGGCCGCATCTCGTGTCTCAAAGCGTTGAGCGCATAACCGACATTTGAATGGTTTTGGTTTTGCACCAGACAGATGCTTTCTAAAATGTTCATCAAAGAGCGCCTTATCTGTGGACTTGAATTGACAATGATTACATGTGTATAATGGCGTTGTAGCGCCAGCGTTTTCCCCTGACGCCAGTTGTGTTGCAGGAATTGTCGTAGTACTTGTTACTACTACATTTGTGCTGTGATTTGCTTCCATGTGTTTTCGCAAGGCCGGCTCATTTACAAAGTTTATATGACATACAGCGCACGTATTATCCATAGTGGTATTGTGTTCCCGCACCATGTGCTGTTTCATAGTACCAAAGTTCGGGAAAATTTTCTTACAATTTTTACACTGGAAATTTTGCGATTTGCATGTCTCATAATGGGTATTAAAAAGCCGCATGTCAGATGTCTTATAATCGCATGAAAGACACTTATAAATTCTAGTTGTCTTGCGTTGAAATGTTTGCGTGCCTCCAACTGAAGTGTTTTGAGCTGAACCTTGCGTTGATATTTTCATTTGCTGAACTGCGCTAACCACTATTAATAAATTTCGAAAAATAGAGTAAGAAATAATGGTTTAGTATTATTCGGAATAAACTTATGCTATAACAATGTTTTCGATGAAGTAGATTCTTTCTTAAATTTATATATACAAATATTATATGTGAGAAATTTTATAGTAGATCATACATATGCAATATGGTTTCAACTGAGTATACTAAATAAAAATATGATTACCTGGTGGCGACTGTTTTCCCACATTTGAATCTCCTGTAGCTGTATGCAATACTTTACGTACACGTCCCAAATCATTGCTGGTATCTTCGACTGTACGTGTAACTCCACCACTATTTAATTTTTGCATTTTAATTGGTGGTGATGTTCCACCCCCACCACTGTCATCATTCAACCCATACTTCTTATGAAGTAGATTCATTAAGTTGGTTCGAACACGCTCCACATCATTCTCCAACCTATCCAAATAATTAAGCAGGTTCGTACAACGCGCGCAAACCACATCATCTACGCTTACTATGACCATAAAAGCATCACCCACAAGTTGCCCAATTTTATTTGGAAATTTGGTCGCTGTATGTGATGTCTGCGTTTCAGTGAGCAAATTCTGTTGTTGACTGGCACTAAGTGCATCATCGCAGACGTAGCAACGGTTTGTGCTATTTACATGGCTCTGTTGCAGATTATGTGTATTACTGGACGTCACAATACCAGAACCTACTTTTTGTTTTAATATGCGAGGCTGGTTGAGGCCGGTAACTGTCACCGCACCGCTTGAATGCAAATTATGAATTTTGCGAACCGCGTTATTCATCTGATTATTCATTTTTTGATGAAGGACACAAAAAATAATAGCTACCGCGACGCGTTAAAACGACGCCAAAGCAGGATTTCACAATTTATACAAAATGATGGTTTCACTGTCACCGAATTGCCTAAAAACAAAATTAATATCACCCAAATTGTAATTACATTGTTTGTAATATTTCAATAAAAATATAGTGCCATTTCAAGGAAACTATTTCTAGCGAAAAAAAAAACCAAATATTTTTTCTTAAGCATTACCCATTCACTAGGCGACTTTCGTTGGATTACCCCTAAATTAATTTCAGTGTTTTCTTCGTTAAAATTTAACGAACAAGTGACACATGCTTTGAGATAAAACCCGAATTGTGCTTCAGGCCATCATATAATTTAAAGAGTGAGATAAATATATTGTTAATTGAGAAAGAAATGTATCATGGTTAGGCATCCGGCGGCTATTTTTTTTATCAATTATTTTATCAACTGCATATATGTATACTTTAAAAATCCCTAAATGCGATCTCTTTTCAATAGGAAGTATAATTAAGCCACGATTTTATTGTACCAAACCAAACTTAAAAATTGTTCGTTAATTACAACTTAGAACATACAAAGTCTACAAGTCTACTTTAATTTCAATATTTCTTTAAATTAATAACCGAAGTCTACATCTAAGATCACACTGTTATGACATTCTTTGAAAGTGGATTAAAGTCCCGGGCATAGTTGACTTTCTATATATTGAAAATTTTTGGACAAACCTCAAACCGCGCCACACCACAAAACAAATACAATTACTAGACACTAGCGAAGATAATAAAATCATTTTTTAAGTTCTGCTCCTACATCCAGACTCCCTTAACATAATCGGCGGGAGAGCTTATTTAAAATTTCAATAGTACCCAAATTTGTATGCGTATAAACTCATTTATAACATAAATTCCAAGTTTTACATTTTATTGCTGGTGAAAATTACGTTTCACAACTAGTATCTTACACAAACTATTTCTTGTCACAATGACACTGCCGCAAACGCAATCAATTTCACACTGTCCACTACTGTACGACATTTCAGCAAGCCACAAAATGAAAATCAACTTAACGAACGACAAATCGAAGCACGAGTAGATGTAACTAAATTTGCCGCCTCTGTCTATTCACTTTAAGCCCTCAAAATTTCTTTTCTATTTAAAACCTCCATTCCCAGTTAACTTTAAATACAATATAATATCAATTACCTATGAATACAACTTTATGATTTTAATATTTAACTGCTACTGCTTCATGAACACACCACTGGAACCACAAAAAAGCAACACTGTACAAAAATTGCCGTTGCAAGCAGAAAAATATTCCAAACGCCTAGAAGTTCCGTACGACAATGTTCAATTTAACGAATGGTCTTCGCGTTCGTTCGATTTTCTTACACCACTGAATCGAATGTTTCCCCAGTAAATACATGTGCACGAAAGAAACAAATATACAATCCACAAATAACTCAACGAAAATTAAAAATTCGTCAAGCATAAAACTAAAATGGCCGACTTCTGTTTTCGTTAAATTTATTGTAAAATGCCAAGCGTGATTTCAGGCATTATTTATGCCGCCTATTACGTTCCCTATATTCTCCTTAGTATATAAACCCATTAGCTAAATCCGACTTTTTCAACTAAATTTGATTTTATTTTCAAGAAATATTCCATTTTATATGTTAATGTATGCACTCAGTAATTTAAAACTAGGATAGTCACCCTCGAGAACTCAAACGAAGCAACGCGGCGTTGCGCTGCAACAGAATAAAAGCGACGCAAAAATAAACGTATCGTATGCCTTGTCCCACGCACAGAACACGTTCTTCGCTGTACCGCTGCTTTCTCAATACTAAACGGCAGAGCCGCGAAATCGTAGTAGCAGAGTACTGACATTGACGTTGGCAGAACATCGAGGGATGCCAAGAAAACTCAAACTTCTGTTCACGTTTCCAAACATATATGCATGTGTTTACATATGTATGGATGAAAGTACACGCATGCTGTACTTTTTTAGAGGGAAAAAAGGCGGGTAGCAGCGCATTTACTTTTTGAAACGACTGACATACAAAGAGACATAAATTGAGATTTCCATTTAATAATGTGTTAGGCTTATGGAAAAGTGAAAAACTGTTTTATAAACGAAAATATACATATGTATATGTATTATGCAATTAAAATCGCTTAATATACTGGCATTGAAAGCCGTTTTGGTTCAAGCGGCATAGTATATGTAAATACACATACACATGTATATATGTACACGTATAGTTAATAAAATTTGCCGGCTGGGAGCTTCTTTCCGCCAATTTCTTTTTACAACCATACACATCATACATACTACCTACATACATATGGCTATTATTTCCACGTATGTGTAACTCAAATATCCATACATAAGTATATACAAATCTATACCAAGATCTGCGTTTATTATTTAGTGATGTCAATTTTAGTCAACGGGTATTCGGTTCCCTTCAGTTACGTGTGGGTTATGAATACTTCTTCGCAGCTATGTAAAGATTTCCATATAATTACATCTGTATACATTTATCGTATTATACTTTACATAGAATCGAAAGATTTTGTGTTCAGTGCACTAGGAAAAGAAAATCCATGAAAGGTCGGAGAAGCACAGTGGCTGCACCCATTTTTATACCCTGAATAATTTCACGAAATTTGGCATGTAATATTTTCCCGAGCAACAGTGCAATGTCTGAATAAATTGATACATATCAGACTCTTATAGTACATAGCTGGCGTACCAACTGACCGCATCAAAGTCAAGTTATTGTATGGAACCTTTTTTAATTGTGAAAGGTATTAAAGCTTTGGTTGCACCTAACGATTTTTCGTGTTTGGATATTTTGTGTGCATTTTATGCTTATAGGCATTAGAGAAGGAATTGCCGTTATACCTATCGTGTTGTGCCGACGTTATCAACTTGTAGGAATTCCTTTTGAGTTCTTCACAAAATCATTTTCAACAAACTAACGAATAACCATATATGTATCTATGTACGTACAACTCGCAACACTAAGTTAATCATCTGTATATATTTACGAAATGAAATACATATATACTTATGTATATAAACCAGCACCTTGGTTGCTAAGCAACTTTCTTAACTAAATTTTGTAAACAAAAATAAAATTCTCTCCTAACTGGGAAAATCATAAAATCGTTCTTAAAAACTTGTTTGAAGTCACTCCCCGTGTAAAGAAGTTGGAAAAAGCTAAAATAATGCGTGGTGTGCTGAAATGGGTGCAGAAGATTGAATTTCCACACATAAAAGATGACCAAGTCAGGTTAGTAGAGGACTACAAACATTTAACATAAACAACTGTTAGCAAAATTAACAAATAATTAAATAATTTCTTCGATCGCCACTTTTTAAATAGTGTACACTCTCTCTGTTATCATCCGGAAGGCAAGCAACTAGTGGTTGCAGCCGGTGAACGTGTGCTTATTTATGACCCCGATGGAACCTTATTGAATACGCTTAAAGCACACAAAGACGTGGTTAATTGTGTTGCTTACGCTCGCGATGGTAAAAAGTTTGCTAGTGGTGCTGTAGACAAAACAGTAATTGTGTGGACACCGCAACTGGAGGGCTTGCTAAAATATTCGTAAGCTCTTATACATATGTTCTGGCCAGAGCCAACACTGCATTTAGCTAATGTAAATAATGCTATTTATTTTATAGGCATAATGATTCAGTACAATGCATGGCTTTTAATCCGGTCTCACACCAATTGGCGTCTTGCTCTCACAGTGACTTCGCTTTTTGGTCTGCGGATCAGAAAGCGGTTCAAAAGTATAAGATCTCAACACGAGTCAATTCCTGTTCGTGGACCAATGATGGACAATATTTGATACTTGGATTAGCTAACGGCAGTATTTCCATACGAAGCAAAGTATAGACATAATTTATTAATATCATATATCTGTACTTACCATTTATGTACATATAAATATTTCTTATTCATGTTCAGCTTGGCGAGGAAAAAGGCCGCTTTGATCGTCCAGGTGGTTCTAGTAGCAATGTCTTCAGTTTACAATGTTGTCCTATGACCAGTACTGATGTCATTGGTGTGGCTGATTGGGGTCAAACACTGTCGTTTCATACACTCAGCGGTCAAATGATTGGAAAGGAACGTGCGCTTGGTTTCGACCCGCTTTGCTTAACATATTTTCCTAATGGAGAATATTGTATAGTGAGTGGCTGTTCGGACTCACTGCATTTATTTACTAAGGAAGGTGTACGGTTGGGCATACTCGGCGAAGGCTTTAAGTCGTGGATTTGGTCTGTTGCTATACACCCGAATGGACAGTCCTACACAATTGGATGTCAAAATGGCACAGTCGCATGCTTCAACATCGTTTCCAGCACAGTACACGCTTTATACCGCGAGCGTTATGCATTTCGTGAAAACATGTGTGATGTTATTATACAGCATCTGATATCAGGGCAAAAAGTGCGCATTAAGTGCCGTGATTTAGTGCAAAAAATAGCTATCTACAGGAATCGCTTAGCGGTGCAATTGCCCGAGCGGGTAGTCTTATACGAATTGAGCTCCGGTGAGGAACAACCGATGCATTACAAAGTCAAGGAAAAAATACAGAAGAAATTCGATTGTAGTCTATTAGTGGTGTGTGCACGTCACATAGTCCTATGTCAAGAAAAGCGTCTCCAATGCTTAGACTTCAACGGCATACTGCAACGGGATTGGATAATGGATTCTTTCATTCGCTATATAAAGGTGCTAGATTTTTTAAATTATTTTCTTAAAAATACATATTTATGAATATATTTGTAAAGGTGTCTGGCGGACCAGCAGGTCGAGAAGGACTACTTGTCGGTCTAAAGAGTGGGCAGGTTAGTTTCATTATACGTATTACGAATAAACCAAACACTACACCCAAAATTCGTAGGTATTTCGTATATTCTTGGACAACTCGCTGCCACTTATGATCACAAGCGTTGTGTCAGCCGTGCGTTGTTTAGATATAAATGCGAATCGGACTAAAATTGCTGTTGTGGATGACACTGGACGTTTAGTCGTTCGGGATATCGTGAGCGATACTCTACTCTACCAGGTTTCTACAAGTTTTAATCATAATAATGTACATATGTACATGGATAATTTGGAATTAATTTTAAGGACACTGGTGTGAACTCAGTAACTTGGAATACACACCTAGATTCAATGCTTTGCTACACGCACACTATTGGTGGCCTGAGCATTCGAGTTGGCAGCCTACCACCACGAGGACCACAGAATATGTTAGGTGTAGTTGTGGGTCTTTGTGGCGCTACAGCTTTCTGTTTACGTGGCAACGTTATGCATAACATACCACTAGCTCTGGGTGCAACAATGTGGCAATTCGTGGAAGCGGGTCTTTTTGAGTAATTTCAATTATTGGCTAACTTAAATGTGTCTTTTTAATTAAAAATGTTTTTTCAGTGAGGCCTATCAGGTTGCCTGTCTAGGTGTGACCACAGCCGATTGGGAGGGTCTTGCGCAATCAGCATTAGAAGCGTTGCATCTGAATATAGCGCGCGACGCATATGTAAAAGTGCGTAATCTTCCTTGGTTACAGTTTATTGATCAGTTATGCGAAAAGCAGAAACGCGGCGAAGTACCAAAAGAGGTGCTGCAGGGTGAAAGCAGTGCATATGCAGGAAAATATAAGGAAGCTGCACGTCTTTTTCAAAAGTGTAATCAGCCTATGCGTGCCCTAGAAATGTATACAGATTTGCGTATGTTCGATTTAGCCCAAGAATTCATTAAGGACGGCTCCGATGAAGCCAAACGTGAGTTGGTGAAAAAACGTGCCGAGTGGGCGTACTCCGTGAAGGAACCACGCGCTGCTGCCGAACTATTATTATCAGCTGGAGAACATCAAAGAGCTATTGATATTGTTGCAGAGCAGGGTTGGGCAGATATGTGGGTAGGCTCATTGAGAACGAATTGACATTGCTGATTTCAATTGTATTTACAGTTTATACGATATCGGTCGCCGTCTAAGTTTGAGCGAGAGAACTCCTTTGGAGTCGGTTGCATTCAATTTAAAGCAGTTAAAAGCATTACCGTTGGCTGCCGAAATTTTTAAGAAGTTGGGCGATGAGGCACAAGTAATACAATTGCATGTTGAAGCACGCGATTGGACTGAGGCTTTCAGGCTGGCTGAAAATATACCTGAAATGTTGCCAACTGTGAACTATCAACATGCTCAATGGCTTGCGGAATCAGATAAATTTATTGAAGCTCATGAAGGTTAACATTATACTTTTTTATTAACTATTTAGTAGTTTTCAAAATAATTTTTGCACAACATCACGTAGCTTACTTGAAGGCGGGTCGTTTGAAGGATGCTAATCGTTTGCTAAAGCAGCTAAGCACATCGGCTATCGAAGAGGAACGTTTTCTAGATGCCAGCTACTTTTATTGGTTGTTATCCAAACAATATCTGGACATCTATTATAAGAAGGAGTAAATATGAGAGCTTTTCGAACAAGATATTTTGTTAATGAAATATTATATTGTTTTTATCAGCGAACAAACGCCTACCGACCACCACTTTAAGGAGTATCAAAGTCATTTGCGCATTGCTAAAGTTTACTATGCATACAGCATAATATTTAATTACATGAAGGAGCCGTTTACAACATATTCGCCAGTTAGTTTATTCAACGTGAGTCGTTTTATATTGAACGAGTTGGAGTACAAAGGCACACCGAAGGGAGTTAGCTTATTGTAAGTCGTATTATTTTCTCTCAAAATTATCAGATTTGTTATTTATAATACAATTAGTATATGAACTTACATATAATCTTGGTTATTCATGTTGCTATTCTTCAAACATTATCTTCCACCAGCGCTGTACTATTTACGTTGGCAAAACAGGCCAAATTACTGCAGGCTAACAAATTGTGCTTAGTTGTAAACAAGCGTTTGCAATCGCTTAAACCACCGGCCGGCGTACAAGAGCAAATCGATGTATGTTTTATTTATTTAGCGCAATTTTACCGTAAATAATCAATTTGTCTTCAAATACTTTACTTGCAGATAAACTATCTGAATAGTAAGGCCTGCAAAAGCGGTTTCAATGATCCGGAGGAACTGTTGCCACTCTGTTATAAATGCTCAAATTACAGTCAACACTTAAACGGCAATAACTGTCCGACCTGCAAGCAGGATTACATTTTTTCTTTTATTTCTTTTGGTATTTCCATATTGTATTTAACACAATCCACTACAAATGTCAACGATTCATTTTTGTTTTAGAAATTTTACCATTAGTGCAATTTCATCCAGAGGTTGATATAACTGATGCCGAGGCTGAACGACTGCTACTTGCTCCACCAAAACCTGCTGAGGAAGGTGATCCTTTTAGCGAAGTAAGAACGTGTATATTTATGGTATTTTTAAATGTACTACAACTCATAAAAATTTTATAAAAAAGGATGTTGCTAGCGCTTTACCATTAAGTCTGGATCGCAATGCATTGCGCGGGATCGACCCAAGTCACATTTTAATAGTTAAACGTCGTGAAAAAAATCTGAAAAATATATACTATCGTAATATATTACCAGACCTACAAGTTACATTTTGTCCGGAATGTTTATTGGTTAGTAGCACAAGCTCTATCGAAACTTTACTCTTTGTTTGTAATGTATTATTTCTTTTCAGGTATTTTATTCGGAGGACTTTGAGTTACAAGTATTACAGAAAGGTTATTGTCCTTTCTGTCGTACAACATCAGAAAAATTATTTGATGAATATTTGTAAAGTGCCTTCAGAAACAAATCTTTAATAAATATAAATAATTTCTAAAGATAATAATTATGTGTGATTTTTTTCAGAATTTATTACTAATATAAAATATTATGCTATAAATGCTGGTATAGTATTTACAGATACACACTTGTCCATACTTTATATACTTTTTTTTATGAATATTAAATTTTACTAACCATTTTTTATTGCGTTATTTTACGACCATGTATCCTCTTGATATCTCTGACATTTAATCATCTGATTCAAATATTCCTCATCTCCATTCAACACTTCAATAAACGCCTCGCGAACCGCTTTGGGCATACTATTCGAAGAACCAGCAACTAATATCACAGCCATTCTCTTCAAAATTAATTCACTAATTCGTGCCTTTTCTTTTGTTATCAAATGTTGAACGTACACTTTGTGTTCTTGATCACGTGAAAATGCTACAAACACTTCACAGCATTTCTCTTTTTGCCATTTGGTAAAATCATCAACAAAGTGAAAGTCCTTCGTTTTATTTCGGCAACCGAAGAAAACAATCAAATCGCCGATTTTGGCGCCACTTTTTTGTTGCTCGTTTCTATATTGTATCACACTCCGAAAAGGTGCAATTCCTGTACCTGGGCCTACCATAATGATTGGTGTTGCCAGGTCGGTAGGCAATGTCATTGTACCGTTTTTTACCATACCAAATACACTACATCCAATTGGTAATGATTTTAACCAATTTGAACAAAGTCCAAGTCGTGGAGTTGACATTTTGGTTTTATACTCAACCACTGCTACGAGGAGATCAAGTGAATGTGTGGACGGCATAGAAGCAATTGAAAAACTTCGTGGTTGTATGACAGTGAACATTTCAAACAAAATTGATAGTTTCAATTTTGAAGTACTGTGCCTAAAGTCTTGTAAAACTTCTAGGATTGTACGTTTTGGGCGGTTCACGTAATTTATAAGATCATCCAAACCTTCAATTGTGGCGAATTCTTCTAATTTTTCCTTCTCCAATTCATCCTCACAATTCAAAGACAACAGTTCAAAAGCGCGTTGATTGGGGCGAGCACTCAAATCCCAAATATACTTTGCTAACATACCCACATTCACTGGATTCACGTAAGCCAATGGCACTGGCATATCATCATACACAGTTTCCAGTTTTACTACCGTTTTTTCGTTAAAGTCCAAATTATGTTCTTTGACTAATTCGAAAAACTTTTGAACTTGCTCATCGGAATTAGTAGGTCGTAAGTCTAAAACATCACCGGCATTCCATTTAACATCAGAAGGAAATTCAAAACTAAGAAATCGTACATCTTGAAAATGACTTGCGTCAGTGGTTCGCTGATTATGACTTAATTTTAAACTTATAGCTTCAGTGTTTAGTGGCCATTTCAGCTTATCCTCCGCTATCAATGGCGTTTCTCGGGCAAGGCAAATCAAGTGCCACTTAAAAATGTTTTTTGAATCACCATTTTTCTTCAAAGCATTAAACGGTAGCGTCATTTTCAAGTTTTTCCACAGCTCTGCAATCCATGGTAAAGCTGTCGCACCAAGTCCATGATCATGTTGATCATCACATAGACCTAAAGGTTGGATCATTTTGCCACCTAGCTGCATTAAACGTTTGTTTAATTTTTTAGCTGCAAAATTAAATTTAGCATAACTAGAATCGCCTAGTCCTAAACAAGCGAATTGTAAGTTTTGTAGTGAATCTCCCGGTAAGCTTCGTCGTAATAAAAATTTCCACGTTTTTCGCATATTATCTGGTTCATCGCCATTGCCTGTGGTGGCTACGACAAAAATTGCTAATTTTTCCTCAATCATTTGTTCTACTGGATACTCATCCATTGGTAGTACTGGGCCACTAAATCCCCACGTTTTTGATTCGCGCCAAATTTGCTCTGCCACATTTTGGGCTGTGCCCGTTTGACTACCATAGAGAACAACCAAACGCATTTTCACACTTTAGTATAAATTTTCTGTTGTTTTAATGTATATAAAATTGTTTAGAACGAGCGCATTTACACGCGCTCGATCTTGTAAATTTTTAAGTGAAATTTGGATTATGAATGAAACAGCTGTGCACGAAGTACTACTGGTGGGAACAGAATAAAACTTAACATAGCGCCCATACTTTCCCAACGAAATTATGCGACTATATCTCTTCCCATTTTTATACAAAACTTAGTAGTACTGTAAACATTTTATATTGCATATGTTTGGCATACAATTATCAATAAAAATAACAATATTAATTTTTTTTTTAGGAAAATGCGTATTAATATAAAGATAACCATAACTTCATAAAAAATAGTGCAGGCGATTTTTCTATATGAATCTGTATGATTTAAAGTTTTATAGTATTTTCTAAAAAAGCAAATCTATATTCAAAAATTATTAAATAATACATAACTGTTGTTATTGCAATTTATTGATAGACATTTTATAATTTGTATTTACAATTTGTTTATTTTAAATCAGTTGGTAACTGCAAAATTATAATCAGCTGATTGTGTTACCGGCGAATGCAACTACAATAAAAAAATATTATTTACTGTATGTTGTGCAACGAAAATAATAAAAATGTTAAGAGTAGTTAAAACTACAATTAATTGGGGATCTACTCCAATTAAATTAGTAGCAAAAATTGGAGAGAAACCTCCTACATTAAGATTGTTTTCAACAGGACACCAAAGATGGCAATATTCTCGGGGAAACGGATCCACTACTGTTCGCTATGAGAGTAACAAAAAAATAACGCCTCTTGGCTGGTTTCTGTTAGTAAGTTATTCCTTCTCAAAATTATTTGAAAATCTCTAAATATTTCATATAATCAGCTCGCGCCTGTGTCCACATTTGGTCTAGGTTGTTGGCAGGTGAAACGTAAAGCTTGGAAAGAGCAACTAATAAAAGACTTAGAGCTGCAAACGCAAATGCCGCCAGTACCTCTACCGGATAAGTAATATTTAACTACATCCACATTATAAAAAAAAAAAAAACAAAGTATTTAGATTTTTAACACATATATGTTTCTCAGCTTTTCTGAATTGTCCGCCATGGAATATCGCTTGGTTTCGGTACGCGGGAAATTTATTCACGACAAGGAAATGCTTATGGGCCCTCGTTCATTTATACGTCCCGATGGCGGAGAAACGGCTGGAGGTTTATTCTCCCAACGTGATACGGGTAATGGCTACCTTGTAATAACACCCTTTAAATTAGCTGACCGAGAGTAAGAAACCTAAAATTTTTATATTATGTGTTATATTTCTTGACCGTTCGTGTTTATAGTGAAATAATTTTGATCAATCGGGGCTGGGTGTCGAGAAAACACGTCAAACCGGAAACGCGTATTTCGGGTCAAATAGACACTGAGGTGGAGTTAACTGGTGTGGTACGCATGGGCGAAAGTCGCCCACAATTCTCTCCAGATCATAAAGGCGGCATTTTTCTCTACAGGTGAGCATTGCATTCCTCAAAAATAGTGAGCATTATATACATATATATTTTTGTTTCAGGGATTTGCCAAAAATGTGCGCATTAACTGGCGCATCTCCGATTATGTTAGATGCCACCTATGAGTCATCTATACCCAACGGTCCCATAGGTGGACAAACACGTGTCACCTTACGTAACGAGCATTTGTCGTACTTACTAACGTGGTTCAGCTTATCAGCAATTACTTCCTATCTGTGGTACCGTCAAATAGTTAAGAGGATACCATTTTAAAAGTCGCTTACAAAATACAGTTTCAAAAGTAATATAATTTATTGTTTATACTTTTATTATATTCGTAAAATGTACTTAGTTACTGCACACATACATAATTGGAATTTCACGCATATTTCAATGTTTTTTTTTATTGCAAAATGAATTAGAACGAGCAAAAATGCAAGCTCAGTGCATGATTTTATGTATTCAGAAATACCTTTATGTAAATTGAACACAATACAAAATTGCATTCACTTATGTAAGTACCGTTGGCAGGAAATGATATAACTAATTTCGCCACGCATGGTGGTATGAATAGAATGGTTGTAGTATGCATGGCGGTTTTTAACGGCGACGCATTTAAACTTTAAATATGCTTAATACAACGTGTTGTTTGTGTTATTATATAAAATACATTTTTAGACGTATACATGTACACACATATTTAGTCAATATTTACAATGATAAATGTTACAGCAAAATAAATACTGTATATAGGCTACACTTTAAAGTGTTCGGAAACATTTTTTCGTTTTGTTTTTCAGCAACTTGGCGTTTCATTATCAACTTATTTGTCACTTCACTTGTGAAGACTTTGCAAACATTTGGCTTAATTCTACAATTGTGGCACAGTGCCCCAGGAGGGCATTAAACCGTTTCGTTGATAGCGTTTGCCAATTGTTTGCACGTGGAAACCGATCTGTTGCAAGTTCTCATGATCTAGAATTTTACGTCCATCAAATATATATGCTGGCTTCATCATTGACTGGTAAATTCGTTTATAGTCTAATGTCTGTGAGTGGTAGAAAAAAACCGTTAATTCACCACGATATTTCAAATACTCAAATTGTACTGATTAAGAGCTTACCACAAATTCATCCCACTCGGTGCAAAGCACAATCGCATGTGTGCCACGCACCGCGCTATAGGGATCGCTATGTATTTGCACGGCCTTTTTGACATTTTCCGGCGATTCCGTTACACACGGATGTGTTAGATCGTCGATTATTTGCTCGGGTTCCACCTTTGGATCGTAAATGTCCAGCTTGGCGCCCTCCTCCAGCAGTGTTTTGCACACCGTTATGGCTGGCGTTTCACGTGTGTCACCAGTGTTTTTCTTGAAAGCGAAACCGAAGATAGAAATGCGTTTATCTGAGACCGTATTGAAGAGACTCTCAATGATCTGTATGCAAATTAAAAGAATATATGTAAAATGTCATTTGCAAGAACCATCTAGCTATTGAATATTACCTTTTGCGAAAACCGCGACTTCTGATACTCATTCATGTCAATCACTTGTTGCCAATACGCCGCCACTTCCGGCAAATTGAGACCCTCGCATATGTATACCAAATTCAAAATATCCTTCTGGAAGCAACTACCACCAAAACCCACCGACGCTTGCAAGAACTTCGCGCCAATGCGTGAATCCAACCCCACTGCACGCGCCACTTCAGAAACATCCGCGCCCGTAGCCTCGCATACAGCCGACAATGAGTTAATGCTCGATATGCGTTGCGCTAGGAATGCATTTGCCGCTAATTTCGATAATTCTGAGCTCCAAGTGTTCGTTGTGAGTATATTCTTTTTCGGTATCCAGTGTTCATAAATCCAGGATAACTTTTCAACCGCTTTGTGTCCCTCGGGCGTTTCCTCACCGCCAATTAGCACACGATCGGCATGCACCAGATCTTCAATGGCTGTGCCTTCGGCAAGAAATTCAGGATTCGAGAGTATATCATAACGAATGCCAGGCCTTTGATTGGCATGCAGTATATGCATTATACTCTCGGCAGCGCGCACTGGTACCGTACTCTTCTCCACCACTATCTTATTCGATTGCGCGATCTCAGCGATCATGCGCGCCGCACTCTCAACATACTTCAAATCGGCAGCACGACCTTCGAATTTTAATAAGTTTGATTATTGGTAATGTTTTAGAACTATAAACAAACATATATGCTTGTACTTCTTAGTATTAGCCAGACATGTATACATACCCTTGCCGTTGCCGAAGTTTTTTGTTGGCGTATTTACCGATATGAATATCAGATCGGCTTCTTTGATGGCAGTTTCGATATCAGTGGAGAAGAACAGATTGATATTGCGGCATTTTTTGACGACATCATCTAAGCCAGGCTAAAAATTAGAAAAAAATGCAATTTAATAATTAATGATTTTTTTTTGCTAAAAAGAAAAGCAAAAAGTTGTTATCAAAAATAGTTTAATTGGCTATTAATATTACATTAAAAGGTAATAAAATTGATATTTATTACATGAAATATAAATTTATTAATATATGTATGTATATATGTACATACATATGTACATATGAAAATACAATATTTTGTACTATGTATGAAGACCAAACTATTACAAACCGCAATTAAACGCTTTTTGGGACAAATAGTTCAACACGATTTTAGTACTACATATGTATATACATATGTATGTATGTATGTATGTACATGAGCACCTTCCTATAAGCACAAAAAATTCAAAAGTCAAGGGTCTACGCGTTTAAATTATTAATAAATGGCCAACAAATCTGAATTGGCGAGCACACAGCCAAACAAACCAATGAGGTTCAATTAACAATAACGGAAACGTGTACGAAATATAAATGAATTGTTGCGTGAAAAAATCAAACAAATTCTTAAGTGGGAATAACGCCACACGTCTCTTCCCATGACTTTGCGCACATACAGGGTGTTAGGCAGCAACGGCGCCGAGTGGCGGTTTTTCGCTGCTCATTTAGAATATTGTCTGTACAAAAATTTGTATTATTGACTTTGCGTAAGAAATTGTACATGGATATATACAGTTATATAAATATGTATGGTATGTACATATGTATGTATGTATGTATGAGCATATTCTTTGTGCAAAATAAAATTGCATATTTAGTTGTAGCTGCAATTATGAATACGAATACCCGCACGAAGTCGTTACTAAATAATATTCTGCATACATCCATATGTCTTTGTAGGCAATATAACTACTTTGTAAACTTTTACGTCTAACTTTTTCAAGTACATACATATTTACATATAGTACTTACATATGTATGTGTTTGCAGTAAACAATTCCAGCTGAAGATAAAATACTTCATGAAAGCTACATTTTCGATTCGTGCTGACTAAGAACGCTTAAATGTTCACATGCAAGTACCGGAGCGTGTTTGTATGTATGAAAGTGTGTTTCGAGATACGTTTAGGAAGTGACCATGTGAAATTATTTCAAGTGAAACGCTTCGTAAAAGATTTAACTGAGTACTTTTTCTTGCAAAAGCAAAAGCGCTTAAGTAAACAGAGTACTTGTATAGAATCTATGTATGTATGTATAAAGTCAAAATAATGGCCAGATAAAGCAATGGAACTGGTTGATAATAAAAGTTTGTGTTAGCTAGAATATGCATAGAAAAGCGTGTGTGTGCGCGCGCAAAAGATACAATGCATACCAAAGCGGAAATGTGTGCGTAATTAGAGAAACTGCTCTGCGATAAGGCATCCATACGCAACACTGCTGGAAATTTAGTTAAATTTGATATGGCACTCATTTTGAAGCTATTCTAATAATTCCATGAAATTTATTTATACTTATGTATATACATATGTATGTACGTATATATATGTATGCGGGATAACAGTTTAGCGAGATTATATAAAACGTACAAAAAGCAAATTCTTTTCTTGAATATTTTAAAATCATAATCGATTTTGAATGGAGTGATAGGAAATGAATCATGATTGTTTTGGTTACATATGTACATTTGACCCGAACTGGTCCATTTAAACTGCGAAACCGCAAATCCAATCGATAAAAAATGCAGATTTAAAATTATTTTGGTAAACCCTTTTCTTGTTAGTGTGAAGTTTGGTCTCTATATGTCAATTAGCGTTTGTTTAAAAGCTATTTGTTTACGACTCAAAAGTTTGTGTTTGCGAGTTTCCGAGAAATTTTGTGTGTTCCAATAGAATCACGGGTACGGAATCGTTGAATATGTTGCAGACGTATCAAAAGACATGAATGTTTTGCAAAACCGGCGTCGAGTAGAGGTTACAATCTGATGCTTGACAACGTAACTGAAAACATTAAGGTCAAACTGTTGAAAAACCTAGCGTATGGAGCTCCAAAAAAGAGCCGGAACCGAAAAAACTCAATATTCGCTGAATGCACTGAAGGTCATCCCAGCCGAGGCTCATAAGAAGTGTAAGGAAACTTGGATTAGGCGTGGGCATGATTAACTGGGTTTTACGGCTTCAAAGCTGTTTTAAGTGTTTTAAAATAAAAATATAGAAAGAGAATTTTAAAGATCTTAATATTTGTATGTTCTTATGGAAGTATCTAATGCTTTAACATTCTCGTATATATTTGTTTAAATATATATGTATGTATGTGTACTTATATTGAACGGGCTATTCATGACATACGACTTGATTTAGTGCAAAAAGTACTCGAAAATGGGGTTCATCGAATTCGTTCATGCAAAAGAAGTCGTGGAGGCCACTTGAATAATGTTATATTCAGAACTCAATTGTACTTCAGTTTAAACAAAAAACTTCGGAATTTCCTTAACAACTACTACTACTATACGTATATTGGATAATTATGTTGGTATACTTTATCAACCATATAATTTTCTTGGGTAAATTAAATTCTACCTAAAAATAATTTACTACAGTCTAATAGATTATACGGCGGTATCAATTATATAAGCCGTGTATGTGTGCATGTGTGCACGTATATATTTTATTATCAACATTTCTAGTATATAAGAGCCAAATTATTAACAATGATAGATAACAACAAAACATTTATACATTAATACTATAATACCGTGAACTATAAGCGATTGCATTAAATTTATGTCGAATTAGGCTAAGCGGAATAGAAATTTCGGTTATTGAACTTGTAGAAAGATCGCTAAAATGTATACGCCATAAAAATAATTCATTAACGATTGACAATAAACAATTGATAGATAATAATAAAAGTGGCAACGCTCTAAAGCTAACCATGACCTACGTAAATACAAGTCTCGACTAAATACCAGTGTAAAAGTAACCTCCAAACTCTTAATGGCCTGGATTTATACACGGCGAAGGACTGTAACCTTAAAGCATTTTCAAGAACTAATTATTAAAAGAATTACTGTTACTCTTATTCTTCTTGTGATTAATTTCAGTATGTTTTATTTATTTATTTAGACTTGGTGCTTCCGATGCATCCGCTGCTCGATTGCAGCACATACATACATGTGTATGTGCATTTATGTAGTTTTTAATTGCTGTTATGTTGATCATTATCAATTGCCGTAAAACAAAAAAGAAACCAATTAATAAAGAGTTAAGTTGTAAACGGAACCAAACTTTATATAAAAATATGTTGCGCATCGCACTTTCATCGTTAGACCAGATTGTGATTGAATTATAATAATAATTAGTGATTTATGTTATTAGTCATAGACTTAATTAGTTTTATAAGTATAGTTTGATTTGTGTCCGTGATATTTACTATATGTCAACCCGCTGAACTCAAATGAGCTCACAAGAAAGTTATAATAAATAAAAACAAAACTGCAGAATTGTGGACTTAACAAAACTGCTGTGTCAATAAAAATGAAATTTAGCAATAAAAGTACACGCAAGAATTTATAAAAAAATATGTTCTAGCCATATACGTCAGTACTAATATAATATTATTGCTATTACATATTATTATTTTATTGTTTATCTTTATCAAGCTAATATAAACTAATATTTGTTATGTGGGGAAACACAGTTCTGTATTACGTACTTACATATATTTGATTATAAAATATTAAAAATATTTGAATAAGCAAAACACAAATGAAATACATATTGAAATATTTTTATAATGAAAACAAAAAATATACAACTTTTATAGTTGATTTTTAACGTATTAAAAACGTCATTCTACAAATATAATAGTTTTTTTTTTTTTAATTTGAAATAACATAATATTTTGTCTGTGTTGCATACAGCTTTATCTTAAAAAAAAATATTTATGCTGTGAAGGCATTGCAGCACTCGAGTCAACTAAACTTTTGGCACACTGTATGTACATATGTATGTGTGTACATATAGTACTTATTTGTTTAAAAGAATTTTATACCCAAGAAGTTTAACAATTAATATACATACATATGTATGTACGATTATACCTGACATTGATGACTTCAATGAAATATTGATGATCAACTATTAAGTATGACGTGTATCAAGGCCGTACTTGGTTATGCTTGGGTTTTAATTATAAATATAAATTTGTATTTTACGGCACTTAACTTTATTTGATTTATATGTATGAAAAATTACATAATCAATTTTTTTTGCCACTTCTAAGGCTAATAATTTGCTTACTCTATTGGGATAATAAGAGTAAATATATGTATGTATGTACATATATGTTGTAATAAGATTTATTATATTTGTATGTATGTACTACTATGCGTATGTATTTTTTTACAAACTACTACTAACTATAAAATGATAAAATTTGTATTTAAAATTATTATATAAATAAATGACAGTGAGAGTTGTGCATATACATATGTATTTGATAATACTATTATAAATGTGTACTCTTAAAGAAAATTATTCGTGTTCTGTTATCTTCTAATGTGTTAATCACTAGACATCTCACAATTACTTACATATGTATGTAGATATATCTTTATAATTTTTTGTATTGTACAGAGGAGGAGAATGAACAATAAATCATACTTCAAAGGCCCTGACCTGTAATGCTTTTAGCTATGTATACATACATGTGTATATATGTGTATATGTATAAATTTGTTGTAAATTAAATATTGGAAAAAACTTTAATTCCGGCGATGAGGTGATTTCTAGTTATTAAAAGACGACACATTCTCATAGTACCCAAAACCTTACATTTTTGTTGAAACTACATGTGTATGTATATTTGAAATTGTGTACAATGTACAAAACAATGCACTTTTTTTAGTTCATTGACTCAGTGCTCACATGTGCTTGAAGAACTTGAATTGTTTATACATTTGTATATTTACTTACATACATGCCTCCATAATAACATATTTTGTTTGCTTTCTGTACCTCATTCTCGCATAACTCTCTATTGATCACAATAAATTTCACAGATTTATCCAATTTTTGCAAACTTATTTATTTCATTTCGCTTCCTCTTTCTATAAAATTTTTTGCCGGTGCTCTACTATGTGTATAGGTTTTAGTACCCCCATGTTTTATATTTTTTATACTCTTGCAACATGTTGCTACAAGGTATAATAGTTTTGTTTACCTAACGGTTGTTTGTATTACTTAAATACAATATGTATGTATAAATAATGAGGATGACGCGACGAGTTGTACTCATTAGACATTAGTGAAAATTAATATATTTCAATGAAGCTTGATGAACATGTTCCTTGGCAAAAAAGTAAGGACAAGATCGTAGATGGGCGTAAACGGACCACTCCCACGTCCACAAAACGTCATTATTCGAAATAGATACAAATCGATTGAGAATGATTTAGTATAATTATCGCTTTGATAGCAATCTATTCAGGATTTCGTCGAACAATGAAGTGGAACCTTTTCGCTACATTTTCCAATATTGCCAACACCTGAAGATATATAGCCGGCAGGTATTTTTGAAAGATGCAAAAGTATAAAATGTTCGGTTACATCCGAACTTAGCCCTTCCATTATTTTTTTCTTTGTTATGAAATCAAAGCACGTTTTATACAGTTAACATGCAAATTACAAGAAAAAAGAATTTGAAGACTTAAAAGTTAACTAGGTGAGAGCATTAGAAGTGGATTGACAAAAGAAACACCAATTAAATACTTGGGAACAAAAACACCTGAACGCGAAATATCTGTTAATATTTTAGTTACCTGCATACATATTAAAAAAATAAAATACATATATATGTATATATGTACCTTTACGTTTATCCTTATCAGAACAGAAAACTCAATTTACTAATATTTATTATTAGTTTAAGACTAATTATACTACACGCGTTAAGAACACATTTGTAATGCGCTGAATTGAAAAAAGATAACAGCTAAGTGCTGTAAATAAACAATTTTATTTTAACAAAAAACATTAAAAAAAATATGTGTATCTTAATAGTTAATTTTGCACAAACGCAATTTTGTTGTTAAGAAAGCAGAAAAGCAAAGATTGCATTGAGATTATTATGTGTCATTATTATTATATAAGCAGGATAGTTAAATTAAATCAGTTTAAATTTTGGAGTAAATGAATTTCTCGTTAATCAATTTTACATAGTTCATAGCATATATGTACGTATATACATATGTATGTACATATATGTAAGTATCTTAATTAAAAGAAGCAAAACACATGTTCCCGTGACATTGACCTTACTGTAAATAAGCGCTAACCACGCCAAACAGTCAGAAATCAAAGAGATGCTGACTGTGGTACTTAGTCAGCTTTGAATCACGCACAACAGGTTTTTAATCTTTTTAAACATATTTACAAAATTATGTTCTCTTTTTGAATACAGTATAGTTGGCAAATCAATTCAGTGTTTGTTTACTAAACTGTTAAAAGGTGTTTTGTGATTTGATATAAAAAGACTTACCTCATAAATAGGCAATTTTTCAGAATTCCATTGCGCTATTCTTTCGGAACTTCTATCCACTACCGTGACCTGTATATCGGGACACTTAAGCGCCATAACCGCACAAGTCGGGCCACCAACGTATCCAGCACCGATACAACACACTTTCATCACGGTTAATGTATCCATTTTAGTTGTATATTAAGTTAATTATGCACTTTATTTTATACACTTTAAATTTGCAAAAATTGCACGTTTTTTAATTGATAAATGCAAACGAAGTTTTCTTATATGCAACTGTGGAACTTTTTTGGCTTTAGTTTTTTTTCAGGAACGCTCAATTCATTTGTGCACAATTATTACGCGCTCTGGCGGTTAAACAAATGTTCACACCTTGTTGCTCGTCACAGAATAAAAGAATTAAGCACGAGCATTTTTATTTATTAATTTTTCCAAATGCTTTTGTGCAGGCGTTTCGTAGTTCTTATCTTAATTTTTTTCTTGTTGAAAATGACAGCTGCCGGGTCTCTCCTGAAATGTAGTGACTTTTCTCTCATCAACTAAACAGGGTTGCTAATGCAGTTCTTTAAAATGTAATAGATTGGTTATACACCGAAAGAATGAACTAAAAATTTATAAATGCTTGAATTGACTTAACATATTAAAGTTTTCTGTATGCTAACTCTTTACTGCCGTCCCTATATTAACGCGGCATCGGCAAATTGCTGTCAAAAACTCATCATACCCATAGATTTTGTATGACGCAAACCTAAATAAATGCAGCAACAAAGCTGAGGTTTGAAAAATTCGATTTGGACAGCAAGTTAAGAAGTTATTATTGCATTTTTTTTTGTAATTGAATTCGATGTTTAATGCTTGCACAAATGTATGAAAGTATTATTAATAAATTTATTCGTTTTGCATTGTATTTCTTTTGTACTAATTGTATAATTTAAGTCAGAATTTCAAGAAAAGTTTCCGCTTTATTTACGGAAACCGCTTTGGCGTCAATTCGCCGCTCAACGCTTCTATTTAGGTATGCCAGTTATATGTTTAGGTTGTTGTTATCATCCAACGGAAGGCCAAAAAAAAACTTGCTCTTTCGACGGAGTCGGACCATAGGGAGAGGGTTGTCAGATGTGTAAGGTTAGTTCGGCATGCAAAGAGGTGGTTAGAGTCATGCGGGGACTTTTTGCATGCTGGACATATGTTTGGTATGTGGGGGTCGATTTTGGAAAAGAAGGAGTTTAACCTGCTACGGTATAAAGAATGAAGCTGCGCAAGGGTCACTCTCGATTCTCGCCGCAACTCGAGCTCATCGTCTGCAATGCTGGTGGTTTGACTCCAAGTACGCTATTCTTTGAGAGGGAGTTGGTGAAGGTGTTTATGGCGATCAGCGGATGTCTTAATTTTGTTGCGTCCGAAGTCTGTTCGACGTCGGGTACTTAAGGAAAGACCTCTTGATGTTCCTAGGAACAGTTCCAGTTCCGCTTCAAGCAGGCGACTGCAGGAATGGTTTGTATGGTTCCTACGAAAAAACCCCAGCAGAAACTGCTTCGAGTGGAGTTCATTTTGCTCCTTTACTGGAAGCATACGAGTCTCACTGTGTAAGTGTTCGATATATGTATATTGTTGGAGGTCGTAAAAGTATTGTAGGAATGTTCTCTTGGTGTTCCAAGGAGGAGGTTCCACTTCACCCTCTAGATGACTGCAGTTATGATTTCTAAGCAAACTTCTGCTCTTTACAAGAGATTGTACTCTCAATTACAATTGTATACAAAACAAAGGTTATTGAAAGGTGAGTTCTGAGCGGCATTGCTACCTCTTGACCAAGAAATAGGACACCGATGTTGACGGTCATATTATTTATGTATACTCACACTTAAGAACTGCCCTCTGGAAGAACTGAGCTGCAGCCACACTCTCAACTGAATCATTCAAGCAAGCAGTGCACCCTTAGGCTGTTTACAATTGCTTTTCGTTGTACATAACGGTTAAAGGGGTGCGAGTATTCAATGGTCTTACATTTCCGTTATTCATAACGGCTACTGCATTTACAATTCGGTGGGATTTCAGTATTTGTTTATTGTTTAGACAACCAAACAACTTAACGAGGTAACCATGTCAGACCTTCTATTCCGGCTATACCAGGTCATGTTTCAATATCAATTTGAACTTTTATTGCACAGTAATTATACACCTTGGACAGTAAAAAAAAAACAAAATAAAGACAATTTCAAAACATTATGTTGAATTTAAATTGAACAGCATTCTGACAACTTGGAAAACTTTTCACATTTATACGTTTTTCTAACATATCCTACAATTGTAGAAAATATATACATATTTTTGTGTAAATACATTTATTTTGCTAAAATACATATATCTTTCCGCTCACTGATTTGGACGGTGTTCAATATTTTAAAAATTAATATAAAACACTAAAGAAAACACACGAAATGTCTGATCTGTTGGTTGAAGTGAAAAAATTGGAGCCGCGCGCTATTTTCGGTGCTAACGGTAAGGTCGAAAATGGAGTCCAGTTGCATCCCGACAAGGTGAGCATGATATACTCGCTTGGCAACAAAATCGGTATCGCGAATACGCTGAATAATAAGCAAGAGTTCTTAAGTGGACACACACACGCCGTCTCCTGCCTGACCATCAGTAAAAGGTATGGAAGAATAAGAGAAACCTTTATATTTAAATAATATTGTGATTTGCAATATTTCATAATTGTGCGCGGCAGTGGACAATATTTAGCTTCTGGACAGCGGAATCACATGGGCTTTCCGGCTTACGTGATTATGTGGGATTTCGCCACACGCAAGCAATTGGCTCGTCATGATCTCCACAAGGTTTTGGTACAATCGATTTCCTTTACGGCAGATGAAAAGTGTCTGGTGTCTGTTGGTGGAAAAGATGATGGCACCGTAATTGTGTTGGACACTGAAGCGCGGTGAGTTGTTCGATTAAAGTCATGGATAATTAGAAGAAAATGTTTGCAAACATATGACAAAAAAAGAAAGTATTTAAGCAACAATTTAGTCGAAAGAAATTCTTAGTACTCTTTTTGGAGTCCAGAATTAAACACGTTAGAGGTTTACAGGAAGAGGTTGGCTTTGACTACATGATACGAGATGTATTCAATGGCTACTTATGTATAAGTCTACAAAAGTAAGAGGCAAATTTTAGAAAAATGGAAGTTGGGATTTATTATTAAATTTTAAATGTATTGAAAACTCCGCTTTCTGCGGGTCTGTAGGTGTCCGTGGTCATAACTTGCTCTTTCGATTAAAATTTCTGCCTGATTTTTCAAAAAATATGGCGCAGCGAACACAGTAGATGGAGTATACTCAGCAGTTTGTAGCATAATTCGACCAAAAGGGTTGAGGGACAGCGGAAGTGTGAATCAGTGCATTGTCAAGGTGAAATACCACATTTCTCTTCTTCAGTAATTTAGTATAGTGGAGCTTTCTAACCTCGCACTTATGAATCGCAAAAATAGATGGTCATCATGTTTATTGGATGTAGTATTTCAAACAGGATATGACCCTGGTGATCTTTTGAGATGTATACAGCCTCAGCTAGTTTACGAACCTTCAATATAAAAAATAATGGCGGACCCTAACCAATATATGTATTTTTGTCATGTTTTTCCGTGGTACGACTTTCGGGACCGTAGCTCAACATACACCGACATGCGAGGAGAAAAACAGCGTCTCATTGATTTCCCTGTGCAACCTTTCAGCAAGAATTGAACACTCTACGCGCGATATTGGCGCTATCCCGTGGTGAGCCTAAGTGCTTCCTGGATACATACATATGCACATACTCAAACCCTGTTTTCGGGAACCCACACTGATTTTCAAACTATTTCATAAATTTATTTTTTATATAATTATTTTATAATTTTGTTCCGCCTTAGTACACCAATATGTCAGACACCGGCCGCTCGTTCAATATCCGGTAACGCACTCACCGTTTGCTCTCTACATAACAGTCCGTCTCATTTTATTGTCGCTGGTGATCGTAAGTGTCCATAGCTCGATGAATTTACTTTTAAGAATTATGTATATATATGATTGATGGTACCCTCTATGTAGGACATCTGCGCATGTGGAGCATTCAGCGGGAGCAGAAGAAACTTCATGTTCATGATATGCATGTGGGCAAGCTTCAACGCATCTATACAGGCATGCAAGTGGATGAGAAGGATGAATACCTCTACTTGGGCACAATGACGGGTGATATCGTCAAGGTCGCACTCAAGTGCTGCGATCCGGTAAATGTTACGCAGATCGGTATGACCGCGTCGATGTTGGGCGCTTTTGGAAAGCATAATCCGCGTAAGCCGTACGGCAAGGATTGTGAACGTTATGTCAATGGTGTGCGTCACTTGTGCATTGTGAAGAAGGGACTGATATTGGTTGGCGCCGGAGATGGCACCTTGGAGTTGGTGGAAGAACGGAAGGATGTTACGCTGGAAATGATGAAGAATTATCCTTCTCCAACTTGGCCCATATTTCGAACGGTATAACACAAAATACATGTCATTACATTGCATGTAAGACTTCCTTATTTCATCTCCAGCTCAAGCGCGCCAATGTATATGCTGCGGTGACATCTTTGGTCAGAACCAAAACAACAACCGATGAGTTCATAGTGTCTACCGATCAAAATGAAATATGGTTTCTGAATATTGTAAAATTCTCGTGTAAATTGTTGCGAACCTGCCATCGCAAGCCAGTTAATCAAATTGTGTTTCCCAAGTAAGATATCTGTACACCTTAATCAATATTGTTAATTACGTCACAGTTGGTTTGACAGATGTCACACTAACGAATACCATTTGACAGTTATACGTTGCTTTTAAACTACATTTTTTCTTCACAGAAATTTATCGACAGTTTTTGCCTCTGCTGGCTATCAGAGCATAAGAATTTGGTCGATCGGACGTTTACAGGAGATATTACGTATTATGGTCTATAACTTCAAGTGTGTTTCCTTACAGTTTGCCAACGATGGCAGCAGCATTGTATCTGCTTGGAATGATGGTGTTATTCGTGCATTTACGCCCATAACGGGACGCTTGATATATGCCATACCGAATGCGCATAATAAAGGTGAGCCTTATGCCGTAGTTTTATGTAGAGACTCTGAAGTGTGTTATCAGAACCCAGTCCAAGGGTGGTCTTTCATCGCGTATCACTCAATTGCTCCATTGCTATTTTCCAAAATTGTGTAATGAATTATCTGATCTACTCCTTAAATCTCTATTTTAATGTTTTTCGTACCGCTTTATTTGGGAGACCCTATTATCAGATTCCCAACCAAACTAGACAATATATATATATAGTAGATATTTTGTTATGCAAATAAGACAGAAAGACACTGTTCGGACATATCGGTTCGAAACGAAGTATTGGTTCGAGAGTATTTCTTTTGTCGAAGCTATATTAACCGCGGGGCACATACATATGGTATCAAGAATGATAAATACCATACTATATTATATATGCGATCGGTCAAGTTTATTTTGAAGTAAAGTTTTCTCAACTCATTTCTTGTATGACGTCACAAACTAATGTATTTTTCGCACAAAAGGTCTCTACAATAAGTAACGGACCCAAACTGTCATACTCACTATATGTAACATTCTTGTTTTTGGCGTCATTAAAGAAATGGAAAGAGAAGTCTTTTAAATCGTAAAAGGAATGCTTTTTAAACTTCCTTCATACCCCGATTAGAAAGTCCCCAAAATTGGTTCGGAAACTGAGCTTATTTAAGGATCAAATTTGAAGATTAACATCACTGAGCTAAGTAGTGACATAATTAGGGTATGCATAGCTCCCTCATCTGACATATTCAGAAGATTTAAAAAGTAATATAAGGAAAATGTCTCAAAGCTCCTACAAAGTTTAGCGTTTAGAGCTTTTAAAGTCAGGAAAATATTTTCCTGTATGTAGATAGATCGTATGAATACAGTAAAGGTATCCCTTAACACAGAATATACAATTTATAGGGTGCAGTGCTTTGCGGGTCTCATCGACTGGCCGCTTACTTGTCACCGGTGGTGTTGAGGGGCAAGTGCGTGTATGGAAAATTGAACCATACCGACAGAGCTTAATTGGCGTTTTAAAGGATCATTCTGGACCGATATCGTCACTAGACTTCAATCATTTGGATACTGAAATTATATCCGCTTGTGTGGATGGCTCTTGCGTTATTTGGGATGTAAAGTATGTGAAGTGCCTTAACAACCAACAACAACTAATTATGTTTATTTTCTCCAGTCGCATGACCCGTAAATTCGTCGTCACCTCTAATACACAGTTTATGTGTGCTCGCTACTTTCCGACCGGTGTTCAATTGCTCGCCTGTGGTTCCGATGGACGCATTAGCTATTGGATGGTTTACAATGGCAGTCTTATACGTGAACTTCACGGCACGAAGAAGAACTCGATCAACTTTTTGGACATCAATGCGACAGGTGATTACTTTCTAACGGTATCAAGTGATCAAACTGTTAAGGTTGGTGGTGTTTTGAAGATTGCCTTTAATATTATGTGGGAATGTGTGTGTAATGTTTTCGCAGATGTGGGACTATAATCGTGGCATAACGGTTTGTGCCGGCTATGAACACTCATCGCCCGTACTCAGTTGTGCTTTTAGTCCGAACGGTCGATTATTTGTTACCGGCAGTGTGGATGGTGCTATTATCATATGGGATGTGCCGCAGGTGAGTTCAAAAAATATATTTTAGAAAATTAAGTTTCAGATTGCTATTGAAAACTAAACCTTCTTCCTCGTAGGAGTTCTGGGGTAAGCCCAATCCTCCCCCACAAACAGCGGTGCCGGAAACTGTAAGCAAAGCCGAAGCAACCGCTCAAACTGCTCCGAGAACCTCAAAGGCTGAAAATATCGACAATCTCTTGAAAAGCTCGGCCAAGGACAATGTTTGTTGCATTGAATGCCCACCCATTAATATGAAACAACAACCGGATATCAATTGCGATTATATACCGGATATAAAAAAATGTTAATTTATTTTGTACATTTACTTGACATTTTGATGAAATATATTGTACATATTCGAAAAATAAAGACACATTCGCTCTTACTCGTCTTCATAGCCGCTATCAGGCAACGCATTGGTATGTGGATTGTGAAAGAACGATTTGATTCCATCACCCCAGGGGAAGGGTTTGTCACGCTTATATAGATGTGGCCACTTTTTGAATTCTGGACGTTCCGGATGGGTTCTCGTTGTGAGTATCAACATATTCAGCAATACGACAGCTGGTAAAACGGCGAATAAACAAATTTTTCGGAATGTTCCCGCCGTGCTGGTGCCTTGAATGATAAGTAATGGGTATATGTACATACCATATATAATATATAATTGTCGGAATTTTGGTTATTAAGTTGCGTTAAGGTGAAATACTTATTATTAAAGTATAGAAACAAGTTTTCACTATAAGAAAAAACAGTCGGTGAGGCAAATATATATATAGTACATTTCTAACCTCAAAAATCCTTTCATAGAACCATTCAGGTGCACGGTAGTCAACAAAAGTTATAGAAACCCTCATTTTACACACCTCAAATAAGAGAAAAACAGACGCATAGTATATCGGGGATCCATTTGATCAATGCTTAATTTCGTTATTGACCACGAACTATAAAGAACTTAGTACTCTTCAACTCGATAAAGTCATGATCTTTCGAGCTGTCAAACTTGTATAGTATTTGTAAACAAAACTTTTTCCTCTTTTGATCTTGAATGCACGAAGCAATATATTCATCGGTCAAAATATTTAGAGGGATGAAAACTCTATTCCTACCATTCTTTATAACAGCGATCCCTGCTTTATAATAAGAGAAGAAGTTTCGGATTCCTACTCTGACGCATTTGATAATTTAATATATTTAGTTTTTACCACCACTGACCGCAACCTACACAATTACAAATATGAACTTAAGTAGAGAGCTTTGAACATACCTTTTGTTGGCGGCTTTTTCTTTGGCTTGCAACTGGATTCTCTTACAGCGCCACCCAAAATTTCGGGTTTCTTGTCAGTTGTTGGTACACCGCCACATCGACTTGCTTTTGCATCTTTTCCTCCTTTTTCTCCTTTTTTAGATTCACATAGATCTAATTTTTCTATAGGTGCACATTTTGACTCACCTTTTCCATCTTTAGCGGAAGCGGAGGCTGAGGCCGCAACTTTGCTAGGCGGCGCACACTTTGACCCACTCTTCCCAGCGGGGGATCCGCCTTTGATAACGGGCGAACTCTTTGAATCGCCTTTTCCATCTTTGGAGGGGCCGGAAGATTCACCTTTACCAGACGGCGCACACTTTGAATCACCTTTTCCATCTTTAGAGGATCCACCTTTGCTGGCAGAATGACGTATTGTTTGAGTAAAAGCACGTAAAACGGATAATTTTGATATTTGATACATTTTGTTCAAATTGATATTATTGCTCCGAAAGTTATTTATACACAAGATGTATTGAGTAAAGAAAAAAATTGAATAAAGAAAAAATTGAAGTAAAGCTCCATGTCCACCAAAATGTTCGGTAATAATCATTAACCGCTTGAGAGCCACACTACTGTGTTATGATTGAATGGAGACTGAACTATTGGTAGCGCTTTCGTTCCATCGGTAATTGGAGTAGAGGTTTTACTATAAATTTATATATGTATTTAATGGAACTTAGAAGGATACAGATGCAATTTTTTTATTCTAACCATTCTTTAACTAAATTTGAAGGAAAAGTTGGTAATTCCCTCGACAGCGGGTTCTGTCCGAAATGGAGAAAAAAAAAAGATTAAAGATTGTTGTTTTTGCGATCTAATGTTGTTTGGTAAGTTGTAACATTTTTGACACAAACAATTTTTGGAGCCGGTTCTTAACCATAACGTGTGTCGTATGAGTACTTAAATTTCTGAGAAATTTAGTGATTTTATTCTACTAACTGAGGACTTATGTTTTCGAATGGATATTGGATTTCTATGGGGAGTTTTTAGGAGAATTCAAATTTTTATATAAAACAGGTGATCCAAGTAGAGGTACTTTTTTCAATAGCCTTTTTTTGACAGATCACGTGTGAGTCGTGTTCAGCTGTCATGTCATTTTTGTTCAGTACTGCTTGGTATTTCATCGTGGAAAAACTTACGCCTAAAGAACGTCACAAATTGTTCAACTTTATTATGAAAACTCACGTCCTGTAAAGAATGTATTCCTCGCGCTTCGCTCAACTTATGGTCGGCATAATTGGCCTACTGAGTATACTATTCGCAACACCAATCACCCATGTTGGGACCCAGCATTCATTACACAGGCCAACACTCAATTTGCTTCTTTGAATTTATCAACTGATTCTAGTTAATTTGGGTGCGATGAATTCAAATCTGTAATCAGTTTGTCTCTATCAGCTCTAGTTTTCATGAAATAGCTGTTTTATACCCTCCACTTAACTTATGGCCTGAAAACCTGATCTGTTTTTTTTTTTAATTTTGTCGGGTTGTGTTATTGAATAATAATCGACTGAATAAACCAGGTCTAGTACGCAGTAACGAAAATATACTAGCCGTAGCTGAGAGTGTACACGGACTGACGTATGGAACGACTTGGCGCATTTTATGGCAAGATCTTAAATTGAAAGGGTAAAAAATACAGCTTGTGCAAGAACTGAAGCCTCTGGGCTCTTAAAAAGTTCCAAGAAGATCCGACATTTTCGAGCCAATTCTCCAACACATCTCATTAATCAATGGATTTATTGAGAAAACACTTCGGTGAGCAGATTGACCACCAAGATCGGGTGCTATTACACCGTTTGACTTTTTCCTGTAGGGATTTGTAAAGTCTAAAGTAAATGCGAACAATCACGCTTCGATTCATCAAAACATCACGCGTAAAGTTAAAAATCGAAATGCTCGAACGGGTCATAAAAAATTGGACTGAACGGGTGGACCTTCTGAGACGTAGCCGCGGTCAACATTTGAAAGAGATAATCTGCAAATAATAAATGCCACATAAAGTTTTTAGAAGGGGGACCAGATCGACTTTCAAAGATGAAATTGAACTTGAAGAAATTTCGTTTTCATATCTGGAAAAGCTGAAGTCAAAAAGAGGATCGTTTGTTCTTATGTATGTAAATTTCCCCTGAATAAAAAGCTTATAGACCACAGAGATCTGCTTTGACCATAGGCCCAAAAGATGAATTTAAGTATGATTCCATATAATAACACTTTGGGATGATTTTTGCTTATGTTGATGTATCCTCATTAACAATATTTAAAAATTTTGTTTCAATCACGTCTAGTTTTTTTTTGTGACAGCTCCATACTACCAGTATAGAAAAAAATACTTCGACGAGTAGGTTTTCGCGCTAATAAACTTTTACTCTTTTTGACCACAGTAGTATTAATTTCTCACCTCATATACGTGCCTTTTTTAAATAATTTTTTTATACAAATGTATTACTATTGCATTCGACTAACTTATATCATATAGTACATGCGTTTGTCCCAACGTAAACATGCCACGAAAGTGTTCTTACCACTCCGACGGTTTCTGTTATGTGCGTGGCGAATTATAGTAAGTTTTGAACATCAGCGTCGTAATTTCCCGTCATTAATTGAACAGTGCTATTTATGGTCGACTATTTTGGATTTCCTGTTAGGAATCACGTTGTGTAACGTGTCTGAGACCGCTAATAGGTTGGGCTAAACAAAATCCCGGACATAAGCCATTTGCTATACCAATGATTTGGACCGAATTAAAGTTTTATGTAATTGATTGCTATTTTATTTTGACTCAAACAAAAGATCCAATCCCAAACACACTACCCCAAACTTGTCTTCGGCTAACAGACCCTACATAGTGCCGAGCTGCTAGTGCCAAAGCCTACAAATCGCATTTTAACTAGTGATCCGAGTAGAGGTTCTCCTTTCAATACATTTTTTTCACAGATCACGCGCGAGTCAGGTTATTTTTGCTCAGTATTGCTTGGCATTTCATCACGAAACGTCTTACGCCCAAACAACGTTTACAAATCGTTCAATTTTCGTAATAAAATTCACGTTCTGTAAAGAATGTGCTTCGCGCCCTTCGCTTCTTCCTACTGAACGTACTTTTCACACTCATCTTGAGACCCAGCATTCATTATTGGATGATATTCGACAGAATGGATCATGTCCAGCACGCAAGAACTCAAGCTGCTTGATCTTCTCAAGCGACATCGCAAGTTCCAAGAAGATCGTTTTTGAGCCAAATTTTGTTCACCGATGAGGCCCATTTTTGGTTCAAGCGAAATTGCCGTATTTGGGGAAAAAGAGAAACCTAAAGAGATTCAAGGGCTGCTATTTCATCCAGAAACAACGGTTTGGTGTGGTTTGTAGGCCGGTGGAATCGTCGGTCCATATTTCTTCAAAAATGATGTCGGTGAGAACGTAACCGTCAATGGCGACCGTTACCATGATAACCGACTATTTTATGCCTAAATAGCCTATAAGCTCGCGATCCCGGTGACATTTGGTTTTAACAAGACATACATCGCATAAATCAATGGATTTATTAAGCGAACCCTTCGGTGAGTAGATAATTTGACGTTTTTAGCCGGTTGATTGGCCACCCAGATCGTGTGATATCACGCCGTTAGAATTTTTTCTGTGGGGATATGTAAAGTCTAAAGTCTATGCGGAAAATACCGCCTCAGGTCTTGGAGCAAAACACCACGCGTGCTCGCACAGTCATAAAAAATTGGACTCAACGGGTAGACCTTCTGAGACGTAGACGCGGCCAACATTTGAAAGAGATAATCTTCAAAAAATAATTGCCAAAGAATGTTCTTTCGTAAATAGGAAACCTCAAAATGGATCACATCTGAAACAGAAGTTACCCAAACTCAGCGATGCAAAAATTAAAGAGGGAATATTTGTAGGTCCAGAAATACGGCAACAGATAAAGAACAAGAGCTTTGAAGAAAAACTGAATGATCAGGAAATACTCACGTGGAAATGTTTTGTGAACGTTGTCAAAAATTTTTCAGAAAATCATAAATATTTGATTCCAATTCGAGATACCAAGTGCAACCTGATCCTTCTCCACCTAAACTCTCCAACGGAGTGCATCCACCGGCAGCTACTGAACTGAAAACCTTCAAAGCTGGATCCATCCGGATAACGGGACCGAACCAGAGCAGCCGCTGTCTCTTGATTCGCTGAACTATATCAATGTCGCCGTATACCTTGTACAGCTCTTCGTTCCATTGACTGCGGAAAGGACCATACACCTTCCGCAGAACCTTTCTCTCGAACATTCCTAAGGCCGACTCAGATGATGTCATTGTCCCTGCCTCTGCACCAAATAGCAGGACGGGAATGATGATGGACTTGTAGAGTTTGGTCTTTGTTTGTCAAGTGAGGACTATACTTTTCAATTGTCTACTCAGTTCGAAGTTGGCCCTGTCGGCAAGAGTTATTCTGCATTGGATTTCGAGGCTGACGTTGTTGTTGGTGTTAATGCTGGTTCCAAGATAGACGAAATTATCTACGACTTCAATTCGAATCGACTATTTGTTTGATAACGGGAGATATTTCGTCATGCACTTTAGTGACTAGTACTCGTACATACAAAAAAAGTTAAAAATTTGGTGAGTAGTATTATTAAACCTTTGCCGGCCACCCCTAGACAACTTATGACTGTTTATCGATAAAGATTGGAGACAACAAAAATATAAAGACAGACTTTTTAGACAAACTCGAGATGGGAGTACTCGATCAGTCAATGTATTCGTCTGAATTGAAACTGAAAAATCCGACCCATGAGTTCATTGAAGCCATTAAAAGCCTTTCGTTAAAAACACCAAGCGTTAGACATACATGTTTTAACTCAAAAGGAGAATATTTTGAAGCCGATCATTAAGATTTGTATTCAAGTACGTGAAAATGTGGTTTTGGTAAAGGTTACGCATATTTCCTTTTAAAATAAATTAGCTGATCGGAGGCGATGTAGAATTCGTGGAATAGAAGAAGAAAGCTCGCTCAAGCTTCTAGCAGAGATCCAAGAGATAATTTATTTAATGTAAATATTGGATTTTTTAAATACATTATATAATATAATAGTATATCACTTCAAGCATTTTAAGAGCGTCAAACAGAGAACTCCGTACGATTTATTGGATTTGTCTCTGTGCACTAAAATGTCGTGGAACCACCTCTCCGTCATCATAACGACACATGTGCGCATATATAGTTACTTTGATACATACTTTTATATTCAAGAGCAAATGTATCACGGAGAATAGCTGGAAGTGCCAAGAAAACCGCTCAGCTCATCATTCGTTTCGTAGACATCGCGTTAAGCGGACGTGCTTATTCGTAATTTCTATCGGATTTTGACAGGTAATAAGTAGTTCAACACAATTTTCTTTTTCCTTAGCAAATTATATTATCAAATAAAATCTGCGCATTTAAAACGAAAAGGAAAATCAATATTGCCTTGTAAGAGGACAAATTGTTGGTGCAAGCTTTGTGTTATTAGCGGTGTTTTGCTTTTAGCTGTGCGACTGCCATTTGTGCATAGTAATCACTATGTAGCGATAACCTCACTTAGTTCGTTACAAACAAGTGTATATAAATTTATTTCCCATAAACAACGCCAATGTGTGCTTGCGAGTAATTTGAACACTTTAGTTTATTGACACTAAAAATTTTAATAAATTTTGATTTACCTTTTTTGCTCTTTTACAGCATAAAATTACAACAAACAACTTCAATAAAATATATAACAACTACAACGATTGGCATATTTACAAAGACATTATTGTAGAACGGGTCGGAGGCAAGATGGGCACCGCAAATGGAGCCATTCCTAGGCACACGGCTTATCTATTGCGTTTGAGTTTTGTTTTGTTGTTGTTTATTTTCGCAAGTATTGATAAGACCAGTGCATTGGGTCGATTTCGTAATGGGCGTTACGATGATGGCTTTCTAGGCGAGCCAAGCAAGTTCGAGTCACTGCGACGCAAGCCAGAACCGGAAGACAAATGGTTTGAGCAGAAACTGGATCATTTTGGTCAAAAGAACAAGGAACTCACTTGGAAACAGGTATGTGTTATTGCGAATATGCTTATATACATGAATATTCACATATGTATGTATATGTATGTATGTATGTACATAAATATACTACATACTACATATAACTTTTTTATATTGTTTCCACAGCGTTATTTTGTGAATGATGAGTTCTATCGCAATGACAGCACAGCACCAGTTTTTCTGATGATCGGCGGCGAGGGAGAGGCCTCAAAACGTTGGATGTCCGAAGGCGCTTGGATTAAATATGCGGAACATTTCGGTGCGCTTTGTTTCCAATTGGAGCATCGCTTTTATGGTAAAAGTCATCCCACAAGGTGCTTAGTAAAAAGCTTTCCGGCGATGAAGTTTATATAATTTTGATTATGCTCTTTTGTAGTGATCTCTCCACGAAAAATCTGGTATATCTCACTTCAGAACAAGCGCTATCGGATTTGGCTAACTTTATACGCAGCATGAAGAAACAATACAACATGAATGATAATCAAAAATGGATAGTTTTCGGTGGTTCTTACCCGGGTTCACTGGCAGCTTGGGCACGTGAAAAGTTCCCTGATCTAATACACGGTGCTATAAGTTCAAGTGGGCCGTTATTGGCTAAAGTCGATTTTAAAGGTAAGATTAATATTTTTAAAAGAGTAATGTAGAGCTTACAAGAGTTTAAACTGTTGATGGATTTCGAAGTGTCGATTTCATATTAGAAATATCTATGGATTGAAAGTTCGACTAATTTCAATGATGCTTTTCTTTTATCGCTCGGGTTTTCATTTATGATTGCAATACAAGATTTTATAATATTTTAAAATAAAAGTACTCACTTCGATACATAAAAGATCTATAAAAAATCTATAAATAAATTGGAAGACCGCAAACTTCCTTGAAAATTAACCAAAAATAAAAGAGAGTATGAGAATAATAATGTTATTACATTTACAATTCGTAGAAAAATACTTTTTCGTTTTTGTGTTGGACTTTAGTATTTTATTTACATATGTACACCACTAAACCCCGTCTAAATATCTTTACAGAGTATTTTGAGGTGGTGAAAGCTTCCTTGGTCACATACTCTACTGATTGTTTGGAAGCTGTGGGTCGTGCTTTTGCGCAAGTCGAAATTTTAACACGTCACATGATCGGACAACGTAATTTGGATGAAAAATTCAAGTATTTAGCATGCTAATGGCTCAAACCTTCACATTTTTTAAACGTTTGATTCTCTTTCAGAACCTGCACACCTATCAAAGACTCCATAAATAATCCATTGGACATGTCCAACTTCTTCGAATCTTTGGCTGGCAACTTTGCTGGTGTTGTACAATATAACAAGGACAACAGACCTAGCGCCAAATATACAATCGATGATGTAGGTTTTTGAAATTGAAAATAATATATTTTTGCAATTAAAACATAACTGTTTAATAATCTTCAACAGCTGTGCAACGTTATGGTCAATACTACCATTGGTCCACCGGTTGCACGTCTCGGTGTGGTTAATGATATGCTTTTGACTGAGTCAAAGGAGAAATGTTTGGATTATAAGTATGATACAATGATTGCTGAGCTAAAAGAAATTTCTTGGGACGCTAAAGCCTGTAATGGCAGTCGGCAGTGGACCTATCAGACTTGCAATGAATTTGGTTTCTATCAAACTTCGAATAATAAGACTGACACGTTCGGTGATCGCTTTGCAGTTGACTTTTTCATTAAGCAGTGCATGGATGTTTACTCAGAGAGGTACCAACCCCGTTAACTACACACTATTTTCAAATTAAGTCTTTCCTTTAACTATCTCATATAGTATGGACTCGAAATACTTGGAGCAAGTTGTCTCCCAGACAAATAAAAATTATGGCGCACTGAAACCCAACACAACAAATGTGCTCTACGTACACGGCTCCATCGATCCATGGCATGCACTAGGCTTGACTAAATCGAAGAATCCGAAATTGCCCACAATTTATATCGAAGGTGTGTTAGCACCTATTACAGATGTATAACAATATCTTTTAATGCTTTCTTATTCGATTTTAGGTACTGCTCACTGCGCCAATATGTACGAACCTGCTAAATCCGATCCACCACAACTTGTAGAGGCACGTAATAAAATTATAAAATATCTTGCCCAATTGCTGGAGAACTTCAAGTTGGAGTGAGCCTAAATACACAGTAGAAAATAAGGTTTATTGCGAAGAATTATACGTTTTTATTTTACGCTGATACCAAATGAAATTCGAATGTAATTGAACAAACTCTATCGAATATATACCTTACTTGTAAATACATATATTTTTATATAAATATAAAAAAGTTATTTTTTTGAGTTATCTAAAATATTACCTTAAGTAATGGAAGTGGTAATTTCTCAGCACAGTAACAGTTTTTCGAAGGATCGCTACGAATATGGAATCAATAGAGAGTGGAAAAAAAACATAAAGTCTTTCGTTGAATGGCGTTTTGTAGACGTGGCAATAGTCCGACTCTGCCCAATTGCAATCCGTAGCCCTCGTGGATGCCAAGAAACACAAAGTTTAAAATATCTCCATTATTACTCAAGTTTTTAGAGACATACGTTCGGAGAGACAGTCACTCGTATTTCAACTCGTCTTATTATCCTGATCATTTATATACTTAAAAAAAAAGATAAGTGTAGATCTTGATTAGTTTTAGGTGAACAAAACTATTCTACTTTGGAGCAACATGTTGCGAGGGTATAAAAATTATCTTTATGATTTATTGATAAAACTTGGTAAAAATATGCCCTGACACTCTGATGAGGTATAACATCCATTTCCAATGTTCTCTTCTTCTTCTTTACTGGCGTAGAAACCGCTTACGCGGTTATAACCGAGTTAACAACAGCGCGCCAGTCGTTTCTTCTTTTCGCTACGTGGCGCCAATTGGAAATTCCAAGCGAAGCCATGTCTTCCTCTATCTGGTCTTTCCAACGGAATGGAGATCTTCCTCTTCCTCTGCTTACCCCAGTAGGCATTGCGTCGAATACTTTCAGAGAGGGAGTGTTTTCATCCAAACGTACGACATGACCTAGCCAGCACAGCCGATGTCTCTTAATTTGCTGAACTATGTCAAGATTTATTCTACGTTGGATTTCGAGGCTGACATTGTTGTTGATGTTAATGCTGGTTCCAAGATGGACGAAATTGTCTACAACTTCGAAGTTATGATTTTCAACAGTAATGTGGGAGCTTAGTCGCGAATGCGACGACTGTTTGTTTGATGACAGGAGATAATTCGTCTTGCCCGTGTACACAGCCAGACTCATTTGTTTTGCTTCCTTATCCAGTCTGTAGAAAGCAGAACTAACGACGCGTGTGTTGAGACGGATGATATCAATATCATCGGCGAACTCCAACTGTACACTCTTATAAAAGATTGTGCTTTCTCGATTCAGAGCTGCAGCTCGAATTATTTTCTCCAGCAGCAGATTGATGAAGTCGCACGATAAGGAGTCGTCTTGTCTGAATCTTCGTTTGGTATCGAACGGCTCGGAGAGGTCCTTTTCGATCCTGACGGAGCTTTTGGTATTGCTGAACCTTATATGCGATATTGAGGAGACTTATCCCACGATAGTTGGCGCATATTTTGGGGTCTCCCTTTTTGGGCAGGGGACAATTAAATTCCAATCGTTTGGCATGCTACCGTCCTACCATATTTTACAAAGAAGCTGATGCATGCTCCTTGTCAGTTCTTCGCCGCCGTGTTTGAATGGCTCGGCCGCCACCCCAACGGCACACGCCGTTTTGTCTGGATGAACCTCTGCTCCATCGTCATCGATTGGGGAATCGGGTTCGCCTTCTCCTGGCGTTATATTCTCACTGCCATGCAGCAGGTTGGAGAAGTGTTCCCTCCATAATTTTAGTATGGTCTGGGCATCAGTCACCTTTGGAGGTTCTACAAGAGTATGCTCCGGTAGAAATCTACTGTTAGTCGCGCATGTTTGCGTAGAATTTTCGAGCATTACCCCTGTCGGCCAGCTTGTCAAGCTCTTCATACTCACGCATTTCGGCCTCTCTTTTTTTCTGTCTGCAAATGCGTTTCGCTTCCCTCTTCACTCTCGGTATCTATCCCATCCCGCACGTGTACTACAGATTACCCGGCGAAGTCAATCTGCCTCAACCCATTTAAGGATGTTTCCTCGTTGATGCTGAATTTACCGACTGGTGTGCCAAAGATACCTTCCTTGCCCACCCAAGCACGATTTTGACATCGTTGGGGGAGCAGCACTCCAAGCGCTCATAGAAGGTATCTTTGGTTACATCGTCCTTCTCTTCCGTTGGGGCGTAGGCACAAATCAGCGATATGTTGAAGAACTTCGCTTTGATGCGGATTGTGGCAAGACGTTCATTCACTGGGCTGAATGACAGTACTCGGCGACGGATTCTCTTTCCCACCACGATTCCCACACCGAATTTGCGCTCCTTTATATGGTCACAGTAGAAAATGATCCTTGTAATATTTCGCTTTAGTCCTGGTCCCGTCCAGCTATATGTTACCAAAAATGAAAAGTAAACAAACAATGAGCTGAGATGCAACAACACTGATGCCAAAGCTTCTTCCAATCGTCGAAAGAGTTCTCAAACTCGATTTTTATTATAGCCTTTAACTATTTCAGCGATGTGCTTCTAATACCGGCTATGCTTGTAAAACGACAGTCATTTAAGGTTATTTTTATGTTTGAAAATAGGAAAGAGTCATAGGGGGTCATGTTTGGCGAATATGAAGGCTGCGGTATCGTTACAGTATTGCTTTGGCCAAGAATTCACGAACAAATTCTTGGATCCATTTCTTTTAACAAACAAAAATCGTCAAGCTTATAAAGACACGTCTAACCATAGCGGCTGATACAGACAAACTAAGCAATGGATTCAGCTGGTAATTCTATCGTACTACAATTGATGTACTCTTCAAACCCGCGAAATTTAATTTTTTGAACCCACCTCCATAATAGAAATTAAATATTTTAAAAAATTTTAAGTTTTCAGCGAAAAAATGTTAAAATAATTATTGTTGTAAATATTATTTAAATCTAAGATACTGATTACAATTGTTTAGAATTTCATGTAGATCAAAATATATATGTATGTACATATACAGTAAGTATTTATTTTCAAGGGTGATGGGGACAAGTATGCGACGGGCAAAGTTATAAATGAAACGCGACCTGTCAAGCTTCCTTAGCAATTGTAAACAAAGCCAGTGTCTCTTTCGCTTTTGTATTTTTCTGTGGACGAAATGGTCCTTATCTTTATTTTTTGCTTATTTGATTTCTACAACTTAAGTACAGGTCCAGTCTAAGAGAAAACTCTTAACATAAGAGAGCATGCTTTGAAAGTCTAATTATAGTACTAATAGCGGCATACGAAGAACTGTTTTGTTCTGGTTTTTTTATTGAACCAAATAAACCTTATAAAACCAGTGTCATATCTCTAAAGAATCAATTACAAGTTTGACACCGCCCAAGCCTCATACACGTATGTATTTACAGTTTTGATCGGAGTATATTGTCCGGCTTATGAAACACAAAATTGATTAAAGTGGGCTACAAATAAAATACAAAAAAAAAATATGTGTGTGTGATTACATTGATTTTAATTAAAGAGAAAAACAAATATATTCAAACTAATTAAAAACAAACATAATCAAAGAAATATTTAACAAAGTCAATACACAGTAAATAATCTTAATTTATCTAGAATAGCGTAATCGACGTTTGGACTAAGAATGTCCGAGAGTTTATCGATCCTTATCATTGGTCACCTGCAATTGACGACAATTTGCTTGTTGATATTTACTTTTAATAATATTGATAGTGCAAATGCATTCGGACCACGTCGCAGTGCTTTTTACACTATTGATGAACCGAGCAAGCAGCTAACACCTGACGACACACCAGAGCCGCCTGAGAACTGGTTCGAACAAAAACTCGATCACTTCGATGACATACAGCAGAATACGACATGGAAGCAAGTAAGAAAGAAAGTGACAATGTCTTTGAAGTAATATGTAAATATATAACCTAAGTATGTACATCTTAAAATATGCGATGACCAGAGTTTCTAGTAGTCCATTTGGATGTTGTACTGCAATTGCTACATTAAACAACAAAATATGTTATAATAATTGCATAAACAAAGTAAAAAGTTAAATGATACGAAATTCAAAATTGTTCTATGGTTTCGTCAACTCCAAATGCAAGATTTCTAATTTTTCGTCCGCGATGAAATACATATACAGGGTTTGTCCGGAAAGTAATAGGACTGATTTTCTTTCGCCGTGACTGTACTTCAGAGCCTGGCATTTTCAGGGCGCTGATCAACGCTTTGATTTGATCCGTTGTACTTTTCAGTATCGTGGAGTAAGGCTGTCGTCAGCAGGTGCCCACGTTAAACATTCCGGTTGGTTATACTTCAGAGCGTGCGCCCACCGACTGGATTTGGTAAAGGGCGTTCCTAGCAAACGAATGAGCGGCTGATCAGTCAGTACAAACATTTTCGCGCCGGGAAGAGGTTCAAAGTGAAAACGATGCTCATTGTCTTTTTTTGACATCAAAAGCATCGTCCACCATGAATTTGTTCCTCTTGGGCAAACTGTCCAAGTTTTACGTGAAAGTCCTCAAGAGACTCAAACGAAGGGTCAATCGGGACCGACTAGACATCGCAGCCGATTGGAAGTTCACACCGCCACTTTTGTGAAGAGCTACCTAACCAAGGCCGGCATCACAACGCTTCCGCAGCCGCCCTACAGCCTAGTTGTGGCCCCGGACATTTTTTGTTTCCTTGCCTAAAAAGGCCGACGAAAGGCAAGCATTTTGAAACCACAGAGGGGATCCAAGCAGCATGCATCTCGGCTCTCAAGGTTATTCCGGAGAATGCCTTCCGTGACGCCTTTAATGCTTGAAAATTGCTCTAGCAGCGCTGCACCGACGCAGAAGGAGCCAATTTTGAAGATTTAAATCGACACAGTCCTATTACTTTCCGGACAAACCCTGTAAGACTACAATATCCAGTGACATTCAATTAGTCTTCAAATTCTCCTAAAAATGTTCTGTATCAGCATAAGCTACGTCCGGTTTCTCAAATTGATGCGCCTACCATTTCTCAAGTAGACATCTTATATCAGTTAAATATTTTAAAATAATCATTTAATTATGGCCCAAATATGATTCCCTCATGCTTTCTTAAAAAATGTGTGAAATATATTGGGTTGTCGAAAAAGTCTTTTCGTATTTCTAATCAAACTTCCACTTATTTGTTTTTATACTATTATATAAACAGACTTAAACAATTTAATTTTTGGTGTGTTAGAAAAGATATGCCATTGAACCTTAAAACGATACGTAATATAAAACTTTAGTTTGGAGCAAGTATTCAATTTTGTTGATCTGGGAGTAATTATAAACCTCAATTCATGCATCTTTCATGGGTTTTAAAGCAAAAGGCGCTCTTAGTTTCGTTAAACGTTGGTCTAAAGAATTTACAGATCCGCTTATTACGAAAATTCTTTTTACATCTTTGGTGTGGCCTATATTGTAGTATGCTTCTGAGATATGAAACCCTAGTTATCAAGTTGGAGTCCGTTCAAAACCGGGTTTTACTTTTTGTCTTAAAGCATTAACTTTGGGATTTCAGGTTAATCTTCCCCCATATACCAATCGTTTAAAACTTACAAATCTACCTACGCTCGCTAGTCTTAAAGAAATGATTGGTATAATATTTCTTGTAAAACTTATGAATCGGTCAGTCTGTAGTCCATCTCTGCTTTCGGACATTAATTTTAACGTCCCCGTTCGCTCAACCAGGCAGTTTAGACCTTTACTTCTAAAATTTTCTGAAACAAATTTAAGGTTAAACGAACAATTCTGCTGTATATGTCACGATCTCAATTTCCATTCCGGCACATTTGCTCTAACCGACTCACTTCTTACCAATTATTTTATCCACTCTTAAGAAGAACGTTTAAAAATAAGGAACTTACTTTAACCTAATTCTTAATGTATTTAACTTTATGTTTCTGTAGCTAAAACTCTCTTACCTTTTAGGAGCTTCGCTCGTTTGCGGATTGCGCCTATCGCGTGGATTGGGCGGGAGTGGGTTAATCGTTGGGTATTATTATTATTATAAGGGAATATCGACAAATATGTTTCGAGCAAGTTAGAATTCGATTAAGGTTTTCGAGGTTGTCTTATTATTCTCTGGTAATTCTGGTAATTAATTAATATCACTTACCTAAATGGCTTTTTAATTGAACATTTTCCCTCAGGGTTTTAGAACTACTCTTACTTCTGCGACCAACAAATACTTATTTTATTGTTTAATTTTTAATACTAATATGTATATATAATGCATTATAAATTAACTTTAATACCTTCTTACCAAATTTCCTTACACACTCACTTTCTTTAGCGATACTTTATGAACGAAACATTCTACCGCAATGACAGTAATGCACCTATTTTTCTCACAATTGGTGGAGAACTTGCGATATCACCGCGTGGGGTGACCAAGGGGTCTTGGATTAAATTCGCTGAACACTTTGGAGCCTTGTGTTTTCATTTGGAGCATCGTTTCTACGGTAAAAGTCAACCAAAAAGGTGAGATAATATGTCACTTATGGTAGGGGTTTGTTAGGAACGGATGGAGTTGGCAGAGCGATTGTCATATTACGGTTAAATCGAACCGAAGCCCTGAAATAAGTATAGAAAATTGATGTTTAAAGTGATAAAAAAATAAATATGTGGATGTTCGTAATAGTATAATAGTAATAAATGAGCTTAAAATAGTAAAAACATAACTATTTTCTTTGATGCCAGAATAAACTTTAAACAAAGTTTACTAACTAAGGCCTACTTAGGCTGTGATTTTCTTCCGCTACTATTTTCTGATGATCTGATATTAATTTTAGTCCATTTTCTCTCTGTTGCAGCGATCTCTCATACGAAAATTTAAAATTTCTTACCTCGCAGCAAGCTCTAGCCGATGTGGCTCATTTCATACGAAGTATGAATCTAAAATACAATTTCAGTAGTAAGCAAAAATGGATTGTGTTTGGTGGATCATATCCCGGTGCTTTGGCGGCTTGGGCTCGTCAAAAATATCCACATTTAATATATGGCGCCATCAGTTCGAGTGCGCCGCTTGTGGCGAAGGTGGATTTCTTTGGTACAAAGAGAAAAATAAATATATAATTTCGAAACTTTTGTAAAACTTAATTTTTGTCTTAGAGTACCTTCAGGTCGTCAAAGCCTCACTGGCAACTCATTCCGACAACTGCTTGAAGGCTTTCGGAAGAGCCTTTGCTGAGTTAGAAACACTCATACGCCAACCCATTGGCCAACGAAATGTGAATGAGAAATTTAAGTAATTTTAATATTTTGAATTCCGCCTTATGCACATTATAAAAATTAAATGTTCTTAGTATCTGCACACCAATTGAAGAATCGGTTACGAAGCCATTGGATATGTCGAACTTCTTTCAAAAATTAGCCGATAATATTGCATTTGTGGTGCAATTCAATAAAGTCAATCGACCCGAGGCTTATTATACCATCGATGAAGTGAGTAATAAAATGTTAAGTATACATACTTTTTAATGATTTTTTTTGGTAAAAGGTCTGCAATGTTATGGTCAATGACATCATTGGACCTCCTTTTGAACGCTTGGGTATTGTAAACGGCATGGTTTTGGAGAATTTGAAGGAAAAATGCTTAGATTACAAATACGACAATATGTTGACTGAAATGAGGAATATTTCTTTGTTCGCCAAAGTAGCTAACGGTACACGACAATGGACCTATCAGACCTGCAATGAGTTCGGTTTCTATCAAACGTCGAACGATAAGCATGACACATTCGGTGACAGATTCAAGGTGGACTTTTTTATTAAACAGTGTATGGATATTTTTGCAGAAAGGTGCGAGGCTAACAGAAATCAATTGTTCATTCCCGTTACCTCTCAATTAAACTATTTTTTAATATTTGTTGTAGCATGGATGCAAAGTACTTGGAGAAAGTTGTTTCGCAGACAAATGAATTATATGGTGGACTTAATCCCAAGTCCACGAATGTCCTTTACGTACACGGCTCAATAGATCCATGGCATGCGCTTGGTTTGACCGCATCGAAGAACCCAAATATACCTACAGTTTTTATTAAAGGTATGCCCTTGTTTTATCCGTGGAGATAATATAGTGTTTCCTATATATTTTTTATCAAAATAGGTACTGCACATTGCGCCGAAATGTATGATGCTGCAGAAACTGATCCACCTCAACTTATCGAGGCACGTAATAAAATATTCGATTATCTTGCACAATTATTGACGAACGCCGAGATGTGAAGTGTCTAAAAAGGCCGCATACTTGCTTTCTTTAATAAAGTACACAAAATGTATTGTTTATACATTTCACACATACATAAACAAAACAAAAAAATGAACGCTTTTTCAATCTTCAACTTTTTGATTACTGGTATGGATCTGATGAGTTTTGATGCTTGTTCAGCACACATATCTGAAGAAATTGCTGGTATTTTTTGTGCTTTCCCCATTGATGATGAGGACGTCTATTTGTTGCAAAATACGCCTGTTTCTTTATTATAATTTCATTCTGGATCGATTCGAACCCACAAATTGTATCATAATTCAGTAAGCGTTATCTCGTCGAACTCTATGCAGGTCACTTGATGTAGCATATATTTCGGGTTTTACTCAAAAAAGTTTTGTTTCCAAAAACTCAGACATTTTATTTGATCTCTGTATGCAAATTGTAAAAACAATCATATTCAGTTCGACAGGAATTATAATCTAATCTCAAATAATGACAGGTCTCAAAGTCTTCCATGAGAGATTAACTCAAATATTGTTTTTGTTATATCAGGCAAAATAATACCCCCCCTTTGATAATCGATCCGATTATTCTCAGCAATTTCTTAAAGATTATTTCTTTCAAATGTTGACCGAGGCTACGTCTCAGATGGTCCATCCGTTGTGTGCAATTTTCGATGAGTCGTTCGATCATTTCGAATGGTAACTGGCGAATGACACACGTGATGTTTTGCTCTAAGGCCTGAATCGAAACGGGATTGTCCGCATAGACTTAAGACTATACATATCCCCACAGGAAAATTTATAACAATGTGACATCACACGATCTTTGTGGCCAATCGCCCGACGTGAAAACGTGAAATTATCTGCTCACCGATTCTCTTTATAAATCCATTGATTGATGTGGGAGAAGAGCGCCGTCTTCTTGAAACCAAATGCCGCCAAGATCACGAGTTCAGACATCAAATAAACGGTTATTATAGCGCGATAACGGTCGCCATTGACGGTTACGTTCTCACTGGCATCATTTTTGAAGAAATATGGACCGATGAGTCCACCGGTCCGCGCATCACACCAAACCATTGTTTTTTCTCGATGAAATTGCTGCTCTTGAATCTCGAAAGGTTGTTCTTTGTCTCAAATGCCACAATTTTGCTTGTTTACATACCCATTGAACCAGAAATGGGCCTTGTCGCTGAACAAAATTTGGCTCGAAAACCATGGATTTTCTTGGAACTTTTCAAAAGTCCATAGAGCGTAGCGATAAAACTTGGGTAGATCGGCTGGCTTCTGTTCTTGCACAAGCTGTATTTTGTAAGCTTTCAATTTAAGATATCTACCTATCATAGCTCAGTACGAGTTGCTGCGAACGGCGCCAAATCGACTCTGCACGGTCTTCGTATGCACTTCAGCTACGGCTGCTATATTTTCTTCACTGTGGCGTGGTCTATTCGTTCGAATGTTATGCAACAATGATTGCTGGGTCTCAAGATGGGATGTTCCGAATAGTACACTCAGTAGGCCAATTATGTTGACCATAAGTTGAGCAAAGCTCGCGTAACACATTCTTTACAGAACTTGAATTTTCGTAATAAAGTTAAATGATTTGTAAACGTTGTTCAGGCGTAAAACTTTCCATGATGAAATGCCAAACAATACAGCTTGACACGACTCACGCGTGATCTGTCAAAAACAAGATATTGGAAAAAGTATCTCTATTTGGATCACCCGTTACAATATATCACTTGTTGATCTCCTGATGTATAAAACTTCACGGTATAACTTTGCAAAAGCTAACTTAGAAAAGATGAGTGAGAAATTTCTACTTGGACTGATTATAATGGACATATTAAATTAGGGTCTCGCATTTCAAAAAAACCTATTATACATACATATATTTCAAAACTATGTTTAAAAATAATTGTTTATCAGAAAACAGTACAAATCCAGGGTGGAAGAGTTACATATACAAATTTAAAAGCAGAAAACTCGAGCTTTTAAAATTAAAAAAAAGGAAACTGGTTTACTAGTCGTTTATTCTAAATATTCTGCATTGTGTCGACAGTATTCGGAGCTACTGTTATTATAACATTACCATACATAAATAAGGTAAAAAGTAATATTGTACGTAAACCAACATTTTTATTGTTTCGTTAACTCCAAACACAGTATTTAAAATTGACGTCCATATTGAAATATAAATTACCATGTCATGTGACTATTATTGCTAACATGTTTGCATAATGCTTCAAACTAAGTTACTGTACTAATTCTCCTCAAAACTTTTCCTATCAGCACTTGCACTCTCCGAAATCTTCAATTAACGCTTCAACTACTTTTGGAGAAGAAACTGTCTTTAATTACGGACCGGATATGATTAGATTAGATTAGATTTATTGATAAGGAATGCACCGCGACCTTAGGTCTATTGTGCCCTCTCCTAAATCACAAGGACTCACTTAGCCCCAGCACATTGATGAAGTCCTACCGGGTGCCAGTGAGTCGATGCAATCCCTGTCCGGAAACATGGATTCGAGGGCTTTAATCCTGCGTCTAAAGACTGCTGTGCAGTCGATCAGCAGGTGTTCCGGTGTTTCAGGCTCCATGTCGCAGAACCGGCAGTTTGTGAAAGAAGATAGGCACATGTTATACAATACCGGATATGATACTCTCATTCTTCCTGAAAAATAGTGCCACATATTGTATATTTGGCTTTGGCAAGAATATTTACATATATTCCTATCTTAAACAAGTTATATTTCCTTTAATTTGAAATCAGTCATTAACCAGTATAACCCCTTTGCATAAAAGTGGTTTTAGGTAAACCATTGAAAACTAAAGGGGAAACAAAGTAATATCTACATTTTTTGCAGATAGTATCTCTATTATTAATTTCTTGTTCTCACCATGGATTTTGTCTAACTCTAACTAATTTGCTTGAATTTGTGAACCATGTATCAGTGGGTTCCATGGAACATAAGCGTATGGATGTTATGTACATTATTTGACTCTAGCAAAACTTCCTATAAAGCAAAACCGAAGACTGTGGTATACAAACTTGATCACCATGGTTTTGAAAACAAAAGGTGTTCTAAGTTTTGGTAGTTTAAACCCTTACTGCTAAAATCTTGCAGAAAAAATCTTTTTATAACGTGATTTTAAATCTTGGCTTCGTTGTTGTAACAGTAACTTTGGCTTATTTTGTTTCCGTCTTGTAGAAATGCTATGAACTTCTTAGTGGTGTTCGTACTTCTAGTTTGACAGCTTTTGCAATCTGATGACAATATAACAGTTTTACTGTTGTTGTGTTGTAGCAGTGTAAAATATTCCTTTAATAGTTGGAAATGTTTTAATTTGTATTTTATTGGGAAAAATAATTAATAAATATGTTAACATGGGGGCAAAACATGAAATTTATCTAATGAAATACAAACATACTAGCTAATTTAATTTCAAAAACAAAATCGTTGAACATCAGATGGAAATGAACCGTATAGTCAACGTTCTTCGAGCGAAAAATTGAAAATGCATTTTGTTTTGCGTAATCAACAAACACACGCACACATTTTACCATTCCTTCTTGGCTTTAGCCATCCGTTCATGCATTCGCTTCCAATACCATTGCACGGAATCGTTAGCGATTATATGTGTGTCGATTAGTTTCTTCGTGTTAATATACACCCACACGCTTACATCCCAAAGCAGAGCAAGCACACGGAAGAGGAATCTTTCCACTTGTTCGCGATCCGGTAAACTGGGTGCAGGCACATTCTGCGTCGAGCTGGTGGTTTGATGCTCTCGCTTGGCATTATCGGCGTAAAAGCGAACGGCTGTGAATGTGAAGGGAGCAATTGCGTTGAAACTGATGAAATCGCTTTGCGCGCGTACATTCTCTACAAAAAAGGAAATCGAAAGTAAAAATTGTGAAATACACACACAAACAAACATACGAATTAAATTGTCTATAATTACGGTGAACTAGTTGCATTCGGGAACGAACGACTTACCGGTCAAACCATTTTGTATGACTGCGTTTGTAAGAACCAAATTTCTATGCTGATCCAGACTCGCCACCACACTTGGGCCACTAATTCTTGCTGCAGTTGCACTCACAAGTGTTGGTGTTATGCGCATCGATTTGGAAAGTAACATTTCGCTTTTTGATTTTGTTATTTTTTTGTAGCGAAGAAAATGGCAAATTGTCACTATTTTGTGTTGGAAACTGCGAAATCAATGGAAGAATATTTTATATTTACAAATGTAGCAGCCGGTTGGAATTGCGTTTGTTTGGCGTTGATGAGATCACTAGCAGACTGACTCAATTCGCACTTGTATACGCTTCGCGTGTGCAGCTTTTTGCCTTTGCCAACTCGCTGAGTTGTTTGGTTGGAACTTTTGTGCGTTTGTGTGTTGTTTTTGCCTTTTTTTGTGAAAACAAGCTTTTGACAATTTCGCAATTTCTTTGCTTTCTGTCGTAAACTTTTCTTCCAGCTTTTGACAGTTATGTGTTCATTTATTTAATACAAAATTCAAAGGTTTCTTGATTCAATTATTGTGTTTTTGGAGACAATTTTAAAAAATGTGTTTACAGTTACTAAAATAAACGTTCGTATTTTAGAAGGGAACCGCTTTCGTCAGTCAGAATTGTGTTTTTGGCGTTTACAGTAAACGGTTATATGATATTTGAGTTAACGGGACCAAATATATTATGCCGACAAAATTAACTTCACACCCGAAACTTTTTGATGATTTATTAAAGAGTTATATCAACTTTTGAATTTCAAAACATCAATTTATTGTTTTATACATATGTACATATTTATACCGAATGTAAATAAATATATATCAGATATTTTGTGAAAATTTGAAGTTGATCTAGCAAATAGTTTCAGAGATAAGAGCGATGTTTTCAGAGTTGGTGAACAAAATTTCACCGAAATGGCTAAACCGATCGACTTAATTTTTATACGTGGCCTGCTTAGATATATTGCCAGAAAATAATTAAGTAATAAGATTTTCGATTTATTAGCAACTTTGAGTGTAAATTTATAAAAAATTCATTATTATCATTTTATTTGACAAATCCTTCGATCAGTAGCTGTATTAATAGCAATAATATTGGATTTTTGGTTTTGGATTTAAGGTAATTTTAGCGGAAAATTTTTCCACACCTGTTTTCTGAGATCTTTTCGGAGAACTGGGACGGGTTCAAGAGAATCCATAATGATTCCAAGAGAATCGCCGATTATTTACCAATTATAAAATAAAATGCTTCTACAAAATAAATTCACAAAACCGCGTTTGCTTGGACTTTTAAATGACTATAACCCCTTAATTGTTTTACAAAATTTAAAATTTAATTTTTCTTTAACATATAACAAGTCGAAGATTTTTACATATTTATACGAGGGCTGGTATATATTCTGGCCTAGGGCAGGTGCAATCTGACATTTCCATTGGAAAGTTTGACATTTTTTAGCATAGCATCACTCAGAACGCTTTGTCATTTAATCGTGAATTGTTTTATTTACAGGGAATTAAAAAATTCATCTCGGCCAAAAAATGGAATTAACTCGTGAACATTTCCGTGCGATCATTTTTCACAACTTTCGACGTGGATTATCACGACAAGAGTGCATCGATGATTTTAATCTTTGTATGGCTATGAAGCAGCATCCTATAGCACTGTGAAAAACTGGTACAACGAGTTCAATCGTGGCCGACGTTCGCTCAAAGACGAATTCCGTGAAGATCGTCCAAAAACAGCCGTTGTGTCAGAAAACATCGATGCCGTACGTGAACTGATAATGCAAGACCGTCATGTAACATACCTTCAGATAGAGGCATGCCTATGCATTTCTCCCACCAGCATACATTCGATATTGCATGAACACCTGGCCGTAAAAAAGGTTTGTTCTCGTTGGATCCCGCACAATTTGACAATCGCTCAAAAAAAGGTTCCTGTGGATTGGTGTAAAGAAATGCTGAAAAATACGATCGCGGTGCTTCAAAGGACGTTTATAAGATCGTCACAGGTGACGAATCATGGATCTATGCGTATGAGCCGGAAACAAAACAGCAATCGACAAAAAAAAAATAAAAATAAACATTTTCGTTGATAAATATGCCTATTTACATTATTAGGCCAGAAATATATGTATATAGCAACCTACGTAGTATGCACCTTTCAATAACTAAAAAATGGATGGTTCATAAACTTTCTGTGTTTTATCTTGTTGTTGCTTTGGTAGCGGCACAAAACCTTCTTGAAATAAATTTGAAGTTGCTGCCGAGTTTACAGTTCTTGGCGCATACAATTCTGGGCCAGTTCTGATTACATAGACCCGACCGTCATGACAACGGATGTTGTTGTTTTGTAACGGTCGATTAAGTCTGGATAAGTAGTGAGATTTCCTGTGGCAACTCAAATGTCTATTCTGCATAGGCTGATGTATTTTATCTTATGTTACATGCGATCCAAGTAAATTCCTTTTTTCATGCCATGTTATTTTTGTTCAGTATTATTTGGCATTTGTTCAAAGAAAAACTTAGCCCTGAACTACGTTTACAAATTGTTCAACTTTATTACGAAAATACACGTTCTGTAAAGAATGTGTTTCGCGTACTATGCGCAACACCATCACCCATCTTGTTTTCTGTTTTTTTTTAAGTAGGGAATCTCGAAATCGATAACACGTTATACCTGGTTGAAATCTATCAATGAATTCTAGGACGTCATCCTTAAGTAAATCGCTTGGCTTCTTCATGTGGCGCATGCAGGCGTCCTTGCATGAATCATCCTGTCACTTCAAGTAATAATTTGATGTTCGCAATTTTTGAAAGAATTTCTCTACAGTTACGCACCATTCACTGTTTTGGCCATGAATTTGTTAGCGTTCCTCAGATTTGAACAAAAAGTGTCTAAATTCCACTTCCCTTGGAGGAAATTAAAAAATTCTAATTAGTTTTTTATCGCATAATTTATTTTTTAGTTTAATATATTATATAATATTTTGTACATTAAAACTAAAGTTACAAAATAAAAATAGGTTTTTTCACTAACGTAAAAAATATGCACTAATTAAATATGATTACTATTAGTAGCAGTAGCAAGAAGACATATACATCACTGAAAAATGTCATGTCAAAATTATTGCTTTTCGACAGCATTACTGCGCTTAAAAATTGCAAATTACAAACAAAAGCTTTCGTTCGGAAAATATTAATATTCGACACATTTCACACGTTGATGGAATATAAGATAAATGTAATAGAATGCATAAAGTTTTTTATTTCAGACACACTACCTAATAATTGTTCATGTAAATTTGTTTTTGTCTTATTTTCTTTTATAAAAATCGTGCTGTTATACATTATTAATTAGTTGTGGATGTAAAAAAAATATTCTTAGTATTATTTATATATGATTGTAACTAAATATTTTGTGTTTCAGCAGTATGCTTATTTTTTGCTGCTTTTAGTCAATAAATATTATAATTTTCGCGCGTTACACTCTTTAATTTGACCAGAGTAGCTTATTGTCAACTCCAGAGGAGTAATAATTAGATTTTGCAAACATTTTTTCCTACTTACATAACTATACATAAGCTACAAATTTCCAATTGCTTTCTCAAGTAGCTTTATACATAATAATACTAACATAAACGGTATATATTTTTAAATTTGTGCATTTGCGCAAGCTTCAGTGATCTTGAAATTTTACAAAAGCAAAACTACTAGCTGCAAAATTAACGCTCTGACGCATATATATACACAAATGCATGTGTGTAGTACCTACATCTTAGGTATGCGTGGTGGCATGGGAATGTTTGGATCAATGATCTATAATGAATACCAACAATACACCAGTGAATTGCACTGCTCAAAACATGCGTGCTTACATATTTATATATATGCAAATGTAGTGTGGAGAAGATTAACTTAAATGCAACGTATCAACTAGTTTTAATGTAATTTTAGAAAAGCCCACAATCTCTGAGATTGTTCTTAATGATAACATCGGTGACGGCATCGAAAACAAAGCGCACATTGTTTGTGTCCGTTGCACATGTGAGATGCGTGTAAATCTCTTTCTGGTCTTTTCGTTTGTTGAGACTCTCGAATTTTATGCGTATATAGTTGGTAGCGTCCTCATAAGTGTTGGGACCTGAAATAAACATTATTATCATTTATAAATAAGTTTTATTATGTTGACTTAATTATTAACTACTCACCTGTATATTCCGGAAAGCAGATTGTGAGTGGAGATCTTTTGATTTTTTCTTCGAATAAATCCTTCTTATTCAAGAACAATATTATTGATGTTTCCACAAACCATTTGGAATTGCATATCGAATCGAATAATTTGAGCGATTCAATCATACGATTCATTTCTTCGTCTTCGGCAAGTACCAGATCGTATCCTGTTTGGAAAAATTCGAGATTAAAGACAAAATTAGTCATTATAGCGTAAGGTATTGTAAAAAAAAATCAAGAAAAAATACCCTTCACAAAGGAAAACGTTTTGCAAGTTATTTCTAGCCAATTTGTTTGATTTACATGATAAGACGAATTAAGGTCACTTAATAATCTCGATTTTGATCGGATTGCTTGAATAGCAGATATTGTTTATTCGGAAATTGTTGGTGGAAATTGAAAATGTTTTAGACCAAGTTTTCCCTGGTTAGTCTAAAAATATCCGTTAGAAGGCTATCTAAAGTGAGAAGGCGAAACATCTCTCCCCAGCCACGTAAAAACACACCACCAATGAAAAGAACAAAACATCGCCGGATGAGAGACCCCCACGACAGCTCTTGCCAACAGGTGCTACTTCGGGCTGAGTAGACAATTGAGAAGTAAAGTCCTCTCTCGACGAGCAAAGATCAAATTGTACTGCTATATGGCGCAGAGGCCTGGACGATGACAACATCTGATGAGTCGGCGTTAAGAGTTTTCGAGAGATAGGTTCTGCGGAAGTTTTATGGTCCTTTGCGCATTGGCAACGGCGAATACCGCAGCCGATGGAACGATGAGCTGTACGAAGTATACGACGACATTGACATAGTTCTGCGAATTAAGAGACAGTGGCTACCATGGTTAGGTCATGTCGTTCGAATAGATGAAAACACTCCTGCTCTGAGAGTATACAACGCAGTACCCGCCGAAGAAATGCAGAGGAAGAAGCAGACCTCCACTCCATTAGAAATACCAGGTGGAGAAGGACCTGTCTACACTTGGAATCTTCAATTGGCGTCAAAAAACAAAAAGAAAGAGCGGCTGGTGCTCTGTTGTAAACTTGGCTATAACCGCGTAAGCGGTGTCTACGTCAATAAAGAAGAAGAATAATTTATGCTATATTCATAATTATTTTTGAATCAAAAAAAATTCCCATGCAAACTCGATTTTGATCGGTCGGTTCGTAAGGCAGCTAAATATATGCCATAGTAGTCCGATATAGGAGGTTCGTTCAAGTCAGTAGCTCCTTGCGGAGACAGTCTCAACAGTGTTGGCTTAGTCTAAGACAAGCCTGAAGCACTGTTTAAATGTTATTTCTGCAGAACTTTAAAGGGTATTTCTATAGGATAAGTGGATAACTAACTCCCGGAAGAGACCTTCTGTTCATATTTATATAAATATATACAGTTCTTTTCAACTTACCCGACAATGCGACACAAAATATGATTGCCGTTACTCCTTCGAAGCAATGAATCCATTTCTTGCGCTCCGAACGCTGACCGCCAACATCAAACATTCTGTAAAACAAATCAAATATAGAACATAACATATCAAAAAAGGAGAAATTGACTCACTTGAAATGCATTCCTTTACATGAGAATTGTGTCTCCACAATGCCTGTGGTCTTGACACGTGTGCGCAATACATCCTCCAGTGTTGGTATGTAATTTGGCTTTGATATTTCATCCAACAGGTTCAGATAGTATGCAGCCGAATCGTTCAGTTGGTATTCACGTGAACGTGAAAACGACTGTTGCACACCCGCATCGGCCCAGAGTTTCTTCATGAGTAGCACGATTTCTGGCAGCAGTATACCCTCTTCCGCTGTTGAGGCATATGTAAAGAATTGACGTGCGATTTCCGTTTTCGAGGGATCCGCAAAATCGATCTTCAAGTGACCCATAGCACGTATGATGGCCATCATACTCTGTATGGTGTTGCTGTAGACAACGCGACGATATTGTTCGCATTCTTCTTGTGAGTAGCCCTTGTCGTGGATAATCTTCATCTGTTTAACAATGGTGGATTTGCCAGATTCGCCGGCGCCTAGAATGAAGGAAATTGCAAAATTTAATATATAGTTTGGGTGAAAAAATTTGCGGAACAAAAAAAAATAATTTTAGAATATACTTATTTTTTAATATAATTAATTTTTACTGCATACTTTTATACAATATAGCTCACCATACATTGATCTATTAGTTTTTTGATCTGATTAAAAACAGAATTTTAGCCGGCTAAATACGAACAAAATTTTGGAGAAAATTGAATTTTCTTAAAACGCCGCCATTTTGCCAAATCTTTCGGTTTTAACCGTAGGCCATTGTACGAACAATATCTTGATCGTTCCCACCACAGTCGGGTCTACGTAATCGGAACGACCTTTCTACCCAGTCAAGGGTTGTCAACTCGACAGAATTCTGCCGCTACTACAACAAAAAAATGTCTTGATGTGAGATTTTGTTTAAGTTTCATCCACGGAGAAGTGCAGAATCACTTCGGCAGTTCAGGACCTTAACTTCAGTTGCACCGAGGCTATAACAGGTGGATTTTTATAGAAATAAAAGCGTATAAACAGATCTGTAACTTGAGTTTGATCGCTCATTTTTATTACATTTACATATATGCTATATGTTCGATCTGAACAATTCTTTCGTAGATTCTAGCATTGTTTTAGACAATATCCGTGCCAAATCGTCGTGCAGTTATTTTGTGAAATAAACATGTTTTTCATACAAGAACTTCAGGTTGATCGTTAGTTAGGATGGTAAGGATTAGATGAGATATCATCGAGGTGATCCAACGGCAGGCCCAAGAAACGCGCTATTTCGACGTGGACGGATCATAGCGATAGTGGTGCCAGATGTGTAAGGTTTTGCAGGGCATGCAAAGAGGTCCTTAGTGTCATGCGGAGACTCATTGCATGCAGCACATATGTACGTTTGATATGCCAGGGTCGATTCTGGATAACTATGAGTTTAACCTGCTACAGTATCCAGAACGAAGCTGCACAAGGGTCACTCTCGATTTTCGCGACATCTCGTCTGCAATGGATGATGGTTTGGCTCCAAGTACGCAGGTTTTACTGTGCAGGTGTTCGATGGAAGACATCAAGAGGCAGTTGTCTGTAGCCTCCTCGTCTGCGTTTCTCTGCACACACAACAGCCAGTTCTACTTCACCGGAATCGATCCAGATTTTATCCGGCCAAGAGCTGTACTTTCTGAGATCTAGCCCCGTTTAAATCGACAAGTTTTTTTTGATCGTTCATCTTGTATATCAGCTATTTATATGTTATAGTGGTCCGACAAGTGAGCAGTTTATTTGACAGAAAAGAATATGTGCGAAATTTCAGATCGATATTTTAAAAACTGAGGGACTAGTTCGCTTATACATATACATAGACAGACATGGCTAAATCGACTCAGCCTATCATCCTAATCATTTGTACGAATGTAAATTGTAGCACTCCTCATCCTCGTTAATTGAGGTTTGCCAAATTATTTCAATATGACACAATAATACAAAGATCATCGACAAAAGGAAGTAATAATTTCAAAACAACACAATTCAAACTAATGAAATCTATCTATTCTATGGCAAATAATATTTAAAAAAGGATGAAAAGCGATGTGCAAACTCATAAACAAAAGCTGCGGCAATTTAGCTATCGATTTCAAAGCTGACAATTTCACAACATCTGCCACACCCTCGTGAACGAGTAAAAATGGCAAACAGACATACAAACATTTGGAAAGAACAAAAAAAGAAGAGAAAAGTGAGGCTGCTACATATTTATGAATGGAAAAAATTCTGTCTGCTTTTATGAATGAACGCAACAAATTGTCCAATTGAGAAGTTCAAAGTGTCAAAGCACAAATTTACGCTCACCCGAAGCGTAGTAAACGACAAAAGCAGATGACACTGCGCCAAAGTGTGCAAAGCGAGAAAAGCACAATCAAACAATAAATAAATAATGTCCATATACCAAATAGAGGAAGACTGATGTGTTCACCCTGATCATGAGACGCTGCAGAGACAGATGTGTGGGCGAACTTGTTGGAGAAGTGGACAAAAACAAAGGCGGCTTGCCAATATACCAGAGTAATAGACACCCAAATATGAAATGTGTGTTAGTCAGCAGCTCGAAAAGACCAACTGTTTGATCGGCTAATTGGATGCGCACACCCAACAATCGTCTGGTGTGCGCCCCGCAAATGACAATGACTAAGCGCAGCGCTAACCGCAAATGTCAAGAATTCAACAGATACACTCATGCATATGTATGTAAATGGGTATGTTTATAGTATATAAGTTGAGAGACTGTATCGTATACCGTAATATCAACTGCATTGATCTGCAGTGGCGGAGGAATGCGTCTGTATTTATTGTCAATTGAAATGACTTAATTAATTTAGTAAATTGTAAATATGAGTTATGGAGGAAGTTGCTTAGACATTACGAAGCAACACGAGCGACGAGCTATCTTGAAAGTTTACTATTTTTAGGCAGATCACCTATGTCAATGGCATCGTATATCTCATTGTTCCATCGAATGCGGTGGTATTCGCTGTGGTCAATGCGCAAAGGACCATAAATCTTTCGCAGAACCTTCTTCTCGAAATCTCGTAACGTCGACTCATCACATGTTGTCATCGTCCATGCCTCTACACCATATAGCACGACGGGAATAGTGAGTGACTCAGAGTTTGATTTTTACTCATCAAGAGATGACTTTATTGCCTACTCAGTCCGAAATAGCGCCTGTTGGTAAGAGTTATTCTAAGCTGGATTTCGAGGGTGATATTGTTATTGTTGTCAATACTGGTTCCAAGATTGACGAAATCATCTACGACTTCGAAGTTATGACAGGAGATGTTTCGTCTGGCCCTCGTTCCCTACCAGACCCATTTGTTTCGCTACCTTATTCAGTCTGGAGAAAGCAGAACTAACGGTGCGGATGTTGAGGCCAATGATATCAATATCATCGGCGTACTCCAACCGTACACTTTTATAAAAGATTGTGCTTCCTCGATTCATGGCTGCAGCTCGAATTATTATCTCCAGCAGTAGATTGAAGAAGTTGCACGATAGGGAGTCGCCTTGTCTGAAAGCTCGTTTAGTGTCAAACGGCTCGAAGAGGTCCTTCCGGATCCTGGCGGAGCTTTTGGTGTTGCTCAACGTCAGGGATACCAAATTCCAAGAGGTGGTGTGTCAATCCTCTTTTCTAGGGTCTTTTCCACGATTTGGTGCATGGTGAAAATCTGGTCAGTTGTTGATTTTCCAAGTCTAAAGCCACACTGATAAGGTCTGTACAGTTTGTTGACGGTGTGCTATAATCTTTCAGACAATACGCTCGATAGAACCTTATATGCGATGTTGAGAAGGCTTATATCACGGTAGTTGGCCAGGTTGTGGGTCTACTTTTTTGTATATTGGGCCGAGCACACTTAAATTCCAATCCTCGGGCATGTTTTCGTCGCGCCATATTAAAAAAAAAAGCTGATGCATGCTCCTTATCAGTTCTTCGCCGCCGTGTTTGAATGGCTCGGACGGCAATCCATCGGCCACCGCGGCTTTGGTTTCCTTCATGAAGATATCTTATTTTTTACTCAAGTTACAACTTGCATGGACGGACAGACAGATCGTCAGCCTGATATCAATTCGTCTCGTCATCCTTATCTTTTATAAATACATAATCTTATATATATCAAGGTGAGCAAAGCTATTGTACTCTGTAGCAACAGGTTGCCAGAGTATAAAAAGTCATTGTATACAGCATCCAAGCGATCTTTGATTTCACAACGCGATTTCACTTTCAAAAACAGATATAGAAGCGATCAATATTGGCTCGTTTATTTTTCTAAAACCATAATCGCTGACATTTATGCGAGAATATAGTTTTTGGTGATAATGGCGCCAACAGACGGTGAGACGTGACTATGTCACCAATAAAGTTGAAAATTTTAACAAACAGTGTAAGTAAAGAATACCATTGCAGATATATTTATACTGTTTTATCCGTAATGCGGTGTGGAGGCCGCAGGAGTTCATTGCATGTCATTGTAACTGTGGATGAGATAAACTTCATTGTGGCCCTTATATGACTATGAGACTTGAGTTACGTTTTAGATGCAATGTTGCTATATTACTTTCTGAACAAGACACAGTGATAACGGAATATATGACCTAAGGAGATTTCTCAGATGCCTTAAATGCAAATTTTAAGGTCATCAGGTCTTAACCGAGCAATTATTTCATATGATTGGTTACTATGAAGTAATTGCTTATAAATGCAGATTAAAAATTACCAAAAAAAAAAATAAAGAAATATATGTATGGTAGCAAATTGATATTAAAAGTGCAGTTTCAGCATGAGCAAAATGCATTTTGATTATGCACACTTTATAAAAAAAATATATACACATATTTATATGTATGTATGTGTTTATTTATATTTACAGCCCAGACATTTTTTACTTGTCGGCGAAAAATTCTACGCAAAACAAGATCACATTTAAGCAGCTTCTTCACAAAGAAAATATTATAAAGTAACCGTGCGCGCGGTTTGGGTCTCACTTACCACAAAATGAACTACGGGTATTGCTTGGCCTACTGTGCGGCACAGCAAATACGATTATGTGGTAATATAGACACTAATAACAATAACAATGACAGCGACACACGCGAAGGGCTAATTAAATGTCAGCATTATTATTATTTAATTACATGTCACGTATTAAATTGCCATACTTAACGCAATTAGCCGATGTCAAAACCGATGCTGATGCCGGTGCCGACCAGCCAACGATGTACACGGTGGAGTATGAGTTCATTATGTTATGTTTAGTAATCGTATAGTTCAGCGCCCAACCGACAAACGAATCGACCGCAACATAAATAACTTCTATATAAAGGGTGCTCCGCTAAGTATCGGTAGATGTTGTTGTGGTAGTATATCATAATGGCCGCTAAGAATGATATTTCCGAAAAATGGTCAAACACCAGAACCATGGTGTTAAGCTATAGGCAGATCTCTGTTGCCTTAAGGGGCTATATCCGCATTTAAAAAAGTGCAGAGGGCGTTCCTAGCTAACGAACGAGCGGCTGGTCAGTTGTCTCAGAGGTACGCGATTAAATTCTGTGTAAAACTCGATAAATCTGCCGCAGAGGCGTTTGATATGATCAAGCAGGTTTACCCGGATGTTGCTTTAGCAAGCAGAGGTGTGTTTCGGTGGCACCAGGGCTTTTTGGAGGGCCGGGAAGAGGTCGCTGAGGAAGACCGTGCTGGGAGACCTGCGACTTCGACAACAACCGACAATGTGACTCGTGTGCGCAAAGTTTTGAACTCAGATCGTCGAATAAGTTTTCGTTTAATTGCCCAAATGTTAAATTTATCAAAATCTGTGGTTCATGACATTGTGACGGAGCACTTGAACATGCGCAAGGTGTGCGCGAAGATGGTCCCAAAAGTACTTATTAACGATCAGAAATTGCGGCCAGTGGAAGTGTGCCAAGAAAATTTGAACATGTGTGAAAGGAACTCCCAATTTTTGAATAACGTAATTTTTGTTTCCTTGCCTGAAAAGGCCGATGAAAGGCAAGCATTTTGAGACGACCGAGGGGATCCAAGCAACATGCACCTTAGCTCTGACAGCGCTGCATCGACGCAGAGGGAGACTATTTTGAAAGTTTTTAAAGAATTGTAACGTTTGGTTCAATAAATTTTTTTAATCGTCTCAGCCCTATTACTTTCCGGACAAACCCTATTTGTAATAATTATTTTAGTTTGTGTAATTTAGCTCCGAATTTTAAACGCATTTTTCAACGAAACACTTTTTTCGGAGTCGTTAAGAGAACTTACTCCGAAACGGCTTGGTCGACCGACTTCTACTTTTCACACGACCTTCTTAGATATATTTATCAGGTAATGATGGAAGTAGTAAGGTTTTTGATAAAATTTCGATTTTTTAAGCCACACTGAACTGCAACACTACAGTGGCCATATAAGAAGCGCAATTTCGGTGTGGGATTCGTGGTGGGAAAGAGACACCAGCACCAAGTTCTGGCATTCACCCCGGCGGATGAACGACTAGCCACAATTCGCATCCAAGAGAAGTTCTTCAACAAATCGCTGCCCACCACGATGCCAAAATCGTGTTTGGCAACTTAAACGCCAGGGTGGGCAAAAAAGGTGTCTTTAGCGTACTAAATTCCAGCATAAAAAAATTCGCCAAGCTACCTGGCTGAGAGAAAACAAACGGCCTACCTCGCAACGTTACAATCGACCAAACCACGTGCGGGATGAGATAGATACCGATAGTTGAAGAGGAAAGCGGGACACATTCTAAATTTTCTGTCTTGAGTAAGCTTGAGTTGAGTGTTGATCCCAAATTACAAAAATTTCCAGGATTTTTTTTTTAGTGTATTGATGTTTGACAGAACGCATGTAAATTCTGGTCAATCCCAAAGACCTATCTAATTTAATATTCTGTTCTTGAAATAGGTCAGAATTATCTGGGGATCATTCTATAAAAATTGATAAGAAATTGATTAAACGAATTTGTTGCGAGGCTCGGACTGTTTTTAAACGAATGCGATGAATAAATTTAAGCTGTTTGTTTTAGATAAAGAAACCTTACAGGGAAAGTAAGTGTGTTTAAATCAAAATAAAGCAGATTCATCAATCTATCGCACTGCCGGTGATTGCTACAGCTACATGTCCTAAAACCTACTAGCCCAAATTGAAGCACCCCTTACTTACATTGTATGCATGTGCGTGCAAGTGTCATTAGAGTGGGCTTGCGGTGGCCAATATTGCCTTCACATGGGAGATTGCCTCAGCACAATCAAAGGCAACAACCTATTTATACTCGTACGTACATACATATGTATATATGGAGGTACATATACTTTCACTTTTGTGGTGATGGCCTGACACACGGACTCACGTACCACATCACCACAAACGCCAACCGACACTTGTAATATTTATTGTGTGCTTTCTGTGAATTTTCTTTAACTATCCCTAAGCTCCTCCATTACATTACTGCTTTTTCAGTGCGTGTTGTTGTAACACTTGTTGCTGTGTTTACAAGTAATAATCGAGCAATTTATAGGGGCGTTGGAAGAGCGGAGAACTGTTTGCAATTGCGTGCAAAGTATTTTAAATAAAAAATTCAAATTAAAGGCGAATGGCAAGAAGAAGCATAAGCTGGGCTTATTGCTGTGGCGTGCACTTGATTGAGGTTGGGTCAGCTTGGTTGAGCAGCAACAGAATAGCACAGCTATTCAAGGGTGCAAATGGACTTGGATAATTAGAATCTTCACAAGAGATTGAGGTTATATTGCCGTCCGCCGCACTTGACCAGTTGACCAGCGTAAAGGCTATCTAGTAGCTCTAACATCTGCTTGCGCTGATTAAACATGAATGGGAGTTCTTTCATCGACTAGTAAATATGGAAATGGGAGTAGGGCGTACTTTGCGAAATGTGTGATTTTTTATATTATTTTTTTGCGATATTAAGTTTGTTGAAATTTATTTACTTGATCTTTTTGCATTTTAATTTTTTTATTAACAAATATCAGAAAGTAAAGCGTTTTGTTTTTGCTAGAAAGTTTTAACATTTACACATGGCTATAATTATGTTCATATAACGATTGGTTATGAAGTAATTGAGATAACACCAAAATAAATTGTATACTAATATATGTATGTAGATTTATTTTTGATAAATGTTGATCCATTTCCAGGTTTCCTACTTGTTTTAAGAAAATAAACAGAAGCTTCAAATTTAATGGGGAATGTTTATTATCATTCGAAGGAACATTCTTTGGCATTTATGCTTTGAAGATTATCTCTTACAAATGTTGGCCGCGGCTAAGTCTCAAATGGTCCATCCGTTGAGTGCAATTTACCATGACTCGTTCGAGCAATTCTACTGATAACTGGCGGGCGACACGGGTAATGTTGATGACTGTCTGCATAAGCTTTAGACTTTACATATCTCCACAAGAAAAAGTATTAGAGTGTGATATCACACGACCTTGATGTCCAATTGACGGACCCAAAACGTGCGATTAACCGCTCACCGAAGTGTTTTCTCAATGAACTCATTGATTGATGCAATGTGTGGGAAGTGGCGCCGACTTGTTGAAACCAAATGCCGCCGAGATCACGAGTTTCAAGTTCAGGCATCAAATAGTCGGTTATCAAGACGTGACAATGGTCGCCATTGACGGTAACGTTCTCACCGGCATCATTTTCGAAGAAAAGAAGAAACAACAGGTGATGCCAACGGACGAATCAACTCTCCATCGCTATGAAAAAAGTACAAACCATAACTTGAGTATAAATTGAGATATATTGATGAAACGTGATACATATGTTATTTGGCAACCAAGGGTAAGTGATATACGTATTGCTTATGGGCGGTAATGGAATATTAGGTTAAGTAAATAGACTGATTTTTCGTCAAGCCACGAATAATCTCACCTGGACAGCTAGAGACGCCTCCCCGTTATGATTCTTAGGCGGGCATCAAAACACCGTCTCATTTTGACGTAGCACCTTGAAACTACCAAAAATTTATAGAAGCGGCGAACATCAATTTAAGGTAGTAGTCTGGTAATTTATGCCTATTTTCATGATTTCTTTGGAGGGTGGTTTTTTATAGGAAAATTATCTTGAATATTTAAATATTGACAATATAAAAAAAAGATTTATTTGAAAAAATTTAATACTTTATTACTGTTATTATTGTCACTCGAAGTTGGAACCTCAAAAAAAATGCAAGCGGGTGGTCCGGGTGATTTTGGCTCTTGATTCTTAATCTATAGATAGTATGTCATTCTGGTCGGAACTACTGAAGATAAATTTCAAGGGTAAATAACAAAATGGCGGACTTTGAAAAAAAGTCCTTTTATTCTAGCAAAGAAAGGGTTGTAAAAAAAAGTTAGGGGTGAAAAAAATTCTCGTTAGAACCGACGAGAACTATAAGTGTGTAGAACAGCCTGTTAAAATTTGAAAGCAATCGGTTCCGTAGAAAAAAAGTTAGGACCTGAGCCGATCAGAAAAACAATGTTTTGAGAAAAGGCGCGTTTAAAGTTCAACAACTCCGAGAAAGAGGACTCCGATGTGCTCTAGGAAACTCGTTATAACTCAAGAAATATTTCGAATTTCTGTCTGAAATTTTCACAGTATTTTCTCAAGACATTGTACTTTCAAATTAAGCAAAAAAAATTTTAATTTTTTGAACCCAAGTTACCAGACTACTACTTTAAGCCAATTCACCGGGCTCTGAGATGCTTCAACGTTAGTGCTTTGACTGACTTGAAGTGGTGTCCTCCAAAATCCTTAGCCACATGGCGTGAGTGCCAATGGGATAGTGTCCAGTAGGACGCCTATCATTGAGACTATGTGGACCTTGGTAAAAACTGTTAGTACAGGTAGCTTAATGAATCTTTTGCGTTCCACTCTAGGAAAGACGACTTATAGGAGTATTACCACGCCCGCAATATAAATGTAACGGTTTTGTTAAAAATTAAATGTGCGATTAATCTATAATAATATATCTTACGTTGATCAACCATTTTTCTTTTATCCTCATATATGTACCTGCCCTATATTTTATATTCGATTTGTGGAACTTCACTCAAGGTTCTGCAAATATTCAGTTCATTAAGTTTGTGTCTCTGAATTCATCATGTTGTCAACCGTAAGCAAGCCCTCGCACATACACACACATACAAATACACAGTATGATTAAAGTAGTTCGAGCAAAAGTTGCGTAAAATTCCGAAATGTTTCGAGCAATTCGTGTTATTATGCAATTTGGTGAAAGAAAATATATTAAACCTTATCTCATTATGTATTGCTTATGGCGTTCGCACAATGTACAACTTTAGTTAAGTTGTTTGAATATGGCAAGGCAAAAAAATACACTAAAAACAAAAACAAAACCACCAAAAACAATAGCGAAGTAAAAGCAAACAAAAGCTCATTGAAAGTACTGATAATGTTGGCATCAAATGTCGATAAAAGAAATTGCAACATAAACAAATGTATATAAACAACAAAAACAAAAAACGACACAATTTTTTAGCGCCAATAAAAGATTGACTGATTGCTTAAGTGTGTGCATTCATTGGGCGCAGAGCGAACAAATTGTGCATTCGTTATGCGTTTGTAGATACCAATTTATATATGTGTGTATGTTTGTTCGTATGTACATATATACATTATATGTACATATATAGTTGGGAATATAAATTGGGAGACATTTAAGTTTTGTTGATAGCGTGTTGGAGTGTTGCTATTGGCACTTTGCTTTTGGTTGCCACTTACAGTTCTATTTTACTCGTCAAGATGTCAAGATATGTGTCAATAAATTCCACTTCACTTAAAATTACAATATTTTCGAAGTCAAAGTTCGACAAAAAAACAAGAAAATTTTAACTTCGGCTCTTCGAGGCTATAATACCCTTTACAGGTTCAAGCTTACTTACAAGAACTTGATTTTGACGGTTTAGTTTGTATTACAGTTATATGCTATAGTGGTTCGATCTGAAGAAAATCTTTGGAGATTGCACTCTTCTCTTTGACAATAATCGAGAACAAATTTTGTTAAGATATCTCGTCAAATATAAAAGTTTTCGACCCAAGGACTTCATTTTGATGATTCAATTCATATGACAGCTATATTTTATAATGATCCGATCTCAACGATTTGGTTGCAGCATGTAGCGCTGTCTTGGTTAATAATACATGCCAAATTTATTGAAGATAACTTTTCTAATAAATAAGTTTCCATACAAATACATGATTTTAATCATTCGGTTTGTAGGATAGATTTTTCTGACATTAATACCCTTATGCCAACGATTTTTCCAGTCCTCGAAACACTTTTTGGGATGGTCTTCAGCTCCTTCAGAGAATTTTGTTTTATCTCTTCGATCGACTGAGTACGAGTTGCACGGAGCGGCATTTTCAGTTTGGAGAACAAGAAATAATGACACGGAGCCAAATATAGTGAATACGGTGGCTGATCATGGTATTCATCGCATTTTTAGTTATAAATTCGGTCACAATCGTACTCTTTTTGAAAAAAATTCAGCTTTATTTGGACGATTCGAGCAAGAACGCGTTTCATACCCTAACAGATTCGCGAGAGATGTCGAGCTCATCTCTCTAAGACTTGCCTGACGATTTTTAAGCACCAAATCCTCGAGGGTCAAGGATCTTCCGTAACGAGGCATGTCTTCAACAATCTCTCAACTGTCTTTGAAGACTTTGTACCACTCGTAGGCTTGTGTTTTTGATAAAACTGAATCACCGTAAGCCTTTTCCAACATTCGCAACGATTCGGCACACGGAATTTGATTAGAAATACAAAATTTGAGACAAGTTATTGGTTTTATCCATGTCACAATGTACATGTACATATATATTCAAATACTATATTATATATACTTAACATACCCCGTTCAGGGTATAAAAATCAAATGTAGCTCATTGAATGAATGACCACCACAAAACTCAGCTCCAAAATGCCAAATTCGTACAAGTGGATCATCAGCCGCTTTCAGCCAGAAGACGAAAGAAAAAAATTAATTGTGTCAAAGCTTTGCTGGGCCATTATTCTCTGTTTGCGGCTAACGCAAAGCAGCTAGAAATATTAACAAATAAAATTAAAACAAAATCGTTGCATAATTTATTGCTATTGCCATTACAATACTTCGACGAAGCACCGTTAACTGTGTTAACAATAGGCACACGAGTGGCAAACAATAAACAAGCGAGTGGCTTCAGCGCTACCGGCTTCAAGTTTGAGAGCAAATAAATAGGAATATATTATGCATAAATAATTCTCTCGATACAATATAAGAGCGCATATTTGCATACATATGGACCTATAGTATATATTAATATGCAATTATCGCTGATAGGTCAGCTGACGACATGTATGTATTATGTACATATGTATGTTTGGTGTCATTTACCCCAGTCACTGCTGTCGGCTTTTTGTTACACGCCTACTTTTGAACATATAATGACTTGATTGTAATCGGGAGTCAGTATAAGCCCATATAAAGAGAGAGAAAGAGAGCTCACAAAAAATAACTTCGCAGCTTTACAACTCTGGTTCAAAGACTACGCACTGTTTGCTTTCTCTGCTGGGTATTTGCGATTTACTCTTATCTCACCTCTCTACCGGAAATGTACATACATATTAGTTGTTGTCTCTCGTACACGTACAGACACATACATACACATACATACCCGGGCCATATCTTGCTTCAATATTTATGCAACATTACAAAGTTATTAAGAAGCCTTCGCATATTACTTGCCATGAAATTGGCCTATAAAATAATACAGATAATAATTATCACATTGGAAGAAATATTTTAATAATATTTTCAGTTAACGCTAAAAAATTACTCACAGCTTAAGTAGTCATTATCATTTTTTCGAGTTTCTGTGTCATCTGATTGTTGTTGATGATTGAAAAATGTTGATAAAATACAGTTTTACTTTCCTCTCTCTCTGTCTCTCTTTCACTCTGGTAGAGCAAGAATAGTATAAATCAAGATAAACTTTAGCTTCAGATACCGGCAGAAAATCAGCTGACTCACATTTATCGGGTGATTTTTTAAGAGCTTGATAACTTTTTTTTAAAAAAAAACGCATAAAATTTGCAAAATCTCATCGGTTCTTTATTTGAAACGTTAGATTGGTTCATGACATTTACTTTTTGAAGATAATTTCATTTAAATGTTGACTCATGTGGTTTCAACAAGATGGCGCTACATGCCACACAGCTCGCGATTCTATGGCCATTTTGAGGGAAAACTTCGGAGAACAATTCATCTCAAGAAATGGACCCGTAAGTTGGCCACCAAGATCATGCGATTTAACGCCTTTAGACTATTTTTTGTGGGGCTACGTCAAGTCTAAAGTCTACAGAAATAAGCCAGCAACTATTCCAGCTTTGGAAGACAACATTTCCGAAGAAATTCGGGCTATTCCGGCCGAAATGCTCGAAAAAGTTGCCCAAAATTGGACTTTCCGAATGGACCACCTAAGACGCAGCCGCGGTCAACATTTAAATGAAATTATCTTCAAAAAGTAAATGTCATGAACCAATCTAACGTTTCAAATAAAGAACCGATGAGATTTTGCAAATTTTATGCGTTTTTTTTTAAAAAAAAGTTATCAAGCTCTTAAAAAATCACCCGATATTTAGTTAAAAACTTTTACTAACGCATAATTGTACTAAACTATATAAAGACATGTTAAAAATACCAATAAACAAGATTTTTAACTTAACTTAAAGTGGTACTCTGGTTTAGAAGCCTGAATTTTAGTTATTTTTTTGGCGCGATAAAAAAAAAAAATCAAAAATTATTTGACTAAATTTAAAAAAATTGCAGGTCGGCGAAGTAGAGACTGGTGAAACAATGGCTTGTCCTGGTGTGCAGGATATAAATCCTTCCAGTGACGTAAAAAGAAAATTTATGCGAAATCCGTGAAGAACAAAAGGGTAGTTATCGCAATACGAAACGTTTTTGAAAAAAAAAAAAAAAATTACAAAATGGTGGAGGTTTGAAAAAAAAAGTGTCGTATGTTCGGTTTTTTTTTGTGGTTCGGAATTAAAAAAAAAAAAAAAAAAAAAAAATCTTTCGAAAGCTCTTCGTAGTGCGATACTATAATATACATATAAGAAAGCTCTGTGTAAAATTTCATGTGAATCGGTGGAGTAGAACTTGAGATATCATGCACACCGTTTCTAGAAAAGTAGTTATGAGAAAAACGAGTTTAAAGTTTGAGAACTAGTCGCGCGCAGTCGGAGTCGGAATCACAAAATGAGCTGTAACTCGGAAAATAATTTGAATTTCGAAAAATCCTCTTAGGGACATTTTCTTGAAGGGTTATACTATAAAAATATGCAAAAAAAGATCGATTTTTTCGAATTTCTAAACCAGAATACCCACTTAATTTAGTGTTTTTCCATATATAAATATATACACATACATACTATACATATGAAGACTCATTTGTATGCATTTCGATAACAATTTCAGGCGATAAAAAATTATTTATCAAATCAGCATTGGTAATTGTTTGATTTTATATAACTTAAGTGTTGTAATTATTGTGCAAATTTTTGCGAGTACTAACGTCGTATAAGTAAATAAAACAAAATACGGTTTTAAAAAAAAATAAATTTAAAAAAAATAGTTGATAAGTTAAAACACAGTACAACAGCTAATCTGGGGGGTGAGAAATTCCAAGTCAGGGTGATGGTACTAGGTCAGTATAGTAAAAACCTTAAGGGTCTGGCGTTCGTATGTGTCAGTGTTTTTATGACCTTTTAAATTTTTTCCTTATCTTGATGTTTTTTCGCTTAGTTGTAACAGGAACAAGGCGTGGTTGTGAACCGATTTCACCCATATTTGACGTGTAATCAGGGTGTTAAGAAAATATTATATATCGAATTTCATTGAAATCGGTATAGTAGTTCCTGAGATATGGTTTTTGGTCCATAAGTGGGCGACGCCATGCCCATTTTAAATTTAAAAAAAAGCCTGGGTGCAGCTTCCTTCTGCCATTTCTTCCGTAAAATTAGTGTTTCTGACGTTTTTTGTTAGTCGGTTAACGCACTTTTAGTGATTTTCAATATAACCTTTGTATGGGAGGTGGGCGTGGTTATTATCCGATTTCTTCCATTATTGAACTGTATATGGAAATGCCTGAAGGAAACGACTGTATAGAGTTTGGTTGACATAGCTGTAGTAGTTTCCGAGATGTGTACAAAAAACTTAGTAGGGGAGGGGCCACGCCCCCTTTTCCAAAAAAATTACGTCCAAATAAACGGACGGACGGACAGACAGACATCCGGATTTCAACAACATACAACTAAGCAAAAAAACATCAAGATAAGGAAAGAATTTAAAAGGTCATAAAAAAAACTGACACATACGAACGCCAAACCCTTTGAGGGTTTTACTATACTGACCTAGTACCATCACCCTGACTTGGAATTTCTCACCCCCCAGACAATAATCCCAAAAATGTTCCAACAGTGAAATAAAACAAGAAATAATCTTAAATCTTAACAACCGAAGATATAATATCAATAAGAGCGAAATGATTCCTTTTCAAATAAGATGCCATAACTGTTATGGAAATTTAAATGTTTTTTGTTTAGTGTGCAGCACATTTGTTACAATTAAATTCTGAATATAAAATCATGAAAATGGTCATCACGACTTCTTTTGCAGGAACGAATTCGATGAATCCAATTTTGGGGTACTTTTTGCACAATATCAAGTCGTATGCCATGAATAGCACCTTAAATACTAACGCCTAAAGCTTGAAGAGAGTCTGGTTTACTGTTGAAGACCAATGACTTCAAATAACTCCACAAAAAGTTCTAATTTTGTTAAATCACAACTTCTATGAGGCAATTCAATGTCACAATTTCTTGAAATAATCGAAACTCCAAATTCGGTTGTTGCACGTGCTGTGTGACATGTAAGTAGTCCCGTCTTGTTGGAACCAGATGTTGTCAAAATCAATTTCCTCCCATTGCGGCCGTAAAAAGTTTGATATCAACGATCTATACCGCTCTCCATTGACCAAAAACCGCACCAAACTATTAATTTAGGTGAATGTAATGGTTGTTCATGAATAGCTTTTGGACTTTCTAAGTATGTATGTATAATATATGCTATAGTGGTCTGCTATCGACGGATTCGACAAATGAGCACCTTCTTTGGGGGGAAAAAAGGACGGGTGAAAGATCGATATTTTGACTCCGCTAATTTTCAATCAGTCTAAAACGGGGTTAAACCATTATTAGGGTCTACCGACAAAGTCTCGTCAAAATCAAGAGAGTGATTGCCGAAATGACAACGATCGGCCTCATGCTTCTAGATCGGTTAAAAACTATTTGGAAAACAGCAGCTGTCAAAGCTCCAGTGAGAATTTCATGACATTTCATTGATTGGAAGTGAAGTTATTGCGTTTTAAGTGTCAGTATGTTTGTGTTATCTGTGCGAAAATGAGCTTCGAACAAAGAGCCAACATTAAATTTTATTTTAAAATTGGTAAAACCATTACCGAAACGTTTCAATTGATGAAACAAGTTTATGGCGATGATTGCCTATCCCGTAGCAGAGTGCACGAGTGGTTTCAACGTTTTCAAATTGGTCGTGAGGACATAAATGACGATCAACACGGGCCAATCAAAATCCGTGATCACCGGAAATTCCATCAAAACTGTCCGTGAATTCATCAAAAATCAGCGGATTCATGGAAATGGATTGAACATCTCCAAAACATCGACTTATCGCATTTTGACCGAACATTCGGGCTTACGAAAGGTATGTGCACGGTTTGTTCCGCACAAATTGACTGACGACCAAAAATTGCTCAGGATCCAACATTCGAAGGACATCATTAAAGAGGTCAAAAAGGACAAAAACTTCCTTTACAATATTGTGACTGTTGACGAAACGTGGTGTTTCCAATATGATACCGAAACGAAACGCCAGAGTGCTGAATGGAAGGCACCGGACGAGCCGAAACCCAAAAAATCGCGCATGGAGAAGTCAAAAGTGAAGACAATGCTGATTTGTTTTTATGATTTCAAGGGTATTGTCCACAAACGTGAATGCGGTATTCTACTTTGGAGTTTTGAAGTTTTTGCGCCGTATTTGACTTGTTCGGTCCGAATATCGCGAAGATGAAAGTTGGCGTTTGTTGCACGATAATGCGCCGTCTCATCGATTGACGCTTGTGACCGATTATTTGACCAAAAATCACATTTTAACCATTAACCACTCCCCGTATTCACCTTATATGGCACCGGGCGACTTCTTCCTTTTCGAAAAAATGCAAAGGCTTGCACAAAATAAATTGATTTTGCCGAAAAAACCATTTGTTCTGTTTTTTTTTAAGTCCTGTATGCCTTATCTACCTATGTATCTCGATTAGTTTAAGGTAGCACAAATGATCGTTAGGAGAATTTGAGAATTATACTCTGCGCATGTTATATTGATGATGTACCATATAGTAAGTACAAACATACATGTATAGACTCCAATTATAAATTGTTATATATTAATTAAGTAAAAGCAATAGCTAACCTAACCTCAGTGAATTAAAAATGAGTGAGTAATTTCACTTTCCAGCGAAGGCGACTATTTGTGCGGTGACAATGTTGACTGGGCTGATTGTAAATAGCAGCGGCGGCACGTCGTCGGCACATAAACTAATTTCTTTTGTACTTACAAACTGAATATAAATAAACGTAAATATAAGAAAGTTAATTTTAGAAAAGTTTAAAAGCACACGTCTCAACAAAATTAATATTATACACTACGCACATATGTACATACATACATACATATGTATGTATGTACCTTGCAGTACATAACATTTTCATAAAAATTCTAGATCCATAAATTTTGTTCGTTTCAAAAGCGTGTGGCACCAGCTGTTACCGACTTACTCATTTATGTCAAAGTGGTGATTTCCATTTAATTCGCGCTTTTATTTGTTATTACAACAAAAAATTTAAACAATGCCAAACTCTTATCAATACTCAAGTATATTCCCTGAGCGTCATTCATTTATGTACACATCCATTTGCATGTATGTATGTGTGTGCATATATCCGTGTATTTCTTATCTATATTGACATTGCTCTCTCCTCTGCCTTCGACTGGCTGGCTTGTTTTGCCAAGACAACTGAGCAAATAAGCACATTGAATTGCTCTATAGATACTCATACATATTATAAGGGGCATAAAAATATACAAATGTACATATATACTACATACGTATGTATATAGTACATATACATACTTACATGCAGTGTTGATTAAATCGCTTAGTTCGAAATGCATTAAATCAAAGCACGCAATCAGACTTCAATTTTCTGCTGATTACTCAACAATGCTTAGATTATATATGTAAGTATGTACATAAGTATGAATAAAATATAGATGTACTTAAATAAGATATGTAATCATATATGCATATCCCCTTATGTATATAGCTGTGTGTTGGCTAAACTTCTTCATTTTAATGTGACCCGACAAATTGAGTTTTGAGCGGCTCTTTTGATCTCAAAAAAATTCTTGCCATCAAAAGAACTAGTCTCATTTTCAAGGGATCCGCAGCAAAAAAGAAAACACTGTTTGCTATTAATAGATGAAAAGTTTCAACTGTCCGACTAAAAAGATCTGTCGATTTTGTAAACCAAATCTTAAAAATGATCGGTTGATGGGCAAAATGCTAGAAAAACCCAATCGTGGTACATCAAAAGCTGTTTATGACGTACATATAAACACGAACAACCTCTTTATACGAACCCGATATTAAACAGATGTTTTGGGGTTCCAAGATAAGACCATAAAACTTATTCACTTGTCAACCACGATAAAGCAATGAATGACTGTTTAAGTATAAAAGGTCATATAGCAAAATGATTCTTTTTCGGTCAAAAGACCTGACATAAAATATAGATTTGGCGCTAAACGATTTTTTCATCAATCCCCCAGAAATAGTTCTCAACTCCAGGGAAAATATTTTCTAAACTATTATTGTTGTTGTAGCAGCAGAAAATTTCCCTGAAGGGACATCGTGGAAAGTTGCCAAGTTCGCAGTACTTGGCTGGCTAAAAATCCGGGTTCGTTCCGGTTAGTTAGATCCGACTGTGATGGGAACAGATGGGAACGACTAAGCAAAGTTTTCTGATAACGGCGATGACGACAAAAAAAGTGGCTTCTTGAGGAGAAACGGATGTGTGCAATATTTCAGTTCAATATCTCAAAAACTGAGGGACTAACTGAAGCATACATGCTTAAGTATATACACATATGGTCAGACGAACATTGCTAAACCGACTCAGCTCAGCTCGTCAAGCTGATCATTTATGCATGTTCGCTGTTAGGGTATCCGACATTTTTTCTGGGTGTTACAAACTTCGAGGCAAACTCGGTTTAGGGTTTAATAAAATAATTGTCTAGGCGAATATAATGGCTGGAATTTAAATAAAAATTAGTGGTCAAAAGTCTAAATGGTTATGTATATATGTATAAATGATCAGGATGACGAGACGAGTTGAAATCCGGGTGACTGTCTGTCTGACCGTCCATGCAAGCTGTAACTTGAGTAAAAATTGCGATATTTTGATGAAACTTGGTATGCGCGTCCCTTAGTAAACAAAAGTGCGAGTTCGTGGATAGGCGTTATCGGATCACTGCCACTATAAAGTGCCATAAATAAGGACTAAATAAAGATATAACACTCTAAATTGGCACAAGGGGGCAAACAATTTTTAAAAAGTAGTTCCGCCCTCCAACAAGTTTAATGTAAATATCTCCTAAACCACTAAAGCTACAACAATCAAATTCCTCTAGCGCAAAAACTGTATCATGAAATAGGAAGATAACCCCACTCAATCTCCATATAACGGTACTGTTTAAAACTACTAAAAGCGCAATAAATCCATAACTATTAACTATTACACAGGAGACAATAAATTTTACATCCGAGATTGTATGAGGGGACTTTATGGAAGGTGGGGTGAAAATTGGACAATGAGAGTAGCACTGTTCACTTTTTGGTGAAATCACATAACTTACGACCCGACCGACCGATTTCGACTAAATTTAGTACATGTCATTCTTTTCGTTTTCCTATGTCACGGTGGGGAAATCGGACTACAACCACGCCTACTTCTCGTATAACACAATTTTAAATTCCATTTGATTCTTTCACTTTCCAGAACACAAATCAAGAAATAATTAATATAACGGGATGAAATTTTGTAAAAAAGTATGACCGAAAATTGCCTAAATCCAATCAAAACTGTTCAAGCCTCTGGGTACTGAACATATGGACCAAAGTTATTATAGTTGCGAAAACTTGACATAACCCTCTTATAACTAATAGCAGGATTTACGAACTGACTTTACTCCATATGATTGGTGAAATTAATCCTGGAAACATTTTTTTTAATATGTGACATGATAATAGTTAATAGATAAAATCGATTCGATACTACTCCAACTCCCATATACTACATATTGCGTAGTCGAAAAAACCTTTTCGTATTTCTAATCAAACTTCAACTTATTTTTTTATATTTATACTAGTAAATAAATAAACAAATATGCATATGCATGCATATGTGGTCGACCACTTTTTGCCATTTTTCAACTCACGGCAGCATCCAGTCAAAAATTAATTTTTTTAATTGCTATTGGTTAACTGATCCATTCGAAGTTGAGAGCCACACCTGGGGTCACAGCTAATAAGGAATTTTTTTGTTAACTATCTATCTACTTATGAATTGTATTAGAATTTTAGGGTTAGTACATATTTAAGGAATCCACCCACAATCCATCAATCTCTGCCAACGCAATGAAAACGGATCCTCCACTGTGATTCCGGCCCTTATTACGGTTTTTGAAACAACTGCATTTTAGTTGAAATAGTTTTGAAATTCGGTATTATGGTTTTCAACTTAACTCATCAAACAAAAAATCGCTTGAAGTGCTGTCAAGCTTCAACTTTTTGTTTTTAGTATTACAGTTTTCAACACTATGCCAATTAGATTGACTAGAATATCAAAAATGTTTATAGAATTTATGTATTGGGTAGTCGAAAAAGTCTTTTTTGCCAATTAGATTGACTAGAATATCAAAAATGTTTATAGAATTTATATATTGGGTAGTCGAAAAAGTAGTTCGTATTTCGTCTAAATAAATAAACAATTATGTACCATTTTTTTTCATTTTTTTTGCCATTTTTCCCGCTAGAGACATTATTCCATCTGTGTAAAACTTTCATCATTTCCAGAACAGAAGCGAGCGAACCATTGTTGTGCAAAACGAGCTGATACAGCATCGTCTCCGTAAACTTCACAAATTTCATTGGTGGCTTGCGTGGCATTATTCACTTTTTTATCCAAAAATTTCAAAACATAGCAAATTTTTTCATTATTTTCACTCTTTTTTGAACAGCTGTAACTTTTTTTCAACTTCCCTGAATTAAATTTTTGGTTAAATGAAGCTTAAAAACTCACCTTTCCAACACTATATGGTATGACACAATGTGATTGGTAGCAATGGAAATATACGACTGCAACGACACTATTGACAAAATACGAAAGACTTTTTCGACTTTTTTGATTTTCATTTTTCTAGCAAACCTTATGTCGAATATGTCGGTCAGTGTATCAGTTATACTATATGGTATACTATGTATACCTCTGGTTGACATTTTAGGTCTCAAAATATTTCGAGGCTTTGATTCCTGCAAGTTGCAAGAAATGTTCGGTTTCACCCGAACTTAGCCCTTCTTTACTTGTTTGTTTCGACTCTGTGCAGCTCTAAACTAACCTATATAATTTTTCATATGTAATTATGTATTTATAAACATTTATATTTGTAAACTATGTATATACTATATATTCTTTATTTGAATATTAAATTGGCACTCAACCGACTTATTTTATATAAGACTTATACACACAAAACACACACATGCATAATTTTCATATTAACTCAACAAGTGGCCACCCTAAATAAATAATGCTCACTTAATACTTGCGGAGTGAGGGTGTTTTTGAGGCAGCACGTAGCGCATGAATAACGGAATTTATGTTTGTTGCACATAAACAAAAACAAACCAGAAACAAAATAGCAAAAAACGACGACTTCCTCGTGCAACAATTGCGAAAATTCAAATAAATTGAGGCTAAATTATATGAGTTTGTATGCAGAGAATGAAGAAGTGAACATTGTGGACCACAATACGAAAATTTAATTCAATAGAGGAAAATAAAACTCAGCAGTGCAACAACACGGCGGTGCGGTTATGAAAGTGGACACCCTTTTAGAAAAAAAAAAACACGAAAAAAAAAGTTAACTTCGGCTGCACCGAAGCTAAAATACCCTTCACAGGTTCATTTTGATAGCATAATAGGTTATAAAAAGATCTTTTTCTTAATTAAGATCGGTCAGTTATATGACAGCTACATATTACTATATGCTGTGGTCAGATCTAAGCAATATGTACGGATTGTGGCAATGGCTTTGATAATCATCATTGTCAAATAAAACAAATAAAAGAAGTTTTCATATAAGGACTTGAGTTTCATCGGTCAATTGCGTGGCGGGACTAATTCGCATTATACAGACGGACCGACAGACATGACTAAATCGACTCAGCTGGTTACGCTGACACCCTTTTCAGGGTGTAATAACTGCAATGAAATTGAATTCATTAAAACTGCAAGTTAAAAATAATTATTCGTTCGGCAATTCAGAGATATTTTAGACATTTTATAAATGAATTGTATTTAAAAACTTTTTTGTTGTATGCCATGAAGTAAGATTAAATGGTATCCCAAAGGCGCTGGTCGGCGAGAATGTGCTGTGAGTGAGTATGTGGAATTTTAGAAGCATGAAGTCATCCACAAAGTACCACTGTAACTGTAATGCACTTATATATATACTTGTACATACACTTACTGACATACATACATATAAACATATTCACTTATGTGCAACATCCGAGTGGAGATCAGTAATTTCATTTACAAACACCCGACACAATGCAAAAATTATGTTTGTGTGGGAGACATCTATATACATACATATGTACATAGTTTATAGTATATTTATGTATGTGGGTAAAAACAGCGAATTAAAATGGCAATTCATTCCAAAACAAAGGGAAATACATCACCGATATGTATGTATGTCTATGTGTTAGTTTATTCCAAAGCAGGCCTGACATTCAACGCTGTCAAGCAAAAGCTTTGCGGCATTTACGCTTTGAGGTCGACATCTACAACAACAATAACAACAAGCAAAATTGTGATGCATACATGTATGGACATATGTATGTAAGTATGTATTTGTAGGTAAATTGGTTGATCTGCTGGTGTGGCGCATTTTCATTTAATGTCAATTTATGTGTTGTGACGACTGTGTCAGCGACAATGAAGCTGCTTAAAAAACAATAATAATAAAAACAATAGCACTTCAAATAGACAAATTAAATTCGTTTATTTGTGCTCGCCCTTAAATATGTATGTATGTACAACATAAGAATACGCGAAGACACGTAATATTCCAGAAGACTGACCAATGTTTTCGGTCGACTTAATACTTAATTTAATGACGCGCCAAATCTGCAATAAACTTCATACGATGGGACATCTCGATTGTAGATGGATTAAAGCAAGCTTGCTCTGCAGATAAAATTTGGACTCCGTAGACGAATCAGAATGATTTCGAGAAATTATAAGTTCTTAGGTTTATTCCTTAACACTTCATTTTCCAAAATCGTAAATCTGATCTAAAGAAAAAGGATATATAAACAAAGAAAAATTTTAAAAAGCACCCAAATGGATTCTGTAACGCATTCTTTCTCGCCCCATATAAAAAAAGAAAAAAGTCCTATAAGTTCCTAGACTCAAGGCGCGAAGACGTTATCGGCGCAAGAGAGGCATACTTTTGCAGATGACTACTATGTAAGTGACAAAAGACTGGTTATTAAAAGTGTACGAGAAAGATTAGGCAGTTGGCATCTAAGAAGACTGCATGAGTCATATTCTGCGTGATAAAGTTGTCAGAAAAAGCAAAGACTTTCCTATCAGTAAGCGAGGAGAGTGTTCTTGTTCTCTTTCTATCACATTTGAAAAAGTTACTCTCTGGGGCGAATTTTCGAGTCGAGTTACGGGTCATCGCAGCCATGAAGGCCTACTTTACCAGAAGACATATTTTTCAGATGACTTAGTAAATCAAGTCTTTAGCTCGTTAGAAACCTACGATGAGAAATAAGTTGGTATTTTTAAAAATTTTTCTTTTTTCTTTTGGAAGTTAAGTACTTATCACCCCTTCCTTATATAATCAGACAAGAAGATTGTGAGAACTGCATCGTTATAGCCAAGCTGCGCTTCAATATGCCCAACCGGCGAAGCTTCATATTTAGATAAGGGTCAAGAATATTCAAGAAACTTTGCAAAAAACTAAAATACCAATTAAAAAAAAAATTAACCTAAAAGTGTTTATAAGCCCAAACCTATCCGTAATCTTCAAACTTATAATTGTTGTCTAAGTAATTTAATGTAAGCTCTAACTTTATGGAGAAAAACTAGATGACAGAGAATAGATAGATCGGACTGTTTTACTATGAATATATGAACTTAACTCAAGGCTCTTTCCCATTTCTAAGCTCGGTCAAAATTTGTTTCATAAATTTTAATTCATTTATGGTAATTGGTTATGTTAAAACACATTTTATAGAAATATACTTACATATGTTATTATTGAAAAAATAAATATTTTTGGATTTATCGATTAAATTTGACTTGGATCTGGGCTGGCCCATTTAAACTGCGCGCGCAAAAGGAATCCGATACATTTTTTTCATTGATCGTGAAGTAATCGAAGACTTGTCATCCACCACCTCTGTTAATGATGACAATATCGAAAAAGTTAAAGAAACTGTGTGTGTTTGGTAAATATTTGGGGTATGATGCGTATCAGTGCTAGACTCGTACCTAAATACCTGTATCTTTTACAAAAACAATATCGTGTAGAGGAACTAAAGACCCTACATCTACCAAACTTATCATTACTGTTGTCGAAACGTGGGTTCATGAATATGACCTCAAAACTGTCCAGACGAGGCTTATAACAAGTCTATGGCAAATTTGATGAATTATTGGAATGCTGTTTTGATCTATTTTGAATGCGATAAGAAAGTTTTTAAAGTGAATATGTTTATTTTTTTGTCAGTTCAGATCAAATTTGATCAGCTGGTATTATAAATATTTTCACCAAACAAACATGTGCGATAGAAAAACAAATTGTTTAAAAAGTGGCCCACAAAGTCAAATTGCATAATATAGTAAGCAATATAATTCGATTTCACAATAAATGAAATACTATACATATAATACAAAGTACGTACATACAAAGACAACAACTGAACTTACTTATAAGGTTCATATTTCCTCGCGAGTTACTTATGCTGTTGCTTATATTGCATTTTTACCGTACTAAATACAAGCCAAGTATATATATACATACATACACACTTATATACTTACATACATACATATGTAGCTGCATAAGATATTTACATAAAAAGTCGTTTACCTAGTCGTTGGTACGGTGTAATTTGTGTTCGTAATTAGCCACATACACGGCAAGCCAAATCTCAGCTGTATTTATTTCAAAGTAATCCATTGTTGGGCTGGTACCTCAAAGCAAAAAAAGCAACAAAACAACAGAAGAAAAACTGTAATAATTAAATAGTCAACCAAACTTCTACGCTTTACTATCTAATCTCCCCTTGAACCATTTTGAGGTCAATGAAATTAAAGCGGAGTTGGTAAACTCCTGACAAGATCAAAAGTTTGTCACGCTGACACCTTCTGCACTGAAAATTTCATAATTCATTTTCGCCTATAAAAAGTACCCGAAGGCGTCACAATAAAAAACAGCCGCCGAATCAGCATTTACTTAAGATTTATCTTGGCAACAATAAAACAACAATGGTGAGAGATGAAAGCGACGGCGGCCGCGTTTTTCGCTAGTAAATGTATGAGCTTGCATTTGAGTCATACTAATGACGTTCTCGAGGGGATATTTCGGCGGCTGTAGGGAATGCAAAACAAAACAGAATACAGCTTATGATGTGCGTGGCGTGTGTGTGGGTGTGTGCTTGTACTTTACGGCTAAAGGTATTCTTCTGCTTATGACCAGTTAGTGACGCATTCCAAGATTAAAAGCTATTTCATTTGCACAAACAGTTTACCTGGCCTCCTCGAGTACTCTTAAAGCTGAGAAATTGGAACCTGCATATACATGTATACATACATATGTATATGCATGTGTGTTGGTAAATATGCAATAAATCTTGTAGAAATATTAAATTTGTTTTGTTTTCTATTGTTTTTGCTGGTTGGCAATGAAATATTTAATTGTCGTTGTTTATCTTATAGATTAACTTTTCTCTAGAGAAGACATAAAAAAACAAGTGAAGTTTACTTGTACGTTTCTACAGTGTTGTAAAAAATAATAGAGATACTTTGCTAGACAGTTTGCACGCGGTTTCTTAAAATTTTTTAACATTTTATTGTTCAGTTTGTATGGTAGCCATCAAAGCATTATTAATCTTAAGGTATGACGGGACTTAAAATATCAGCACTGAAGAAAGAGCTACGGCACTTTTGCTGGCGCATTTCACGGTAACAATTTGGAAAGACCAGTGTCTATCCGTACTCGAACATAAGCCATCCCGTGCTTAGATTGGTTAATCGCAAGACAACTGTTTACTGCGGACTCAATCAGGTGGGTTAGGGCTTCGTTCGCGAATTAAAGTTTCCAGCACTTTTACAACATGGAGAGCAGGTTCTACTGCCACACATATCCCTGAACCATGGAGGGACGAAAGCGATCTTTATACCCAAGGTAGGCAGGAAGGACGAAATTCTTCAGGCCAATTAGTCTGATCTTCTTCTTACTAAAATGTAAGGATCGTGGATTATGAAATAAGGTCGAAGACGCTGAAAAGTTCACCGCTGCATGCCAACCAGCATGCTTACAGAACAGACAGATCAGCTAATACTGCTCTGTACCAGTTAAACTCGAAGATACTGGAAAGAGGGGAAGTAATGGTGTGCGCCTTCCTAGAAATCGAAGGTGCTTTTGACAATACGTCTCATGGGAGCGTAGCCAGAGTACTGAAGAAAAGGAATGAAGCAGCACCGATGCGTAGATGGATAGAGGCCGTACTGCACACCAGAATAGCTGAAACCACGATAGGGCATATTAGGATTTGTCTCGGCACTGAAAGAGGCTGCCAACAGGGTGTAATGCTATCCCCCCTGTTATGAATCCTTGTCGAGGACGACCTACTTGTTCAGTTAATCAAACTCTCCATACATATGAGAAGTTTTCCGAGCATATAGTATTTCAAGCAGAGGTCTTTGCCATAAATCGGTGCGTAGAAATAGACTTCTAACGCAACGTATGTATAGCCATACTTACCTATAGTCAAGCGTCACTTAAAGCGATCTGTGTCCACGAGATCACATCGCCACTGGTGCAAGTGTGGCTGAATCCTTGTATGAGATCGCCGTATTGACTTGTGCTATAATTATAAATTTTGACTTGATCGGCTTATTGTCAATAGAAGGCATATGTAAGTAGATCGAAAGCAGAAAACATGACAGAATCGAAGAATCTATACAAGTTTAAACATTATTTTATAAATGCATTATTTCTTCCTATATATGTATGTATGTATGTACATATATATCGTATATTAAAGTATGAAACAAGTTCCGTTCGTTCTCCTCGAATGGAATTTACATGTATGTATATCATAATAAAATGTATGTATATATTTTGCTCGTTTCTCCACTTTTCACAACAGTGTAGCTCCACTAATAACAAAGTACACACTCGAGTTTGTATTGGTGTAGTTATGTATTTCTATTTGAAGCGTGTGAACAGCTTTTTATAGTGCATTGTGTTTGAGAAATAACCAGCTGTTGCTTTTTTATTTGATCATCATTCACAAAACACAGCTGAGGTCAAAGTTGACGGTTGTATATACTTAATTACTGTTACAAATGTATATAAAGCATGGAAGAGAAAAACAGGTGAATTGTTAAACGATGTGAAATTTAATTGCAGAAGAAGGTACAGGTTGACAAAACTACGTTTGGAAAGAAATGAAAAGTGTATTTATTGGAGTGCTTTCCTTGAGTTGTCTTACTCATAGATATACATACTTATATTTATGTATACATAAGATATTGTAATTGTAACAGGAGTAGAAAAAAATAGTAGAATTTAAGGCGCACACCTGCAGGAAAAGTTATTTGTCACCGAAGTCATCTTACCCTAAGAGGCCAACCAAACAGATTCGGGCTATTAAGAAGGAGGTTTTAGATGAATACACGCACAAACAAGTAGGTCGGGTTATTCGAGATTTCTTTGCATATATCGCGGTCATCCAAGAATGAATTAGCCTGCTACAATATCCAGAACGAAGCTGCGCAACGGTCACTCTGGATAGTCGTGGCAACTCGAGCTCTTCGTCTGCCATCTTAAGTTATTTTTTAGTTTTTCGTATTCCACGGTCCAATTTGAAGGTGCGAGGAGTTTAATCCAAGATGTCATACATAATGTTATTGCGCATAGGTGACGACCGTCGACGATAACCGGATTTTTTTTTTGTACGATATAACCATGTTTGGTTCTTTTTTTATTTATACAGATTCCATTTAATAACCTAATGAGAAGTAGGCTGCGATTTAGCATCCCCCGATTTCGGGGTTAAAATGGGTATGTACGGATATAGGAGGCAATATGCAAATATCTTAAAAACCATAAGTCGGCGGCAACTATATATGTACATATATATTTTCTTGATCTGAAGGACCTCCTCTTGCTATTCTAAAATTTACCCAAGAAATATTTAGCAACGAGTTTCCCCCCGCCTGCATAAAATTCCATTTTATCTCTAACATAAGTATGTACATACATATGTATGTATATGTATGTACATATTTTCTAAAAATTTCCTATTCATCATCTCAACATCTGGCTAATTATGTGCTTACTAATCTTATCCGGAAACAGTTTGATATAATTGTTTACTATTCAACAGTTATTTATAGTAAAGTCAAGCCTTTTAATTTAGCAAAGCAAATGTCATGAATGTGTACATGTTTATGACGGTTTTAGTAGGCTTGAGAGGTTTATTGTTTATAATTATGCGTGATTTACGTGACATTTTAATTGTTTAATTCTTTTGAAGTTATATTCTTTAACACAGATAAGAAATACTGATACAGAGAAGTGTGATTATTATAAAATCTGGCTTTCAATTTTATATGTAAATAATTATGAGATCTTGATAAATAAAAATAATAATGATTTCAAAAAGTCATCAAGCAAATAAAAGCGACCAAAGCACTTCTTGGCATTTTTTTAGGGTCAAGGACCCACTCTTGTCGCCGGGTATGCACTAAATTTCAAACTACATTGTATCGAATTACAGCGGTACATTTACGTACCGACACATGTACGTATGTAGGTACATATGTATGTACATATGTCGGTAGCAACGTGCTAACAACACTGGCAATGCATAATTTTATGATGTCTGCTGTACTATGCATACGCAAGCGCAACGCTGCAAAATAAACGAAAAACAATTAAAACGGCTATGAGGCCGAGACACAATATTTTCACCACACACACCTTTTTCACACAGGTAGAAAATGTGTGAATCTCCCCACACACACTGCACAGCAAAAATAACAAGAAAAATACGTATATATGTAAAACTCTCCCCTCGCTTTCAACGGCACGACAATAGAGCAACAACAAATTATTGCAACAAAAACGTTCCCCTGCCGCCGGCGCGTCAATGTTAATTCTTTTGGACGTTTTACAATGTTTCGAAAATCCAAATAAGTACACACACTGTCAATAATTACTAAACATATTTCTTGGAATTGCGCAAGCACGGGCTTTTCAGGCATTTTATAATCAGCAGAGAGATAACGACTAAATTTAAGCAGAAACACTATGGGAATATGCCAGCAGTAGCAATTATTCCAATAATTAATTAAAAGTAATCTTTGATATTGGAAATTCATATAAAAAAAACATACCCAAAAGCAGCAATTTCACCTCTGCAGCCGCACGCTCTGCATCTCTTTGCAGCACCCGATCGATGTTTTTCGAATGTTCCACCGCCTCCTTATCGCGCGACGTACTCACAGCACAACCCATTTTTTATTGCAATTAATTTTTATTTTAAATTATTTTCTTTGCTAGTTTAGTAGCGACACTTCACACTACACCAAGAGATACGAAATTTGCACCGAAATCCAAACCACTGAGACCGCCGATAAATAGTTTATGGTTGAGCTACTCCAGTCGCTGAGTATTCACAAAGCACAGTTACGGTTGCAATTTGCAATTAGGCCTTCGCGTGTAAATTTGTCGATTTTTGGTTGTTTTTTTTCACCAACTGCTCTTTCACGGACGCACGCGTTGATTCTTTTCCTTTCTTTTTCACTGTCGCGTCTGCGCGAATCCACTTTCCTTGCTGCTTCTACCAACCAAATAACTTCACTTTACTATATTTCACTATCAAAAACTTGCGATTTTCACTTTCGTACTCAATTTTGTTGTAATTATTTATTTCTAATCGCAAATGCACATAATTATTTTATTTGCCAATGCAGATTGTAATTTATGATTCACCACTTGAATATTCCTTTTGCTTCTTCACGCACAAATACAATTTACAATTCGTCCGCTAGTTTCACACCACACTACTATTTGGTCAAATGTTTGCGTTGAACTGGCGATCGGCAACAGTGTTTGCAACACGATAGGGTAAAAAATGTGCCGCATGGTGAGTATATTGATGTAGGGAAATGTGTTTTCTTTTCGTAAATTTATTTGAATATAATTTCAATAAATGCTTGAAATTTATGTACATATATTATTTTACCGCTAGTATTTTTTAACTTGCACTTTGAAGAAATCGTAGAATTTTTATTTTATTTTAATAAACTTGTACGCATTTTTGATCGTTGTATTCTAGTGGTGTTGGCATTACTGTTTCTTAATTTTGACAGTATTGTTTACCACTAATTCACTGGTGTAATATCTTCGAATATTGTAATTTGTGTATTTAATATTATTTAGTACATCGCTCTACAATATTCAACTATAAAACTGCTACAAATATTATTTAAAAATGAAGTTATCAAATGTGCAATCAAGTGGTGTCAGAGAATGTAGATTATAGGTGTAATTATAAATATGCATTCTCTGTTGCTGTACTTATTAAAGGTTGTGTTCCTTGCTGGACAGCGTTTACAGTTACTAATGGTGATGGTATTAGCTGATATAACAAAGTTAGCTGCAATTCGGCGTTCTGATCGTGTTCATTAAATTAGTATGAATTTGAAATTATTTTCAATTTGTATTATAAAGCAAAATTTGCAACAAATATTAATGAAAAACTTTTTTTAACACTTGAGAACGAAGCTATGCCATTGGATCAAGCAAGTATCTTAAACAATTTGATGATTTTCACTATTTACTCTTGCAGCTATTTAGGCAGGCTATCAAAAATTATTCGAGACAGTTGCCATATTAGACTAGGGCAGATAACTTCAAAGTAAAAAAAAAATTGGCCGGCTTTAGATAAAATGGTTATGGTCAGACAGATAAGGCTCTCCAGATCAAGAATATACATAAGGGTGGTTTTTTTATTCAACTATTACTTTTTTTTCAATCTCGTCTCGAAATTTCCTTGAAAATACCCAAACAAAAAATTCCCTGAAAATTTTAGCCCTTAATATTAACATTAAGAACTGGACCAAGGCATGTAAAAATTTTCCATAGAAAATGCACTACAATCGTGATTTTTTATCCTTAAATTCCTACAGATCAGAGGCATTTTATGGCATCGCTTTGACTTTAGACACCTATTTCTCAGAATTGTTTACTCTACAAAAGTGCCCAGTGCAACAAAGTCGTAACTCACACCAGCGAGGTAGTACGGGGCTCTAAACCTGATTTTTCCATGAAATTCACATTTTTTGTATTTATCTCGTAAATGACAAGAGCTACAGAAAAAATGTTCATGACAAACTTTTAGGAAAGGTCGCTATCGTTAATACTTTTCGAGATATTCAGCTTTTTAAGTAAGGCTGTATGGAATTTTCATACATTTTTTATTACATACCATCTATGAAGATTCTACAAAGCTTTATTTAAAAGGCCAAATATTTCGAGAAGTATTAATGACAGCGGTGTTGACCACGGAGCTTTTTTGTAGCAAATAAAATTTCCACTGCTTGAAGTTCGTATTGGCACGATTCCGATTACTTTGGCGGAGGGGTAAAAAACCGAATTTCCGTATAAATGGGGTATGTACGGATAGGGGAGCTTCTCCAGAGGAGGAATATCCAAAAATAATGTAAAAATTACTAATATTTTTTTAAAATATTCACGATTAAAAGTTCAAAAATTTGCACTAAGAAAACATGTTATTTCACAAAATTTTTTCACATTTTTTACTTTGTATATTTACCGTGCGATTCTGTAACTTGAGACAGTCTCAAGTCTCTAAATTTGAGATTTTAAGTTAGAGACAATTTTTGAGACTTGAGATGATATTGCTATTCTGTAAGTGACAGTCACAAAATCTATTACATTTCATTATTCAGAGATGTTTTTACACTTGAATGAAAATAAATATGTCGATAACAAATATTAAATTTTCTATAACATAGTCAAAAAACATAATTATCAATGAAAATAAAAATATATGTTGACTTTGTTTCATAATATTTACAGAAATTTATGTAAAATTGATTTATTTTTAACCTTTTCGTGTTTGAGTTGCTTACAAAATATAAAGAAACGGCAATCGATTAATATCTATGATGATCTCTATTCAGTATATTCAAAATGGCAGACAAGAGTTCTTTTTAGTTTTGTGACCTGCTAACTACCAGGTCTCAATATTTTGAGACTAACGCTAGAGACTGTTTAGTGAATAGTAACTAGTCTCAAATTGAGACTTTGTCTCAAAATGTCTCAAATAGAGACTAGAGACTGGTTACAGAATCCCGCTATTAAATACACACTCTAAGCTTTGAAATAAGCTTACATTTCACTTTTATTTTGCTATATTTTACCTAAATTTATTAATTTAAAAATCACTTAGCACACTCATCGTTGAAAAGGTTAGAGTGTTTACAATTATGAGCAAAACGAGCCTTGCCACATCTTAAACAGTAAATATGTAGGATTTTTAACAATTTTTCTTTGTTTGTTTTATCGCGTGATTCTTTTTTCTATATTAACCATAAAAAAATACTTTCTACATATGTATATGTGTAATACGTAATTTATGTGGCTGAAGTACTTTCGAGAAGTTATCATGCACTCACATTGAAACAAAATTTGAGTTTTGGATATGAAGTAGTTATATTTTTTGGTTATTATGCACTCAAACTCATATTTTAAATATAATAATACTAATATAACTACTTTATATCCAAAACTCAAATTTTGTTTCGATATGAGTGCATGATAACCAAAAAATATGACCACTTTATATCCAATATTCAAACAAAACTTAAGTTTTCGTTATAAAATTTATACATTTTGGTTATTATATCTGTCAGCGATTTCAATTTATTTTTTATGATACATTGGTTTGTATATTAGGTGACGATATATATATTAATATATTTAAAATATGAGTTTTGGATATAAAGTGGTTATACATATTTTACGGTTATCATGCACTCATATTGAAACAAAATTTGAGTTTTCGTACTGTACTGTAACCTTACACTTTATTACGTAACATTATTATATAATATTACTTATACATATGTATACATACATAGTATATAATATTATTATAAAATATTACTAATACATGTATATAATATTACATATTTGCTTAATAAATTTAAAAATGAAAATATCCAAAGAAATCGGAATTGTACCTACGTAATTTTTCGAGTTTAAAGTAATTGTGTGAAGACCGACCAGGGTTATATTAAATTTTAAATTTCCAACATAGTATTTTGCAAAAAAAAAAATAAGTGCTAGCAATTAAATTTAAATATGATAATTAAATTAATTTTTTTATACTTCTTAAAAATTATATATAGTAAATCTGAAAGAACAGTCGACAAGTCGCGGCGTTGTTCGTAGAACACATACATTAAAAGTATCGAAAATAAAGGGCATGTGAAACATCGCTAAAGAATTCAAAACGTTACAGTCGCGTGAAAGCTGCATTTGAAGAGCAAGGGCTTATTTTGACAGAGCGGATTTGCAGAACACATAAACAGCCGATGGCGCTGTCTGGCGTCGAAAACAGCACCGTCGGTACATTTAAACGTCGCATGGGATCATACCGTACGCGTTTTGCGTCTCCAAGTCCCTTTGGATCGAGAACGATAAAATACCTTTGCACCAAATATTTTATTTGATATTTTGCTACGCATCGCACTGGTCACAGGAGGAAGTCCGTCCGAAAAATAGCATAGTCAGCAAAGCGGTAGTATTATACCAAGTGGAACATCAGGAGGCGTCAGTTAAAGTTGGTGGCCCTTACAAAATGGTTCAAATCGACGAAAGCAAAAAAAAGAAAATTTAATAAAGGGAAGCTTAAAAATAAGCAATAGGGGTATTCTCTTGCTCTTTCAAAACCCGGTGCATGGTGCAAGAATTGCAGATTTACTGCGGCACAACAACAAACACACGCAGAAAAATATTTGCAAGGGCTGTAAAATATGTCAGACCAAAACCTATGTATATTTGCGTGCAATGTCACGCAAAAATATAATTGCAACCCTGTTGTAGTTGCCATTTTACATAAAGACATATTACGTCGTTAAATTGTTGAGGAAGATAAGTTTTAAATGGATTTTATTATTTCTATTTAAATTTTAAAGATTTGTTACAGGTTTTTTTTCTTAAAAATGTATGCAGAAGGTGCGCCAATTCACAATAGCCATGCTTAATAGTCATTCACAACAAATTGACCGAATTAGCCATTCATATATCACTAGATTCTGCAATGGGTGCTCTCGTGCTCTTGTATATTTCGGTATAGTATTTTTGCAATCTGCAATCTTGCAAGAGCAAGAGAATACCCCTAATATTAGATAATTACTTATATGTTTTTCTCATTTTAAGCAGGAGGGTGGAAGGTTACTGGGTGTTGGGGATGGCAGCGACGACCTGCGGTTGGAGGTATGTCCGGATAATGTCAGGTCTGCGGAGATGCTCATAATCTGAATAAAAAAAAATGTTGTTGAACGAATCACAGGTAGGAGCATCGACGTGTAAACCACAGTGATCGGGAGAATCCATTTGTGGCGGAGGATGGGACACATACGCAGCGAATAGAATTCCAGTGGCGTTGTTATAAAAATATTTTTTGTATTTGTATTTAATTATAATAATCAAGAAAACTTCGCGGATTTGATTCTTGAGTACGTTTGGCAAAAAAATGTGGCCAACAGACATGAGGATGATAAATTATTAGAGGAAACAAAATTTACGCGCAAGACATAAAACACTCTTATTTTATTAAATTGGAATAACATCTTTATTTATTATTTTTCTAGGTTCTTGATTGCCGTATTTGGGGTATAATCTATTTATTTTATTTCTCTCAGTTCATTCACAAAAGATGTCGATAAGGTAACAGTGATTATTTGACAGTTTGCAACCCTTTTGTTAATATTGAATTAAAATCATTTTTGCTCTACATAACGAAAAATAAATGTACGCAAGCGAATTACGTACTTCGAATAGCGGTTATTTTCAACTTTAAACGCAAATGTCTCTAAAACTATAAGATTCCCGCGGCTATAACTATACATATGTATATATTCTTAATCTAGAGAATCTCCTCCATCCGACCATATCTATTTTATTCCCGGAATCCTTGGATGGGAAATTAAAATTTTCCCAAAAAAATAGTAAGATGTTGAAAAGTGAAAGAAAAAATAATTTACGGCAATCTGAAGTGAGGAAGAGGAAGGGGAGTGGCGTGGCTGAATTGTTAAGGGGTCAGTAGGTTAATCTTTTTCAAAATTATTATGTTTTTTGCATTTTCTGTTCCCTTATACCCTTGGAATTAATGTAGAAGCCCACTTTACATTGGAAGGTTTCGAAAAAGAAAAAATAGTAATTAGCGGTATGTCAATTTTCCAACGTTTCCCTCCATCTTTGTATGCTTTTTCAGTACATAAAACTTTAAACGCGTTTTTTCAAAATACATTTTTTTAAACTGGCGGACACTATTCCGGTCGAGCTATTCAACCTATTTGCTTCATTTTTTTAATGCTCACAAAACGCCTAGCTACCGTCCCTATATTTTTTATAATTTATTGACAATGTTATGACAAAAATTATGTAAAAACACATGGGGAAAAATTAAAAAAAAAGAGATAATTACTTTTTAATTTATCAACATTTTTTCATGATTCTAATAGGAACGATAACTATTCACGTAGTTTTTAAAAATAAATTGGGTTTTTGTGTTTCAGACGATACAAACATGACAAATCGTGTCCGTCAGTGAAAAGACGCATCTCATTCACCCAACCATTTCTTCGACAGATGTCATCAGAAAATTCCGAAAATTTTTTTATACACTCCACGATATAAGTACTCTACCTTATGATATGTGAAAAAAGTTCTATTGTAGAAAAAAAATTTCTATGAAAAAAATTTCAAAAAAAGGCCAGATTAGCCTACTAACCCCTAAAGGGTTTAAAAATTATTTATCTCAAAAGGAAAAAAAAATATTTCAGCAGCAAGACAGTGAACTGAAAACGTCGTTGTTCATCTTACTACATGTACATTTTGAGAAGCAACAACAACACAATGGCCGGCATGCACACAAAACAACGCAGTTGTCCATTTTGTATGTACACAATTTCGTTGTGACCATACTAATTCCTTTCACTTCAATGAAATTTTAATATTTTGTTCAAAGTGAAATTTTTTATACAAAAAATAAGTAAATAGGTAAATATTTTTGCTTTAAATTATCAATTGTTATTACAAATGATATAATAGAGCTATAATATAGCCATTTTATGCTTTTATTTGTAAAATAACTTCAAGATTGTTAGAGCTGTGAATAATTTTACGTTTTACATATTAGTGGCATCACCACTCTACCTCATCTCTCTATCTTCCATTCTACTGTCGTCGTACTGTCGTTGGCAAATGTAGGAGGATATTGAAGTTAGCGAGAACGACAACTGTCGGCCTGCAGTCGTGTAGTCGTGCAGCTGTCAAAATAACAGTGTCCATAAGAACGTGTGTATTTTAATATTTGACAGATGTAGTTTGCAGTCTGTCGCGCTCTATGCGTTCACCACTTTATCCTCAATTTCCATCAAACGTTCTCACTTCAAAATATAAAACATTTCTACACAGTCAGTTGGCTTTATATTTCCTGAAATTTGTTTCTTGAATTCTGATATGAATTCATCAAAAGTATCAAAGGATTGTCATCAATAGATCAATCATCAATAATGTATTACTACTCTTGTTTCATTCCTTTATCAATTAACAGTGAAAATTTGAAGTGGTTTTCGAATATTTTAATACATACAATGTGGGTACACTTATAGAATCTATTGGTGCACACTTATATGCCCAGTAGGAAATACATTTGGTTGTGCGAAAGGATTTTAATGAAGTTGAGAAGTAGATGACAGCGATAATAAAGAGGAGAATGACGTTTAATGGAGAGAAAAAGTGGTGCACTGATATTTACCAGGTACGGCAGATAGTGCTATTCGAAAGTGCTATTTCTGGTAATGGTAATTATATAAGTAGGTATAGACATGTTGTGTTCAACAGTAAATATTGCTAGAGAAAGGGGTTTTAAATTTTTATATATTGTTGTTAGTCTTACCTTCATTGGGTTTGATAATTTGTTTCCATTCATCCAAAGAAGTTCACTTTCTTCCACTATTATTTATAAACTCGTATTTGGAATATCTTTCTAATGACCTTTTCAGTATATAAATAGCTTCTTCGATGCTTTGAATTATTCAAAATATTGACAGTTTTTATCAACACGTGATAAATATAAACGCTCCTAAGTAATACACTAAGAAGTTCAAATAAAAATTATAGAATTGCAGGTTTCCCTTAACGTTACTGGACCAAGACTTCCCTTTACCATGTAATAACATTACATATGTTAATATCTTACCCAACGAGTTTTCTTTACAATTCCTATCAAAGTATGACAGTTTTGCCGCTTGACCTTCTTTATTTACAGAAGATGAGTGAAAGCATGAAGCCTTGAAGTAACTCCTTTAAACGACGCCTAGCGACAATGGGATTTCCTGTTGGGTAAGTGATTAAAGTGCTCAATTTTCATCATCAATTAGTCGTACTAATTTGTTGAAGCGAAATAACAAAGGCCTATTTTTGTAGCGAATTTCAGTAAGAGAGAGTGATCTTAGGAAATCTTTTTCCTTAGGTTTAGTGATAAACATCCGCTGACGACTCGACGACTATGTACAAATTAAGAATAGATACAATTTTGTATACACTTGCTATTTATAAAACTATTGATCTTTTAAGGCCACACTTTCTCCTGCTAACGAATCGACACGACAAATATCGAAGTGTCGGCTAAGAAAGTTGAGCTTGCTTGTTGCTTACGAAACTAATTTTTTCGATGCTTTGGCACCTCATTACTGGTTCGAATGCATAAAGTTCAAATTATCTGTTTATTATTTTACGATTTTTTAATCAAAAGAAAATCCCCGATATTCCGCTCCACCAAGTGATCGTGTGATCGTGAATTGTTGTTCGATATGTCTCGAGTGTAAATAAACAATAAAGTCAGGCGAGCAGGCATTCTAACACAACATACATACATATGTATTTATATGCATGTGTAGGAAGGTATGTATTTGTAAGTGTTGTTGTAAAAGTTTCGGTGCGGTGATCGACATTATTGATCGACGCTGTTCCGGATGGTTGGCAGGCCGGCCGGCAGCGCAATGTTTACGGTGGCCAACACTCGTGTCTCTCGCTTGTCGGACCGTCGAGGGGTTGCGGTGCAGGTGTTGCACATGCGGCAGGAAACAAATTCCCAGGCCTGTTGCGCGTTGCATTCCATTGCACCAGCAGTTCATGGCGCTCGTCGTCCAACCGAACTCACACTTGATGATCGCTGGCAATTATGTAAAAATGTGCAAGTGTGTGCGTTGCCAAAGATAATTTTAAGTATTATAATTTATGCATGAACTATCATTTATGGACATACATATATGTATTCGTGTGTGTGTTTGTGCGGGTATAAATTTGACATGTTTGCTTTTGAAAGGAAACATTTTGTTAAGCCTCTGTGTTGCACATTCTTACAATCTGGCAGGGGTTGCCGTTATCTCTGTGGCCACCAAATGGTCGCAGCGGTTAAAAATCCATCGTATTTTCATTTGCGTTTTTATTTATTATTTTTGCTAGCATTTGTGATATTAATGTTTCCTTGCAGTTGGGAGACTGAAGTCTTCTTTCATTATTAGTTATTCTTATGAGTTTTTAACATTTGCAACAAGTATGTACATATGTGTACAATTTATGCAACAAAAATACATACATAACACGTGGATCAATAAGTCCCGGGACTAAATAAGAAAAACACATTTTTTGGCAAAACTCGACTTTATTCATCAACATAGTCTCCTTCAAGAGCAACACAATCAGTCCAGTGCTTCTCTAACATTTCACCTACCCTAGTCCCGCCCTAGTCCCGCCGCTATCCGTAGAATGGAAACGGGTCGGTGCTCCTCTCTTATCGTGTGGTCTACTACTAGATGGTCTTCGCGGGCCAATCCTAGGCTACCATGGGTTGATGTGCTATCGCGAGATCCATTTGACCCAAGATAAATTGTATGAGATCCAGTGAGATTAGTTGTGGGAGTTCCGAAAGGCTATTGTCCTGTCGGCGTCTATAATGTAAGGTTGACAATCTTATCGCACGGCGCTGCTGAAGATGTTTGGAAGAAGATGTGGTGGAAACATCTCAGCACTTCCTTTTTTATTGTCCTGCGTTTGCGAGATTTGCTTAAATAGTAGGGAGCACACACATTCAGATATCCCACTGAGCAGGTGTGAATAGAATTTTGCCTGAGAAAATTTGAAATGACCACAAGGCATTTAGCTGACTTATAAGCTCGGATACAGGAGTTATATTTTTATGGCTTCACAAAGGACTGAATATATTTGACCAAGTGATCAGCGATCGAACCTAACCTAATCGAACACAAGTATATTATAGATGCTGATTTCGAGCGGATAGCGATGACAATACTTTTATGCACATAAACCAGCAAGTTGCGTTTAATTTAGGGTATGAGAGGTATGAGCGATCACATACATATGTACATATGTATATACAGACGTTTGGGTATGTTTTATTAACTCGGATTTAAGAAAGGCAAAAAAGCTTTAACAGATATCTTTGGTGAGCTTTTATAATGTTTGATAGTTGAAACTGAAGTACTTGTAGCTTAGATCGCTTTCTGATACTGACTCAAACTAATACATTATGCCACACAAAGTTTCTTGATTTTCGATTGTTGGAATTGTTGGAATGAAGCCTCTAATTAACATGGAAATCGTGTCGGATGTAGGCCGTAGGGTTTATCCGCAAAGTAATACAAGTAGGACTGAGTCGATTTAAAAAACTTTATTGAACCAATCGTTACAATTCTTTAAAAACTTTTCAAATAAGCCCCTTCTGCATCGTTGCAGCGCTGCCGACGCAATTTTCAAGCATTAAAGGCGTCACGGAAGGCATTCTTCTGAATAGTCTTGAGAGCCGAGATGCATGCTGCTTGGATCCCTTCTGTCGTCTCAAAATGCTTGTCTTTCATCGGTATTTTTAGGTAAGGAAACAAAAAAAGTCCGGGGGGCCACATCAGGGCTGTAGGGCGGTTGCGGAAGCATTGGGATGCCGGCCTTGGCTAGGTACATAGCCCTCCAAGAGAAAGACGGTGTGAGCCGGGGCGTTGGCTTGTAACTTCCAATCGGCTGCGATGTCTTGTCGGACCCGAGTGACCCTTCGTTTGAGTCTCTTGAGAACTTCCACATAAAACTTGGCGTTGACGGTTTATCCAGGAGGAACAAATTCATGGTGGACGATGCTTTTGATGTCAAAAAAGACAATTAGCATCGTTTTCATCGCCGGCGTGTGCCACTTGAAAGATTGCCTCTTTGTCTCGGGAGCATACTCAAAGATCTATGACTCGTCACCTGTAATAATGTTTTTCAAAAATTGGAGTTTCTTTCACACATGTTCAAATTTTCTCATCAAGCTTCTACTCGCTGCAATTTCTGGTCGTACCTCTGATCTAACGAACGCTGCATTTACCAGGTACGGCAGATAGTGCTATTCGAAAGTGCTATTTCCGGAAATGGTAATTATATAAGTAGGTATAAACATGTTGTGTTCAACAGTAAAGATCGCTAGAGAAAGGGGTTTAAATTTTTATATATTGTTGTTAGTCTTACCTTCATTGGGTTTGGTTTTGCACGAAATGATTCTTAAAGTCCTGCACAAATTTACACATATTACAACTGTCATTGATATTTTTTTCCATTCATCCAAAGAAGTTCACTTTCTTCCACTATTATTTATAAGCTCGTATTTGGAATATCTTTCTAATGACCTTTTCAGTATACAAATAGCTTCTTCGATGCTTTGTATTATTCAAAATATTGACACAGGTTCTATCAACACGTGATAAATATTAACGCTCCTAAGTAATACACTAAGAAGTTCAGAGAAAAATTATAGACTTGCAGGTTTCCCTTAACGTTACTGGTCCAAGACTTCCCTTTACCATGTACATACTTACGAGTATGTATGTTAATATCTTACCCAACGAGTTTTCTTTACAATTCCTATCAAAGTATGACAGTTTTGCCGCTTGACCTTCTTTATTTACAGAAAATTTCTGGTCGTACCTCTGATCTAACGAATGCTGCACCACTCACAGAAAGACGTTGCGCGAAAATGTTTGTCCTGATTCTTCAGGTGCTTGGAGACAACTGACCAGCCGCTCGTTCGTTAGCTAGGAACGCCGTCTACCGAATCCAGTCGTTACGCGTACGCTCCGAAGTACAGTCGCGGAGGAAGAAAATCAGTCCTAATATTTTCCGAACAAACCTTGTATAGAAAGCTTTGTATCTAATTTGCATCTTTTCCAACTTCATAATATATAAACATAAGATAAATAGATGAGAATTGCACCGCTACCTTAGGTATATTTTGCCTATATATGAACTAACATACTTGTACATCTGATCAAAAATAATACAGAATGTCAAAAAAAATACATTTTCTAGTAAAAATCTGTTTTATAGCCTTCAGAGTAGGCTCCCGATCCAATAAAAAGGCGCCAACGCTAATCCAAATTTTCATACGCTTGTTAGAAGCCTCGACTGGGATGACCTTCAGTTTAAAGGAAGATATTCAAAAAGTATTTCTTTAGCTTGTTCGATCTTATAGTGAGAGGTGGATGGACAGCTGGCATGAAGCAAGTTTTCCATTGCTTCACAAGCTTCGCTGAATCCGAAATGATGAAAAAGACTCCTAGAAACACTTCTATAAAAGTCATAGAATTATATTCTGTCGAACAAACGATAAATCGTGTATCGTAATTATATTCGTTGTGCCAGGCTTTATTTCCATTACATATTTTTTATATTTCACAGTAGTCCATTAGAGCGGGTCGATTTTTATACTCTCGCAACAATGTTGCTAAGGAGAGTATTATAGTTTTGTTCACATAACGGTTGTTTGTAAGTCCTAAAACTAAAAGAGTCAGATATAGGGTTATGTATACCAAAGTGATCAGGGTGACGAGTAGAGTCGAAATCCGGATGTGTGTCTGTCCGTCCGTCCGTCCGTCCGTGCAAGCTGTAACTTGAGTAAAAATTGAGATATCATGATGAAACTTGGTACACGTATTCCTTGGCTCCATAAGAAGGTTATGTTCGAAGATGGGCAAAATCGGCCCACTGCCACGCCCACAAAATGGCGGAAACCGAAAACCTATAAAGTGTCATAAATAAGCCATAAATAAAGATATTAAAGTGAAATTTGGCACAAAGGATCGCATTAAAGAGGGGCATATTTGGACGTAATTTTTTTGGAAAAGTGGGTGTGGCCCCGCCCCCTACTAAGTTTTTTGTACATATCACGGAAACTACTATAGCTATATCAACCAAACTCTACAGAGTCGTTTTCTTCAGGCATTTCCATATTCAGTTCAAAAATGGAAGACATCGGATAATAACCACGCCCACCTCCCATACAAAGGTTATGTTGAAAATCACTAAAAGTGCGTTAACCGACTAACAAAAAACGTCAGAAACACTAAATTTTACGGAAGAAATCGCAGAAGGAAGCTGCACCCAGGCTTTTTTTAGAAATTGAAAATAGGCGTGGCCTCGCCCACTTATGGACCAAAAACCATATCTCAGGAACTACTATACCGATTTCAATGAAATTCGGTATATAATATTTTCTTAACACCCTGATGACATGTACGAAATATGGGTGAAATCGGTACACAACCACGCCTTCTTCCAATATAACGCTATTTTGAATTCCATCTGATGCCTTTTCTGTATAATACGAGTATATACATTAAGAACCAAAGATGATAGCGGAATAAAAGTTTACAAAAATACGGTATTTGAAAAATATGTAAATGACGTATAATGAAATCTCGATTATCACTTTATCATGCGAGAGTATAAAATGTTCGTTGACACCCGAACTTAGCCCTTCCTTACTTGTTCTTACTATATATCGCGTTTGCGAGAAATGTTCTATAGATCATTCTGCACTACTTTGTCTAAGAGACTAGGGTCTAAAACCGGTTTGGGGCCAGCGATTCTGAATAATCGGTTGTGTGGGAGATTCCAACAAATCATAAATATTATATCAAAATTCATCTTCACTGGGATATCTCAAAAACTGACGAACAAGTCCCTTAAAATCTTCGGCTTAAAATTCGCTGGCTCGAATTTAGACCCATATTCTTACAATGAGAAACTGTTAGGAGGATCCTTTTTCATCTTTATCGCATCTATTTCTTTTACTGGCATGTAAGATTTTTAATCTGTTGTAATACAGCCTGTCAACTTTTACTGTACAATCCTTTCAGAAAAAGGTGCTGCCTTAGCGTAAATTATCAGCCCTCTCTATTGCAAGTTAGCCGACGTTTAGGTTATGGTGAATGTATTTAGCACTGAAAATTCGTTTTAAATTCTTCATCAAAGCGTTAAGAAAACGTTTTTTATTTCGTTTAAAAATCACTTTTATTTTCCGCGCCCCTTTCCCACCGCTATATTTAGATACGTTTGTATGTTGTGTGCTCAGCTCATTCAAGGCTGCTAATGCCAATATTTCTTTTTTACCAAAAATTTTCCAGCCACATCAAGTAAACAATGAAAGATCACCCCAATTTTCGAGCCATCATCGACATCGTACGTCACACGTTGATATCGTTGACGGCGGCTGGCGATGGCAGCGCCTCTAACATTGATAGTAGCGTTGAGCAAACAACAGGACGGACGGACGGACGGACGGACAGACATGATTTACACATGTTTACAGCACAATCACAAACGGCGGCAAGTACAGCAACAACACGCCGAAGCAGCAATTGACGTGGCAATAACAACAATAGCAGCAACAACTCCATGCAACAATTCATCAAATGGCGAGCAGCAGACGCCGAATGAGAATTGCTCGCAATGAATTTTATAGTCGCACATACACTATACAAACAACAAAATACGCCTAGGATGTCTGTCTGTCTCTGAACAATATTTATATGCATTTCTTATAGTGCATTTATCGCTGTTGTTGTTGTTGTTGCAGCGTACTCATACTCACTCCATTCAATTGTTGGTTGCTGCTGAGTAAAATACGGTTGATGCGGTTTTGCGGGAGCGTCATTTTAAGCGCTGAGCAACAGCAACTCTGCTGTGGGGCTGCCGCGTTGACGGTGGCCGCCGCAGCCTTGCATAAGCTGCCACGCATTGGAGACTTGAAAGCTGCAGCAGCGCATTGGGTGGTCCCTGCGCGATGCCTCAGCATGCTAACGAGTGCCAACGTCTGCTTATGAACTATCCACACATACACACACATAGCTACAAATGCTGGCGGCAAGCAGCCGGTTGACGCGCGGTAGCATAAGACATTAAAATTTAATATCATCTTCCAATTGCGGTCACAGCGTTTTGTTTTTCCTTCAGTCAGTAGTTTCTTATTATCATCGATATTGTTGTTGTATGGATTACCAGTGCCGATCTTTAGCTGACAACAGCATAAAAATTGCAGCAACACTACTCACTTAAACACCTCCACACAAAGCCGCTGGCCGCTTGCCGCCGCTGCTGTGGCTGCCGTGGCTGATGCCAACGAAGTTGACTGACAGCGACGGCGAACTTCAATTGAGCCACTCAGCTGTGCCATGGGCAAACCAGAAACCAATATGGGTATAAAGCAGCCAACAAAAAACATAAGAGCAACAAGAGCAACAAAAACAACAAAACAGCAGCCAACAGCAGCCAACAGCTAAGGAAAACAGCTCAAGATTAACACAATTGCAGCGCTAGTGACTTATCGAAATCTATTTGCTTCACCGAAAACGTTGTGCGATGGATGGCCTGATGGATGGATGGATGGACGGCGAATGGATGCATGGGCGAATGGATTTACTTTGAACGACGCGTGATTTTCGTCACTTCTAAAATACATACATACTTACATACATATGCGCCTTCATTTACATGTGTTTGTTCGTATGTTTGTGTATACAAGTATTAGTTTAAGTGTATCTCTCCATTAAGGTAGTCCTTTATGCAACGGTGCTTTAACTATAATCACATTAAATTTATAGACGTTTATACCCTGACCGGTAAATAATATTGTACAATATTTGTAACAACCTGCACGATTGGTTGGAGACCTAATAACGTACAGGGTGTTTTTTTAGACGTGTGGTTTTCAATGAGGCAATACTTTTTTCGCTAAGTCTTTTTGATAGCTGTTGCTTGACTTAATATGATTGCCATTTTGTAATGAATGCCGTTGCATCCTTTTTGAGGTGTGCTCCTTAAGCAGAGGCAATCATTGGTTCATAGATCCAAGAAACCAAGTTAAGGGTTAAGTATTCTGCTCTTTTTTAAACTAAGATAAAAAAAAATGAAAAACATTTTTACAATCCTTTTTTATGTTTTTTATTGACATTTTAATAATATAAAAAAAAAAATTTGAAGAAAAAAAACCAAAATTCGTCGAGAGAACCACCTGGTGTAGTGGGTGGGGTTCAAAAAAAACTGTCCTGGTTGACGTGATTTTAACCCCTTGTTGAGATCTAAAACACAAAAAACAAGAAGATTCTTCATTAGTAAGGATGTCGTTATCGGGTTGACCATTTTCAAAAAAAAATAATAATAATAACAAAATGGCGTCGACTTGAAAAAAAATTTTTGGCCCGATTTTTTCGACCTTTTCGAATTTTTTAAAAATACTTCAAATCAAAATTTTTGGAAATCCAAGGCAGGCACGATAGAGCATTGTATACAGAAGATATATACCACATTTCAAAGGAATCGGTTCAGTAGAACTTGAGATATCATGTCAACCACCTCAAAAAAAGTAGTTTCGAGAAAAATGCGTTTAAAGCTTAGGAGATAATTCTAGTGAACACGGACGCCACGACACAAAATCGGCTGTATCTCCGAAAATAAGTCGAATTTTGAAAAATCCTTCCAAGGTCATATTTTTGAAAGTCTAAACAAAAAAAATCGATTTTCAAAATCCTAGACCAGAATACCCCTTTAAACAGCCGCGTTTTACGTAAGAATCGCGAGCGAGATAATGGTGGTGGCCTAGCCTTCATATTGCACAACACTGTGCCGTATCGTCTCATCGACCCGCAGGGATACTATCCTAGAATGTTAGGATATATCTATCCGGTCAGGCGATGTCGAGCTCGAAATATTTAATATATACATCCCCCCAATTACATGTTGCCCCACAGGATATAACCCGAAGGTGCGCTACTTCGCGGTGAAAACCGTTTGGTACTAGGCGACTTTAACGCGCACCCTGATCTTTGGCATTCCTGCCTGTCAAACGATCGTAGGGAGTTGGAGCTGGCTGAACAGATTGACGATTCGACATTCTACTTAATTAATGACGAAGCCCCCACCAGAGTTATGGGCACCTGATAAATAGAGTAACCTGGCGACCATCTGCCCATAATTATCTCGATCGAGGAACCTCCTGTTTTAGCTAATGAGCGCGACACCTTACGCCATGCCGATCCTGGGGATCCCCGAATAAGGGATCTCAATTTGGAGATTCGGCAATTGGTAAACCATCATAAGCGGACGAAATGGATAGAGCATCTGAGGTCCTGCAACCTCTCCACCGGTGTGAGTAAGCTTTGGGCTACTGTCAAGGCTATGTCTAACTCGAGGAGACATGACGACCGAGTTGAAGTTCAATTCAATGGTCATGCCTCTTCGGACCCGAAGAAGTGCGCGAGCTATTTTAGCCGTCAATTTACACTGCACCCTTCGGTAGACAAAACCACTTACTTTCACCCTTCAGGAGGTTCAGAATGTCATCAACAAATCGAAATCTTCTAAATCCATTGGCCCTGATGGAATCAACATGCTTATGTTAAATCATCAAGGCTCAACGGGAGTAAGCTATCTTACCAAGGTCCTCAACCTGTCGCTGACCACTCTTCAAATAGCCGATGTGTGGAAAGTCGGAAGAGTGGTCCCACTACTGAAACCTGGGAAACCCGCCAACAAAGAGGAGTCCTATCGTCCGATAACTTTCCTCTCCCCAGTAGTGAAGCCACTTGAGGCCTTGTTACTCCCGACCTTCACTCACCATCTGAGCCTAGCCAACCACCAGCATGGATTCCGAAAAGTGCACAGCACCACCACAGTAATTAGCATCATAAACGCCCTGATAGTTCGTGGCCTTAACCAGAAACCACCCTGTGAGAGAACAATCCTCGTAGCGTTGGACTTGTCAAAAGCTTTTGACATAGTCGACCACACAACGCTACTGCGGGATATCGAAAAAACTACGCTTTCTCCAGGACTGAAGAGGTGGACCTGAACTACCTGAGCGGTCGGCAATCATCCGTACTATTTCGAGGTGAAACATCTAAACTGAGAAGAATTAAACAGGGGGTTCCGCAGGGTGGTGTTCTCTCCCCGCTACTGTTTACCTTCTACATCTCGAAACTCAAACAGCCACCAGAGACTTTCCATAACCTCGTACGCAGATGATTGTACGATATTGACGTCCCTCACTGCACGGAACCTCACACTTTCCCCCACTAAATCCACAGCGACTATTTTTACGAACCGGACGAAGGAGTATAGACTTGAGCTTAATATTGCAGTCGGTGGCGTCAAAATTCCGACTGTCAATAATCCTAAGATTTTAGGTGTAACTTTTGATAGCCTATGTTCCTTCACTCCCCATATGACCGCGATTATCGCTAAGGTACAGAGCTGCAACAAAATCCTCATATCGCTAGCCCGCAGCACATGGGGAAAAGACAAAGAAACCTTGTTGGCAACATACAAGGCAATCGGCCGGTCGGTCCTCAATTACACCGCACCAATATGGTCGCCTGGATGCAGTGGTATGCAGATGAGGAAACTTCAGACCTGTCGAACAATGCACTTCGGATCACGACAGGATGCCTCTTGATGTCTCCCATCGAACACCTATGTAGTACATAGTGAGACGCTTATGCTCCCAGTTAAGGACCATAACGCACTCTTCTCCAAGCAGTTTCTGCTAGGATGTTTTCGTAGAAATCACCCTTGTAGCAATCTGCTTGGAGCGGAACCGCCTCCTAGGAACATCAAGAGGTCCTGCCTTAACTAAGTGGGCGGCATCGAACAGTACGCCGGCCGGACTTCGGACGCAACTAACTTCCGACAGGCACTGACCGCCATTCACAGTATAGCTGTCAACATCTTCACCAACTTTCTTCCAGTGAACGGCGTTCTTGGAGTCAAATCGCAAACGAAGAGCTCGAGTTGCCGCGAGAAACGCTACTGACCCTGGCGCAGCTTCGTTCTGAACACTGTAGCAGGTTAAACTCCTACTTATCCAGAATAGACCCAAACCTATCCCATATATGTCCTGCATGAAATGAGTCTCCGCATGACACTGGCCACCTCTTGACTCTTGACTTGAAGAGGCGGTTGATGCGTTCAGAACTCATATTTTGGAGATACCTCGATCAGAGCGGCAAAATTGCTTAGACAATTGGTACATAACTGATAATCAACATCGAATCGACGATTAACAGTCAGAGATCTTACTGGCATTGTTGAAAAATTGGAAGGATCAGTGAAAACCATTTTAAATGATCATTTGGCCCTACTAAAGGTGAAAGCACGATTGGTTCCAAAATCACTAAATTTTTTCACAAACACCGTCGCGTTAAAGTGTGTGAAATAATGCATGAAATCATGAAACGTATTATTACTGGCGGTGACTCTTGAACTTATGCTTACGATCCGGAAACAGACGATCAATCGGCCGAATATCGTGGCAAAGGTGAGCCAAAATCGAAAAAGCCACGTCAAAGCAGGTCAGAAATTAAGGTTATATTAACAGTTTTCTTCGATTATCGAGGTGTGGTGCACTCCGAATTCATTCTGACCGGGAAGAAAGAATACTATTTTAGTGTTATGACTCTTTGTTTTTGCACCGTTGCCTAATGCATTGATTTTTCGTGAGTTTTTCGCCAAATTTTCGATCAATATCGTGCCGCGAGCACCGTATTCGTCCGATTTAGCTCAGCAAACTCAAACGATCACTCCGGGGAAAATTTTTTGAGTCAATTGAAGACATTAAACGTGAATCGCATTGAAGGCTATTCGCGAAATTGAGTTTAACAACTGTTTCGAGGATTGGAAAAACTTTGGAACTATTGTATTGGGGTCAAGGGCGATTAGTTTGAGAGAATCGACATAGATTTTTAAGAATTAGTTAAGAATTTTAAAATTATGAACAAAGTCGTACTATTTTTTGCCTGTAGCAGTAGTTAATTGAGAATATTTTGAAAAACAATAAAGCGATTTTCGACTATTAATATTTCCTTTTAGTGAAGTCGGTCATAATGTTGCAGTCAATAGGAGGTTGGGACGACTGTTGGTTTACACAAGATAGCGCTACATAACATACATATGTATATCTTCAACGGCCATATATCTTCAAAAATGATGATAACTTACTATTTGATGCGTGAAATTGAAGCTCGTGACCTTGGCGACATTTGGTTTCAACAAGACGGTGCCACTTCCCACACATCGCATCAATCAATGGATTTATTGAGAGAACACTGCGGTGAGCTGATAATTTTTTGTTCTGAGCCAGTCGATTGGCCACCAAGATAGTGTGATATCACACAGTTAGACTTTTTTCTGTGGGGATATGTAAATCTAAAGTGGACCATCTGAGACGTAGCCACGGCCAACATTTGAAATAGATAATCTTCGACAAATAAATGCCAAAGAATGTTCCTTCGTTTGATAATAATTCCACACTAAATTTAAAGTTTCTGTGTTTTTTCTTTAAAAAAAAGTTAGGAACCTGGAAATGGATCACCATTTACATACATATATCGCATATTAGTGGATATGTGAGTCATTTTAATGATGACACAAAAAAATCGATTGAAGAAGCATGCATGACATGTTTGACAATACCGTAATAATAATTACTTGCTGAAAGTACAAGTACACAAAAGAGTTTTTGACCTTTGTTACTGCGAAAACTCCCGTTCGATGTTATTGCAGCGCGTGAATTATATATGACCTTTTGGAAGGTCAAGCATATGCTTCCGAACTTTTCAGCCGGTGCAGATCAGTAAATATACACATATGTATGTATGATCGAGCTCCCAGTATGTATATTTGTATAAGAATCGCCGCTGGAAAATTCTCAGTTCAGCTGTTGTCTACATTGTTTGCTAATCTGTGGCATCTCATTCGCAGATACTTAAAATGCTCAACGCAACGCAACCTGATTATTGCTGAAAATTTCGGCTAAATAAAGTTTCGTCATTGTTGTTTCACCTGAAATAGTCGACAAGTGAATGGAGGCGGTCTTAATCATTGCAAAAAACGTTAGAAGTGGCGAACAAAGTCTTTTAGTCAGCGATTTTTGTATTTACGGTATAAAGCCGGAAGGTTTACCATTACTTTTATGATTTGCCTTACACAATGCCACCAATTAGTTCGCCTTTGATAAATTCCAATGAAATGAAAGTGCGTGTGATTTTTAGAGGAGTGTGTTCAGTCTCTGTGTGATTTTCCATAATTAAAATTTTTTGGTTTAAAATTTACTTAAGGTTTTTAAAAAATTATTCAAGTGTGAATATTGTAAAACATTTCCTGCCCAATACATAGAGTCGAAACACACGCGTCAGTCCATTTTAGCATGTAAAACTTCAAATGCGTTTTTTACTGAAACAGCAGCTTTCAAAACGGGCGGCGATGGTACTCGGATACGATCGTATGCATTCACTTCAAATTTCCGCATAGTGTAGTTATACTGTGTTAGATTAGATTGTTAATAACTCACAGTGGTCGAAATGACAAATTTGGCACGGATTGTTTTTTTCCTTTAAATACTTAAAAAATATACAAATATAAAACCTCGAAAATAAATTTTTTGAAAAAAAAAATTAAAAAATGTTAATTTTATAGAAATTTTCATTTTCAGCTGATAGTAAAAGGTCCACCTCTTCGCCCACATTGCCTGATACTTCTCTTTGCAAATTTTGATGAAAATCTTTTGTGCGCGCCTCTAACGCCACAACTGAGCTCATCCCAATTGGAAGTAATAGATTTAATTAATTAATATTTTGTGGACAAATTTTTATGCCGGACGCCATCAGCAGAAGCTGTATGGAAGAAGCTGAGGAAGAAACACTCATCACTTCCTTCTTACTGCTAATATGCCATGGTAGTTCTGCATTTTTCTACCAGTTTGCACTTAAAATTTAACAATTGCTTTTTATACTCTCGCAAAAAAGTTGCTAAGGAGAGTCTTATAGTTTTGTTCACATAACGGTTGTTTGTAAGTCCTAAAACTAAAAGAGTCTGATATAGGGTTATATATACCAAAGTGATCAGGGTGACGAGTAGAGTTGAAATCCGGATGTCTGTCTGTCCGTCCGTCCGTCCGTGCAAGCTGTAAGTTGAGTAATAATTGAGATATCATGATGAAACTTGGTACACGTATTTCTTGGCTCCATAAGAAGGTTAAGTTCGAAGATGGGCAAAATCGGCCAACTGCCACGCCCACAAAATGGCGAAAACCGAAAACCTATAAAGTGTCATAACTAAGTTTTCATAAATTAAGATATTAAAGTGAAATTTGGCACAAAGGATCGCATTAGGGAGGGCATATTTAAACGTAATTTTTTTGGAAAAGTGGGCGTAGGCCTAGCCCCTACTAAGTTTTTTGTACATATCTCGGAAACTACTATAGCTATATCAACCAAACTCTACAGAGTCGTTTCCTTCAGGCATTTCCATATACAGTTCGAAAATGGAAGAAATCGGATACTAACCACGCCCACCTCCCATACAAAGGTTATGTTGAAAATCACTAAAAGTGCGTTGACCGACTAACAAAAAACGTCAGAAACACTAAATTTTACAGAAGAAATGGCAAAAAGAAGCTGCATCCAGGCTTTTTTTAAAAATTGAAAATAGGCGTGGCGTCGCCCACTTATGGACCAAAAACCATATCTCAGGAACCACTTCTCCGATTTTAATGAAATTCGGTATATAATATTTTCTTAACACCCTGATGATATGCACGAAATATGGGCGAAATCGGTTTACAACCACGCCTTCTTCGAATATAACGCTATTTTGAATTCCATGCCTTCTCTGTATAATACGAGTATAAACATTAGGAACCAATGATGATAGCGGAATAAAACTTTACAAATATACGGTATTTGAAAAATATGTAATTGAATATAATGAAATCTCGATTATCACTTTATCATGCGAGAGTATAAAATGTTCGGTGACACCCGAACTTAGCCCTTCCTTACTTGTTTTATAAATACTTTACTGTTAAATTTTTCGATAAAAATAACTTTTTTCAAGTCCGACCTTCTGCCAAAAATTTATGTGCAGTTACTTTACTGATATGTTTTATGTCAAGGCCCTACAAAAATATATACACATATAAAAGATTTCCGTCTGTTTTGTCTGTTCATAGGTGAACCAGTCTCTCAGTTTTTAAGATGTCGGTCTGCACACGTCCTTGCTCATAAAAAAAAACAGAACCTCCGATACCGGACAACGTAGCATATCATAAAGCAGCCATACAGCTAACCGATCGAGCTCAAAACCTTGTATGGAAACCTTTTTTTTTTTTGTCAAGGTATCTTCGTGAAATTTGAAATTTGGCTTAGTTTATTATCAAAGAAGTAGCTACGATCTCCGAAGTTCCTCCGAAGTCCTTTTTAAAAAGGTGATTCGCTAATTTTAGCATGAAAGACAAACTTGGGTCTTTTTTGAGGGTTCTGGACTGTCCTAAGCCCTTAAATTTTAATTAATGTGTCAATTTTAAGATCTAACATTGTCGCGGATTGTGGTTAACGATGTCTGTTGTTGCCCTTTTCAAGTTCTCAATAGCGTAGATTAACTCCATAAAGCCGCACATACAGTAGCCTCCAATTTTATGATTACATCCCAGGTTCTTTACATTTTTTCGTGTTAAAAAACGCGCAACGTAAACAAAATTCGGAAAAGTCGTCGTTTTTTGTACATCTGTGTGACGCGTGTCGGCCGAGCAAGTGCGGCGGCAGGATATAAGTAGGCACATGTGTGCGAGTGTGAGCTGCCGCACGATTTCCAGCAGCCTTAATCGATTGCAGGGGCATTTCGGGTGTGTAGATTTGAGCGTAATTAATTTTCATAGTCAAAATTAGTTGGTATGGCCCAACAGATTCCGTAAACAAACACACATATTACATATCGCTCTGACTATGCTCACTCGCCGGGGGTGCCACCGCTGCACTTGCTCTTCTACATGTGCCCATTATCCCTGGTGCTATGTTTGAAGCGGGTGCCAAGCGTGTGTCGCTACCGTTGCCTTTCCCGCCAAGTCTTCTGCCTCTGCCGCTCGTTCTTGGTGATTTGCTCAATTTATACGCCTGCACGAATTGCTTTAATTATTACTTTGCTGTTAATATAAACATTTCTAAATTTAGCACAAATCATTTTGTTCTTTTTTCTGCATTTTTTATTTTTTCTTTTCATTTGTAGTTTCGGCTTTTTTGTTTGGCGCTCGTTTAGTGTTGCGCGTAAAGGAAATTTTATGTGTCGATTCTAGTAGTTTATGGCTTTGAAATGGTGATAGTAATGCAAATAGCACTCGTTCCTTGTACATTTTGTCCGTTTAGTGATTTTGTTCTGCAGAGTTTTCGAAAATGAGGTGTTTATGAAATGCCGTAAATTTTAAAATAAGTCTGGAGTAATGCCTTTGTTTCGTCAGCTAAATTTCAATTCATGGAAATTTTTGAAAGTGTGTAAAGGCACACCATTCATTTTAGCAACAAAATGTTATGACCTCGATAGAGATTGCGTGGGAGTGTAATTACCTTAATATGAATAAATACTTTAAAAGCCAAAAAAAAAATTTATCTTCCATATGTAAATAATACTATGTCATTACTACTTTGTATATCATAGGCCCAAAAATTGTCTAAGCTACTTGTCTTAACCTGAGGTACCTGGCTGTATTTATGAAACGTTAATGGTAGAGACACAACAATTCTCAGTATGTAAACCAAAGAAGAGATGATGCAGGGTGGGATATCAACTCAAATGTCGGTGGGCGATGAGACTCCTATCAGCGGGGATCAGAGTGATATTTGTAGCTGTGTCGCCAGCGGCCATACCTCTATTGTAACGGGAGCAGGTTGCAGTGGTTGCAGTACTACTACCAAGCCATCTTTAGAGTGCACGGGTGCCAAATTTCAAGAAAATTCGGAGAAATAAAATGCTTTGATCTTACACGAGGAAAAGAAGAAGCACTTTTGCGATCTCCAGAACAGGACCTGATCGAGGGTTCCAACTCTGATCCACCGGAATAAAACAACCTGGTGGAACTGAAGGTAAAGGTGCGATGCAAATGATCCCCGGAAGAAAACATGGTGGAACTGAAGGTAAAGGTGCGATACAAGGCGGCGATCGGGATATGTAGCCGACCGAGGGCAAGCCTAACTTAAAGGAAAAAGAAGGGAATGGTTGGCTTGAGTTAGAGGGGAGGTAAAAAATGGCCGGACACATTTCGCCACACGGCCGACAAGCCGAAATCAGCGGCGTTCATCGACGTTGGGGCATACGTCACAGAAGCGGTGGAAAATAGTGTAGATTATGATATTGTAAGGCCTCTTCTCAAGGATGGATTCAGAGCCAAACCCATGCCATCATTTGATGGAGCAGGATGATTTAGCGCAGCCAAACTCTATACTGAATTGTCAGAATACTTCCTAATCTTCGGCAAAACGCGAAACTGGATGTAGTGGACCGATTTAATATTCCATCGGAACCTAAGGCGAAGGTCATCATACCTCACGTGGTATACCTGAAACATATTTTGCGGCTACTTAAATGTCAGAAGACGGACGCTTTATCCCCTTATTTTATAATTCTGCACTCATACAGAACTTTCTCGCTGCCAACAAGGTTATAAATTTTGATCAAAGAATCTCTGGTTCTTAAATTTTGTTTTTGTTTTTCAAAGAAGTGGTAATATTTTGACTTCCTATTAGTTACATTGTTTCACAGTATCTTAGAATCTAGTAGTTCATATCTGAAGTCGTTTTAAAAGGATAACAAATCGTATGACAGTCCTGTGGCCACACTATTGTTAACTTCCTCTGGCTAAAGTGATCCAAAAAAACTTGTAATAATATACTAACAAGATACAAAAATTGTTACTCGTCCGAAGCTGCAACTAAAATGAATAATTGAAAAACAAACTATGGCAAGCTGATTCTTGTGAGCCTTGTCTTCAGCTGCTCAGGTCTATCAACTTAATTCAGTTCCCTTTCCCATGCACAATCATTATTTTATATTGAGACTCCTTAGTTTGCTGATGCCTGTACCATCTGCGGGCAGTATAATCCATGATATCCAGGATTGTTCACGGTTGTCAGAGTACTGTCTCAACAATTCCTGATATAGGTAAGTGTGACACATTTTGAGAATAAGATAGTAAAAGTCTCAAACATTCTATGGGCTTACATATATTCCTTTACTTCTTTCACACTCTGAAAACTTTTAAAATTCTCTCCAAGTGCTCTCCGGGCATGATGACATGGTGATATGAAAGAAAATATATAAAACTGACCGAAGGTTATTGAAGAATCCTCCACTATGCTGTTATCAACGAAATAAAATTAAGATATGCAATTAATACTCCAGTTGAGCTTATCAAAACATCTTGCAAAAATCTGAGAACCCACTTAAAATACTTAAATACGAGTAAGTGCGCGTCTGAGCTACTGGTAATACTTAAGCGAGACCACACACCACAATTTCAGCCAAATGTTGGAATCTCTGTAAGCTAATAAATTAGTACCAATACAATTGTCAAAAGCTATAATTAGTCTGGCGCCAGACATCTTAAAGTGTGGCCACAGGACTGTCATACGATTTGTTATCCTTCTAATACGACTTCAGATATGAACTACTAGATTCTAAGACACTGTGCAACAATGTAACTAATAGGAAGTCAAAATATTGTCACTTCTTTGTAAAACAAAAACAAAATTGAAGTACCAGAGATCATTAGCTAGATCTACCATTTCTGGCATCGATAGTGTTACTGTTTGGGGTCCTGTAACACATTATACCATAATTATGCACAAATTTGAATGAACAAGTGTTTTTATGTATGAATTTTAAAAATTTTCTGAAAATGACATAACTAAATTCTTCACATTTTGAAAATAAAGTATTAAATTATTTGTTAACGAAGAATAACTAGAATAAGATAAACATGAAACATTAGGGTGTACATTCCTTTGATAACAAAGATTCCGCTAGTATTATAAAAACACTTCCGCACTTTATAAAAAGACCAGAACTTTAGAAACAGTTAAATTTAGTTTTGCTGTTTTGACATAAAATTGCTCTGCTGCTTTTGTGCTTGTGTGCGATATGGAATGCCTTTTTTGTTTCCTTTGTGCTGTTCAAGTGCTGCCACTTGAGTCGATTGTAAATGAAACCGGAGAAATTGTGGTGACACCAATTGTAATTTGAAGCCTGATATAGGTATATTTGGGTATATATTTTCAAGTGTCGGGCTACATGGAATACGCTGATTAGTACGGAAAAGTAGAATTTTTAAATCAAATTCGTCAGTATGAACGAGTAAAGTTCACAATATTTTTCATGTGAGCAAATTTGTTAAATTTCGAGTGCCTTGCGGGTTCCTTTCAATGTTTATATACATATGAAGGTAACTATTAAATTTTTCTTCTTAATTGGCGTAGACACCACTTACGCGGTTATAGCCGAGTTTACAACAGCGCGCCAGTCTTTCTTTTTTTCGCTGTTTGGCGCCAATTGAAGATTCTAAGTGTTGCCAGGTCCTTCTTCACCTGGTCTTTCCAACGCTGCCTCTGCGTCGAATACTCTCAGAGCTGGAGAGTTTTTATCCATCCGGACGACATAACCTACCCAGTGTAGCCGTTGTCTGTAACGCCGACTCGCGAGTGCGATGACTGTTTGTTTGATGGCAGGAGATATTTCGTCTAGCCCTCGTTCACTAACAAACCCATTTACTTCGCTTCCTTATTCAGTCTTGAGAAAACAGATGTTGAGACCAAAGATATCAATAACATCGGCGAACGCCAGCACCTGTATTAACTCTATGTATATAGGTAACCAAAAAATAACCTGTTCGTTTTGAAAATGTGGGTAGTTTGAGCTGATCAATATGGCGTAGCAGAAATTTCAAGTTCCTTGTAGTTAAATTCTGTGTTTCTGGTTTTAAAAAGTTTCATCTGGTAGAGTTTTGGCAGCTATTATAACGCTCAACGGTAGTTTTGATTTGGCAGCTATCAAGCTTGAATACCAGCCATTTAGAAGAAGAAGCGCTCAACCGTAGATGCACAATAAAAGCTTGTCGAAAGCCACGTAACTGGAGGTGTTAGAGGGGTGATTGCTGGTGTCAAAGAAAGTCTCCTAATAAACACACCTCGTTAGCTGGGCAACGAAAATCCATGTTGTCAGCCATATAATGAATAAGAAAAAGCATTAAATTTTGGTGGTAATGATCCACTCCAACCATGGCACTTAACGGCATCTTGCCCATAGTGCCCATAGACATCGTCGGAAGGTGTATGGCTGCGAAAGTTTAAAGAACACGTGTCTGAATACTCGGATATTCTTACATACTAGGACTTCATTCCGGATCACTTGAAACATTGGATCGCCAAACAGAACTTTGGCGGCTGATGATTTGTAGATGGGAAGAAGCCGTTGGTCGAGAAGGCGAACAAAGCTTAGGAGAACTTTGATGGAAGGGTTTACTATCAGAAGCTCTTTATCAACTCCAGCTTCCAGCTTCCAACTTCCTGACTATTGCAGTATTTTCTAAGGCGAGGTTGCTGTCATTAAGAAAGCAGTAGAAGTACTGCTTCGGAGTGCAGCCACCTTCAGAGAAGTGATCTTCCACTAATACAGCAGGACGACGATACTAGCCCTGAACTCATTAACAGTGTGTACATGGTTGGTCAAGGAGTGCCTAACCTCGCTATCCATAGCATCTAGTCTTCTTGTGATAAGACTGGTACGGCTGCCAGACCACAGCAGAATCACAGGAATTGTAAAGCTAATGAGCTAGCAAGGAAAGGTACTCTTGAACCGCTATCAGTAGAATTGGAACGGGTCAGTGCTCCCGTATCCTCCTGTCTTCTACTACTAGATAGTTTGGCTTAGCGGAAGCTTGGTCAGTCGCAAAATCCTTTTTTCCCACGATCGATCGCAAGAGATCTAGTGACCTCTTTGCCCTCAGTAAGGCTAGTCGCTCCCTAGTTGTGGGGATTTAACAGGCCATTGCCTTATTGGTGTCCATGCTCTAAGCCATCTGCAGAAACTATATGGAAGAAGACGGGGTGGAAACAACTCAATACTTCTTTCTTCACTGCCCCGCAGGACAAACTTGGCGGCGCATACTTTCAGACATTTAACCGAACTGTGGGGAATGGAAATTAAACGCCTGTGCAAATTTGTATTGGCTGCTAAGTGTTTTGCTAAGGAGTTCATCTTTTATGAGGCTTCACAAATAACTACATATAGCAGTCCACGTACGAGCCTTGTAGATCAGCCATCTAGCCTAACCCTAGCTGGTAATGGTAATGGTTGGTAAGGAGCTTCCGAATTGAAAATATTATGTATATAACAATGTGTATATGTATAATTTAATCAGTATATTCAGTTTAGGATATTTTGTATATGATAATACACAAATAAATATAATATTTATTCGTGACTTAATTTTATTTAGCCATATCATAAGGAAGTCGGAACCACACCTCTTGCATTTAATTCGCTGCCTATTCAAACTAATGACTTTGCCGACGCCTTAGCTTATGCATAGGTGGGAATGCATGTACAATATAATATGGTATATGCATATATGTAAGTATGTACATGTGTAGTATAGTATACCCAACAGTTTTGTCCCCCATTTTGACAAAGGCCACAAAGATTTGCTTAGCGCCATAACGAGTTCCGCTTGAAATGCAGCCAATGGGCGACAGGAAAATGTGACAGTAGGGATGCTGAAATACATACGAAGATACCTATGTATGTGTGTGCCTATGTGTGAGTGAACGTTATAATTGGAATCGACTGCCAACTCTAATGGCAGTGTTGCAGCAGCCAACTGTTGTGGCGATGCTTTGGAGCACATAATATATTATTACATACATATGTACATATATATACTGGGGGTGCTATTTTAAGGCATATAAAATCGATAAAAACAATAAAAAGAAACCAAAAACTTGGCATGCTATGCGGCATTTTCCACTAAATGCTGTCGCCTTAGCGCAAAGCAACAACAAAAATCAAAAGAAGAAGTACCAGCCACTATTGCCTTGGTGACTTGTGCGGCGTTGTGGCTATGTATAGCAACGGATGACGACGACAACGTTCGCCGATTGAAATGAAACAGACGCGCCATGGCCTGCCGTGGCCCCAATCGCATCAATGCGCATACATACATACATACATATGTAGACATACGGAGAGCATACGCCACCGGCATTCGCTTTAAAAATTGAGCGGCTTTCATCACGTGTACTAGATGGAAATATAAGAGCACATACTACTATATATAGTACATATGTATATATATGTATAGTATATGAAAATTTATATAAATATATATGAATAGGTGTATGTACATACATATGTACACATGACTCATTGCCGCTGCATTTGAAATTTGGTTGTTATTTTCAAAATGATTTTGTGCCAATGGCCTCCATCGCAAGGAAATGTCGGCGTGGAAAACTCTATGAATGACTGCAGGAAATTCCGTTTCCTCTACTTGTTTCCATTGGCTGAAATAAATCAATGACTTGCCATTGCCAATATTTTTGGAAAAACAACAAAGCATGCCAGTGATTTGTGTGGTTTGCGAATGTACGGCAAAAAGTGCAAAATGTGTTAAAATATAATTTATGAAACTAAATGTTTAGTCATTTTTAGTGTTTTATACATACATATACAGAAGGAGGCCAATAGTGTGCGGTATGTGAAAGAGTTTTATTTTTTTAATTTTAAATATTTATCCTGTTCAATGATCCGATTATTTTATTAGCTTTTCAGTCAATCAAAATTAGAACCTTAAGTTAAGTTTTGAAAAGAAGATTTTCTTTCTTTATTTCTTCTTTTTCTGTGATTTATGCTTTAGATAGGGCATTTAATGGCTGATGAAGTCGTCGCCGGGATCTATTGCGCGAAGCTAGATCTCAGGCGATCCATCAAGTTGCCTGAATACGGCATTATCTTCCTGGAAGAAAGCTTTGTGGTCGGGAAAGCTTCTGAGATAGTTAATAACGCAGAAAACGATATAAAACAAGTAAGGAAGGGCTAAGTTCGGGTGTCACCGAACATTTTATACTCTCGCATGATAAAGTGATAATCGAGATTTCATTATTATTAGTCACTTAAATATTTTTCAAATACCGTATTTGTTTAAAGTTTTATTCCGCTATCATCATTGGTTCCTAATGTATATAATGTATTGACAGAGAAGGCATCAGATGGAATTCAAAATAGCGTTATATTGGAAGAAGGCGTGGTTGTAAACCGATTTCACCCATATTTCGTACATGTCATCAGAGTGTTAAGAAAATATTATATATCGAATTTCATTGAAATCGGTCTAGTAGTTCCTGAGATATGGTTTTTGGTCCATAAGTGGGCGCCGCCACGCCCATTTTCAATTTAAAAAAAAAAAAGCCTGGGTGCAGCTTCCTTCTGCAATTTCTTCCGTAAAATTTAGTGTTTCTGACGTTTTTTGTTAGTCGGTTAACGCACTTTTAGTGATTTTCAACATAACCTTTGTATGGGAGGTGAGCGTAGTTATTATCCGATTTCTTCCATTTTTGAACAGTATATGGAAATGCCTGAAGGAAACGACTCTATAGAGTTTGGTTGACATAGCTATAGTAGTTTTCGAAATGTGTACAAAAAACTTAGTAGGGGGCGGGGCCACACCCACTTTTCCAAAAAAATTACGTCTAAATATGTCCCTCTCTAATGCGATCCTTTGTACCAAATTTCAATACTCAAGTTACAGCTTGCACGGTCGGACGGACAGACGGATTTCAACTCTACTCGTCACCCTGATCACTTTGGTATATATAACCCTATATCTGACTCTTTTAGTTTTACGACTTACAAACAACCGTGAATGTGAATAATGTATGTGAACAAAACTATAATACTCTCCTTAGCAACTTTGTTGCGAGAGTATAAATATCAATATATATAGATCGATACCCAAGCGGCAATTAAAGAATAATCTCACATCAGATTGCGCCAGATAATGTCCTTAGAAGCAGGAAGGCAGCAGAGTAGGTACATACATACATATATGTATACTGTGTTATAGGCCACAAAGAAATTGCGGGAAACGAAATAGTTGATGATATTGCCAAAAGTGTCACCCACTTGGCTTCCGAAACGTTGAAAATATACGCAAGCCGCTTAAAACAATGCACAATCAAATTTCCCAAAGGGCTAAAAAACGTATCAGAGTGAGATGGAATTTCTTAGGGTCATGCAGGATCGCTAAAATCATGAGCAAGGGAGAGGAGGGAAAACATACAAGCCACTCACAAGAAATACTGCAGGACAGCTGTCGGCTTAATCACAGGTCACAACTTATTGGCTTTACATACGAGCCGGGTGGGTATTAATAAGGATAACATACATATGTATGCAGACAGTGCAGGGAAGTAGGAATGAGAGAGACGCTGGAACATCTCGTATATTTCCTTTCAGCCTAATCTAAAACTCGGCTAAGGTATCTAGGAACTTCGCTATTCAAGAGATTGCGTGGTATAAGAATTAGTTATCTCAATTAAACGTTGCAAAGGTGCGTCGTGTAAACTTCAAAGGAACAAAGGAACTGTAGGTCTATTCTATCTATGTAACCTATGTTTGAGGTTTATCTCTGTTTACAAACTGTCTAAAAGCCTTAATAAAATGCTTAGCGAAGTCTTTTCTCTTATCTTCTTCTTAGTCTCTAGCCAACTGATATTTCTTGGGACTAACCATCTCACAAATTTTTGTTTTCCCTTATTTTAAAACTTTTTAGGGATATTATGGACGATTTATGGCCCCCAAAAGCATTCCTTTTGTGACAGCTCGTTGGTTGGTATTTTAGTTGGTTTTTCTAGTCTTTAATTAGTTGATTCACCTTCAGTTTAAGCCGTTTTGAATATTCAGTCTTTCAAATCCGTGTGTTAAAAATTGTTTTCGAATATTATTTTACTATATTACCTTTAAAAAATTTTACTACTTCTTGGCTGAAGCTGTAAACTCCTAATGTTTTCGGGTGTGTCCGCTCTATCAAAAATGGGTTTTCAAAAATTAAATATTTTTCTTATCTTAAAGAATAATATCTTGGAAATATTATCAGAAAATTTGTAGTAAACCCTATAAACACTTTTCAGGTTATCGCTCTGGAACTGTCATAATTTATATTATCTACGCCATCCTTCCTTCCTCTAGAATTCCTCTAAAATTTCGATCCCCAGTGTATTGTATGAAACTTCGAGACCCTGAAAATAGGCGTTCGTTTCCATCTTGATTTTCTAATTCGATTGATATCTTTTTCCAGTGAGCCAAGAAAAGTAGAGATGCCTTTTAAAATAGCTTTTTTGACAGATCACGTGTGAGTCGTGTCAAGCTGTCATGTTATTTTTGTCCAGCATTGTTTGGCATTTCATCATGGGAAAACTTACGCCCGAACAAGGTTTACAAGTCGTTCAGCTTTATTACGAAAGTTCACGTTCTGTAAAGAATATGTTTTGTGCACTTCGCTGAGCTTATGGTTAACATAATCGGCCTATTAAGCGTACATATCGCATCAATCAATGGATTTATTGAAAGAACAATTCGGTGAGCAGATAACTGTACGTTTTGGGCCACCAAGATCGTGTGATATCACACCGTTAGACTTTTTCCTGTGGAGAAATGTTAAGTCTAAAGTCTATGCGAATAGTCCCGCTTCGATTCAGGCCTTGAAGCAAAACATAATAAGTGTCATTCGTCAGTTACTAGTCAAAATGCTCGAAAGTGACATCGGAAATTAGACTGAATGGCTCGATCATCTGAGACGTAGGCAAAGGCCAACAGTTGAGAGAGAGATGAATGAATGAATGAGAAAGAATGTTCTTTCGAATCTTATTAAGCATTCCCCATAAAATTTGAAGTTTCTGTGGTTTTTTCTTTAAAAAAGTAGGGAGCCTGAAAATGACTCACCCTTTAAATTTGAAAAAAGCCTCTTAGCGTATATTCCAAGACGGATCATAGGCTTTACTTTGTTGAACCAATTTGGAGGTAATTAGAGGCATTATTGTAGGCTCGCTGTCACCAACAACAAGAGAGCTCATGTTCCTTCTTAGCGGTAAGCCACAAGGTAGTAAATGGTACTCTTTATGAGACGGAAGTCACTTTTTTGGATTAAATTTTCTTCGGGTCTAAGATCGAAAACTCGGTAAGAGTATATCCACCTGTATTTTCCTCATTCTTCTTCAATCTACTGTATACTGCGTACGAACATTTAAACCCACAGCAACGCGTTCGCTGACAACAAAAAAATTTATCTTATCGTATATCTTATTGACCTTCCCGATTTGTTGAGCGTTGAATGGACGACTGTTCGAAAATCCATAAAATTTGTTGTTATTATTTCGCAATGATGCTCATTTCTCACGTTCAATGCTCGATTCATTTGTTTTTTCAGCTTAAATGCCGTTTTGCCTTGCGAGTTGCACAAAGCGCACAGCCCACCAGCAATCGCCAACAAATAAACGCCAACCGCCACTAGTCGACGATAAATCTTTGAATTTTATTGCCGTGAAATTGGAAATTCGTAGAAATAACGACATTTAAATTGCGCACCCCAAGAGCAACAAATAAAGCAAGTAAATACCAAAGCCAGAGCAACAGCAGCAGCGCCAAATAAACATGGAGGAATTTATACACATACACACACATACATATGCACAAGCATATGTACAGGGTAGCTTTGACTTTTATTTCTATATGGCCAGCGATCGCTGTTCGATCGATTTGCCTTCAAGTGGATTTTGCAATTCATATTATATGTATTCATGTATGTACATATGTGTGTGTGTAGGTATGTAGGTGAGTTGTTGTGTAAAACGATAAAACTGACTCGCCGCGAGAGTCGGCTGCTATTGGCTCGGCCATCTTTAAAGTTTCACATTTTTATTGCTTTTTCGGCCGCATTTGTTGTTGCAAGCTAACGGTGCGCAATACCATTTGCAATTCACTATTTAATTGCTTTGCTTTACTTTCCACGCACAATGGGCAATAACTGCTTTCCGGTCATTTCGGCACGAAAACATACAAAAACACAACAATACAAATCCATACATACATATAATACATATATACATACATATGCAAGTGCATATACCATATACAGCGCTCTCCATGCCACCTATTGAAATAGTCGCTTTTGATGTTACTGTTAGTGGGAGCGCATTCAAAAATCAAAAACAATAAAAAACGTTAACTTCGGCTGCACCGCAGCTCTAATATCCTTGACATGTGCATTTCTTATAGCAGAAAAGGGTATGAAAAGAGTTTAATCTTGATTTTGTGCGGTCAATTTGTATGGCAGCTATATGCTATAGTTGTCCGATCTGAACAATTTCTTCGCAGATTATACGTTTTCTTTAGATAATAATCCGTGCCGAAATTCGTGAGGATATCTCATCAAATAAAAAAGTTTTGCATACAAGGTCATGTATTTGATTGTTCAGTATGTATGTATGTATATGCTACTAGCGTCGATATCGAACCACTATATCGACGCTTCCCACAAATGAGTATCTTCTTGGGAAGGACATGACATGATGATGGAATTTTAGTGTGATATCTCAAAAACTTAGGGACTAATTCGCATGTATGTACATATATACATATGGAGACAGACATTAAAAAGCAAAAAGTCTCAGCTTGTCACGACTATCATTAATGTATACATACTTACATATAATTTAAAGGGTCTCCGAAGTTTCCTTCAGGGTATTACAAACATCGTAATAAACTTTATATACTCTGTGCAGGGTATAAAAAAGAATTAAAAACAAAAATTGCAATAAAATTACTTCAAATTGTACATTTACGCAATAAATGTAAACAACTGTCGTAAACGTATTCCAAGGCGCTTCGTATTTCCTGTGTTCTATGATCTTAAAGTGTCAAAAATTCTCACAACCTTCAAAATATTTTCTATAAAGGATGTGTGTAATCTAAGATTTCATAATAGTTTCTTAATGTTATTTGTGGCAGAAGCTATTTGTATTTGGTCAACATCAAATGAGTCAAAACTTACTTTCAATGGTCAGCTTTGATCATTTTAACGCCACTATGATCACGCTTCCTTCTATGCTTTAATTCCGCTTTTATTAGGTTATTGAAAAATGCTACTCCACTCAAATTCGCTTAAACCAAGTAAAACAAATGAAAATGTATAAAATGAAATGAAGTATAGGAAAGTTAGGTTACAAAGTCGATCGTAATAGGGTTCTCGCTTGAACCCCCGACAAAGCGCTTTGAGCCCATTGATTGAGACGGCTACTGTCAGTTTCTGCTACATCTCCTACAACGTCAGACTTGCATAGGGTAAACAATGGAGAAGAAAGTGCTTGGATGTTTCTAACTCAACCTCCTCCATACAATTTTGACAACTTACGTCCGTCAAGTATACCTCATGAACGCCTAGTGGACAATGTCTGTAAGAACTCCTATGGTTCGCTAAAGGGAAGTAGTGCAGAAGATTTCCTACGTTCTACTAGGTCAAAAGGATCCTGCGGTCGCACAAGGGCGAGTCGTCAAAATTCAAAAAATAGTTCATAATATACATATGTAGATATATGTTGCAAATTATATATCAAATTAGTGCTAACTAAGGTTTATACTGGATGAAAAATTTACAAAATATCGAGATAACACTATGAGCAAAAAATAGTAAGACTTTGTTCATAACTTTTTTCAAAGTAATTCCCCTTTGCCCCAATACACTTGTGCGAACGTTTTTTCCAATTCTCGAAATAATTGTTATAGTCAATTCCCGGAATATCTTTCAATGTGTGTAGCGATTCACACTTAATGTTTTCAATTGACTCAAAAGGATTTCCCCGGAGCGGTCGTTTGAGTTTACTGAATAGCCAGAAGTCACACGACGCTAAATTAGGCGCTTGGGGCTTCGTATTGGTTGAAAATTTGGCGAAAAACTTACGAAGAATAAATGCAGTATGCGACGGTGCATTATCCCGGAGCAAAAACCAAGAGTAGTCGATTACTTTGTATGAAAACCTTCGTGCAAATGACGCATAACACTCAAATAGTATTCCTTGTTGTTAGCTCGGCCGTTCGGAAGGAGTTCGGAGTGCATCACACATCGATAATCGAAGAAAACTGTCAACATAAGTTTGATTTTTGAACTGCTTTGGTGTGTTTTTTGGCTTCGACTCACCTTAGCCACGATATTCGGTCGATTGATGGTCTGCTTCCAGGTCGTAAGCTTAGATTCAAGAGTCATCGCCAGAAATGATACGTTTCATGACATCCTGATAGTCGAAAAGCGTTGTTTTACAAAGGTTAATGCAAAGCTGTTTTTCGAAAATATTGAATGATTTTGGAACTAATCTGGTTCTCAATTTTTAAGGCCTAGATGGTCTTTCAAAAAGGTTTTCACTGATTCTTCTCTGACTGTTAATCGTCAATTCTCAAGCACCAATTCCTTTATTTTATTGATCAACAGTTGCTGTTGACGGCCGGCCTAGACGTGGTTCGTCGTCCACGCGTTCTCTACCCTCTTTGAATAATTTGTATCAATCAAAGACACTTGTTCGCGACAAACAATTATCACCGAAGACCTTTTCAACATTCCGATTAATTAATTTAATAATAATTATTTTGATTTAACATTTTGCACAGATTTCACTGACGGGCATACAAAAAATAATATTTCGACGAATGGTTTTTTACGCAAAATTTAAATCAAAAAGTCTTACTTTTTTTGCCCACGGTATCTTATGTTTAAAGATGTTTCTCTTTACCTAACTATTTTTTACACTGCTAATAAGAGTTTTAAAGTTTATAAATTTATTTTCGTGGCATTGCCTTAAAGCGCCCATACACGAGCACACAATTGCGTTCGATCGGTATGTGTGCGCGAACATGTTTATCGTGTATGGTGTCGTCGGCGCACAAAATCTCATTTCTCTCGTGTCGCCGAACAGTGAAGATCGCGGACAATGGCAAGTGTTAAGGGGAGAGCCTGCTTTCGAGGCTTCAAAAAATCGATTTTTTTGAGGATTTTTTTTGGGAGGGAAAGAAATAATTGATCCAAGCGAAATTTCTAGGCTTTATAGTTATATATGTATTTGAACATCTTTCACAAATTTCTTGGATACGAAATCTTTAATATTCTGCCTTTGGGAAGCAATTACCCGATGCATCTCGCATGTACATTTTTCGGACGGTGGGCAGGATGCAGGTCGCAATTTCTATCGGAAACAAAAAAATTAAAGAGATTCATATTTGTTATTAATTTATCTTCTAGTTAAACTAAGAAAATTCCAAAAAAAAGTGTAAAATTTAAAATTTTATTAAAAATTGAATAAATAGTGGCTTTTGATCAAAAACTTTTACTTTATGTTGAATAATCGTAAAAATGAAAAACCGAGAAATCACGCTTCAAAGTTTTCGCTTTTTGCCTAAGCGCTCATACATATACATATGTACATAGTGTAAGAAAAATAAAAGTTGGAATAACTTATTAACGAAATACAATGAAATAGATAAAAATGCTACATTAGAAATAAATTCCAAGAAATGTTCCGCTTGCCTGTCTCACATGTTACCTCTGTGAAGAACGGACGCAAAATGGATTTGTGTGTCGTGTATGGGCAAACGAATTCATACCGATCGAACGCACTTGTGTGCTCGTGTATGGGCACTATTAGCCATCAATAATGCATGTCAACTTTCTTGAAGATATCTAGTCAAATAAAAAAGTGTTTCTGAGTGGTTTCTTAAGAGTTAAGTCTAGAGTACGACAAGGAGATACGCTATCATTCGCAATATTCAAAATACTGTACTGTGGCATTGTGGAAATAAGTGACGAAAAGATATCTGGACACATGTTAAATAGAACTGCGCAGACGACATCGCTTCAGTCAGAAAAAAATACACGCCCTGTCCAAAACTTTCGCTGATATTGATGTGGCAGCTGGTCAAATTGCCCTCAAAATCAATGAAAATAAAAAGATCATATATTTTTTTTTGTCCAGAAAAATAACAAGAGTGAAAATTTACCAATACGCTTTTGAAACTGTAAAAGTCTGTACTTATGTGGCCTTCGAACTGAGTAGCGATAACTCAACAAGCCCTCGCATCGATGATAGAATTCAAGCCGCCAATAGGTCATACGCGTTCCTAATGAAACTGCTCAAATCAAAGCTACTCATTAGGCAATGCAGTGCCGGATTAACCACGTAGCAAGAGCAGCAAATGCTACGGGCCCCGCGTATCGGGAGGCCTCGCGCTCCAACTGACCGTAATATCAATTTAGATGGATCGTAAAATATCCTTGCATGCTTTAAACGCGAAGCGCTTAGGCTATGCTTCACTTCCATCTGATAATATAAAACTCGATTTCGTCACGTTAAATCGTAAAAATAAGTAGGCATTTTTCGAACTTCTTAACTTTAATGTTCTAATGTTTAATTAACTTTAATGTTCTAATGTTTAATTATAAATATTATAATCGATATATTTAGGCTAGTATCTATACTAGGTACATTTCTTACCTTCAAGAGTCCAGATTTTTATTTTTTAATTAAATAAATATTTTCATAAAATAAAATAAAAAGAAAATCATTATCGAATATCACAAGATTTTTTATGCTTCATGGCCGTCAAAAGAAAATAAGTATAATTATTAATTTTTAACAATATTTTTATTAAAAATAATTGTTTAGCGATATTCTTGTGACCTTCTATATTATAAAAAAAAAAAAACATTATATTATCACAGTAATTAAAATGTTCTATCTCGTTATTTCTTTTTCCAAGCGGACGCTGACCTCTTAACAGCGCAAAAAGTTTTAGTTCAGCCCAGCCTATAAATTTTTTTCCACTTCTACCTATCGATGGGATCGTGTTACGAACACTTTTAAATATTCTACTTAAAAAATTCTGATTTTGAAACGGTTATCGGACACTAGGTGGTCAGTCCGAGCTGACGCTACGAAAGCACTTTTATGTGGTTTTCTCACTATTAAGCAAATATTGGAAGACATTTTCAATAACGTGGATCAAAAAGCGAAGTACCGTAACTGGTTTCAACGATGAATAAGTTACGGGATTAATGACAATTACGTGGAACGGTATCCTAGAACGCTTGCAAGCGACTAGTGCTGCGCAGTCGTCTGATCAAGACCTTAATACAGGATACGCCCTTTATGAATCATTATGTGGCTACGTCCAAGCAATGCGATTCACTTTTTCAGATATTGCGGCAAGAGCCAAAGTACGACCATTTCAGCGGCTCTCCTACACTCGACGACTTTGTTGAAAATCAAACACCTGGGCAACGTTTCGAATTTGAGGTGTTTATTGTCATTATTGATAACGTACTGTCTTCTTTAACTAAACGTATGAAATCGTATTATAAAATTACTAGTATTTTTCGACATTTCGACAGCTAAAAACTTTTACAACAGAAGAGATTTCGGAAAAATCCTCTAGTATGGTCAGTGCTTACGAAGTTGATTTGGAGAACAGCCTAGGCGACGAATTATAGCAGTTCGCAGAGCTGCTGAAAACAGATGTGGCTACTGTTATTGACAGCAAGTAACAGGAGCATGACTTGCTTAAAGAAGTCGATATTGAAAGTATTATATCTAAATTTGCTCATAATAAATCCAGAAAACTTTATTTGTAACAATTTTGTTTTATTTAATACCCTAAACTTGAGAACCTATAGCAAACCAAGGGAGCCTTGATAGAATTTGCTACAGGCCCCGCGCTGGTTTAATCCGGCGCTGAGGTAATGTAAGCTGACCCTATGCAAAACCATCATTCGACCGGTCTTGTGCAACAGAGCAGAATCATGGACGCTAATCGAAAAGGATAAAACAAAGCAGCAAGTCCCTTAGAACAATTTTTGCAGCAATAAAAAATAATGGTAAGTGGCGTATAAAGTGGAGCGATAAGCTAGATCACTTTGTGCAAGGAAAAATGCTATACGCTTAATCACAGCCATGTAAAGCAAGAGGTAGACCGCGATCAAGATAAATTGATGAACTCAAACTTGGCATACATAATTATACAAGTAAACAAACGGCAACAATCGAGGTTTTTGGATGGATCATGTGATGAAGTATGACAAGTCGAAATATCTCCAGTCATTAAATAAACAGACAGCGAGTTTGAGTCTTTGCTTCTACGTGCTTGTTGACAGTCGTAGCTTTGAAGTTGTAGATAATTTCGCCCATCTTGGAACCATCATAAACAACACCAGTATTGCCTGCCTTGAAATCCAATACCAACAGGTGTTACTATCAATCGGGTAGACAATTGAAAAGTAAAAGCCTCTCTCCACGAACCAAAACCAAACTCTGCAAATCGCTCCTTATTTCGGTCCTGCTAAATGGTGCAAAAGCGTTGCCGATGTCGACATCCCATGAGATGGCATTAGGAGTTTTAGCGAGAAAGGTTTTACTAAGGATTTAGGAGCTGTACGAGTTTTATGACGACATTGGCATCGTTCAGCGAAAAAAAAGGTAGCGGCTACTCTGGCTGGCTAGGTGATGTCGTCCAAATATGCAAAAGTGTTCCAGCTTAGAAGGTGAAGCGAAATGGAAGACCTCTACTCCGTTGGAATGATCAGGTGGAAAGTGGTGTGGTTTCACTATGTATTTTCTGCTGGCAGCAAAGAAGAAACGAATGGCGCGCTATTGCTAAGTCGACTATTATCTATCGCGTAAGCGGTGCCTACGATAATGAAGTAGCAGTAGTATCATAACTATAAGTTAGAGGCTCGTGAAAAATGATTGGATTATGCATCATAAATAATTTGTGGACTATGTATCTATCTACATTATTTGCTCGAAGAGAGGCGTTTACTAGTTTTGAAGTACTACTCAGTGTCGACCTTTGGGGAATCCCTCTGCTTGGAAACTACAGTCATACATAGTAAGTGCACATATTTAGTAAATAAATATTTACAAGTGATTCAGCGTGTGAAGCGCCGCCAAGCGAACAATAATCAAAATGTGTTTATTTGAAGAAAATCCTGAACGCCGTAACAAATTTCCACATAAAAACATACAAATGTGTGTAAATATTAAACATAGAAATTGTTGAGGAAAAATAAAATTACGAAGAAGAAGCAGCAGCAACAGAGCGGCAAGAGTTGCTTGGGATTTTGTTATTTGCTGCAAGTATAAATATTTACAAAATCATACTTAGCCGGCGGTAATGAGCAATTTCTTTAATATTTTCTCACACAAACACACATACACATATCCTATCCAGATGCCCACGTAGGAGGCTTTAATGACAGCAACAACAACATGAAGCCACAAAAATTTTGGCAGTATACGCCTAAAACATGACTCAGCTAGTCAATAAGCAATTAACGGCTTTCACACCACTAAAGACCCCTGTGCCTGTGCCTGTATGCGGTGTACGATTTTCTTGAAGGTCGGGGATATATTTGCTATATACTCCTAGCTGTGAGTGTCTATTTGTCAATTTGTGACAGAGTGTTTACGGAGATATCCGCGTCAGTATCGACGAGATCTAACGGACTTGAAGTGTGATCGCAGATAAATAGTCAGCGTAGGCTGAACTTATGACCAAAAGATGCCGAGTCTAATGGAAACGCTTGTGTTTCTTTGGTTCGGTAACCATGTGTTCGCAACTAGATGTGACCTATGCAAAGAGTATGTTTACACCAAGCAAAAGCAACTAAAAAGCAAAGCAAATGCAACTGAAAACACGGAGAATTCATCGAAAGGATTTTGGGTAGAGAAGGCGCGCCAAGTATCCTGCAATTACAAAGATACAAGTATAAATACATCAAAGGTATTACGTGAGATATCAGCATACCAAAGTAAAGTTCGGGCGGTCTATCTGCCGCCGCTGGGTCATATAGTATGTCTTCATTCTGTACACGCTGCGGGACCTTAAGACACACGTGTACTAATCTCCCGAGCTGCATAACTTGCAAAGGTTATTAGCGTAAACTCTAATTTTGATAAGGTTGAGCGATTTATAGCAAATTAGACGTAGACTGTGCAAGCCGTAGAGTAGGCTCAAATGTATTGTTCTCTTTCAATTGAAAAATACTTAATCCAGTGGCTCCGTGAAAGAAATATGCGTAGGTTAGGTTTAGCGGACCGGCTTTAGAAGTTTTAATTGGTTTTTGAAAATTTGGAATTTTTTACTCAACTTAATAGCTTTGCTACTCGATACTCTTGGTCCAGCGATGCTCCAATTTCTTTAACTCGTGTGAAAAGTATGGTTTCAGATTTGTTTCTTGATATGTAAAGTAGTCCTTCGTGGCGTCGAATTATTTTTCAAGTTTAGTAACAAAGTGAAGTCACACAGAGCCAAGAGAATACAGTGGCTGAGGCTTATAGGTTAATTCAACTAATTTTATCGTCAGTTGTCGGAGGTGTAAACCAATGGGTTGGCAGGGTATTTAGATGAGCACTTATCTTACTCTTCGCCTAAGGGTGAAATTTCTTCTGCTAATTGGAGTGGAATTGTGAAATTGGCCTAATATACACCCGGGTAATAGTTTTGCTCTTATTAAGGTTGTCAATGTATAATATGTGCGTAGATCACACTTAATCTCAAAAAGCGCATCTTCAACTTTCTAGTCATCAGAATTGTTTTCGCCTTCTTCGGAGCAGGCTTGCTGGGTGAAGTACCCCCAAGGTTTTCTAAATTGCTTTTTCTAAATTGCTTTTCTAAAATGATCACAAGACAACGAAGAAACTACTCACCTTGCACAATGTTGTGAAGTAGCCCTACGGCTGATCCGCTTGTTGTCCGGAGTGAGCTAACACGCCGACAGCTCTCCTCTTTCCTATACTATGCTTCGTAAGTTTGCGATTACATGAAGCAACTTTAGTTGCTAATTCTCGGGCGATTCTCTTTTGCTGTCGCCCATTACCTTCACACGAGCAACTTGTGTTGCGCAACTCTGCTCGAGTTTTTTTCTCATTCTCTTTCACTTTACTTTAACCCATTGTCTACTCTTTACTTTAACCCATTGTCGTTTCTTTTTCCTTATAGGTATTTGGGCCACTCTATCACATATATTAATCAGCTCTGTCAATTAAGAAATACATTTTATTTATTAAAACAAAGATATATCACCCTTTTTACTATCGTCTGAATCAATTTGTATGGCTTCCTCCATACATTTCACAATATCTTTAATTAATTCTGATTTTTTTCGTCATACTCCATTTTCTAAAATATTTATATTATATTATGTATATTTGTATACATATTTGCAAATTACTTACCATAAAGATGAAATTAAATTTTTTAAATATATTCAAAATATTAATTTCAAAAAAATATACGCAAATGCAAATATGTACTACGAAAGAAAGAACACGAATGCCGAAAAACGTCGCAGCGAACTGCTACGAATAAGAACACAAAGCGAGTTGCTGAACACTGGAAACTCGGCGCGATTCCCCTCTCCTCGTCGCCCCCTCGCCTATAAACCAAGAGTTGCCGCAACAAAAGTTGCTTCGTGTGATAAGACTCCAAAGGTTATGACTCTCATTTATCACGCGCATCTTTAAACGTCTGTCCATACCAGAATATGGAGATTTGTCACATTTTCTCATGGCTTATTAAAAATCGGCTTGCAGTAACGTTAGTTCGTTAAACCAATTTTTGATGGTAGCAACCAAGGCTGAAGAGTCGCGATGTACAAAGCGCCTTAGCGCAGCTTCTTTCTGGATATTGTAGCAGTTTAAACTCCTACTTATCCAGAATAGACGCCGACATATCCAATATATGCCCTGCATGCAATGAGTCTCCGCATGACACTGGCCACCTCTTTGCATGCTCTGCCAACCCTACTCATCTAACACCCCTTTCGCTATGGTCCGACCCCCTCGAAACAGCACGTTTCCAGGACCTCCCGCTAGATGACGTCGACGACAATATGAATAACCCTTACCATGCTAACGGGGATTGATAACCGTTAGAACAACAACAACAAGTCGCTATGTATGGTGTCCAAGTGTTATTTTTTATTTTACTGCGCGATTTCCCTTCCGAAAACAAGAATGGAGTCTCAGTTTACTAAAATTTCCGGACATGCCCGTTTCTATACGTGACCCTTAAAAAACAGCGAGCTCGATTCAGTTGAAATTTTGACAGTAGCCTCTGACCAGCATTTACTACATGATAGCTTTTTGCGATAATGGCAACAACGGGCGGCGAGGCTGAGGTCTTCCCGGTTTGCCCTCTTATATGTATAAGTATTTATAAGTGTACGAATACTTCTACGTATGTATGTATGTACATACTTACATGAGAATAGTGTAGCACCTTTCGAGCTAAACAAAGATTACAAATCTACATACCTATTTATGTATCTGTTTATGTTTTGTAAATGCTTGTTTGCTTTTTGTTTCGAAGCAACTCTGGGTCGTTCACTGCAAACTTTACGCATCATTTGATTACTATGGGCTTGTCCGATTAACGCATTTCGTAAATATTTAAAAAATACTACGCGCACGCGATGTCTTGGCCCGTTCGGCTCACGACTGTCTACAACAGCAGCACTTTGTTTCTTGTTAACTCATTTTGTAAATATTTGTACTATGAATATTTATAATCAAATGAAATCAAATCAAATACCTTATGATTATGTTTACAGTTATATGTTAGTCGTATACAAACCGGCCACAATCGTGCATGGCTGTGTGTGTGTGTGTTTGAATGTGTGCTCCAAGGCGTCTTGATCCTCTGCAACAGGTTGTTCTAGGTCAGTGCGTGCGTACAAACAAATAACCGTTTCGCCTAGATAACGCTCAGCGCGAAAACAGCTGATGCTGGTCGAGTTTTAGATGCTGGCGGCGGCGGCGGTGGCAGCGGCAGCGTCGGGCGCTTGACGGGGCCATCGGCTGGACGCAATTGTGTTGATGCTGGTGTCAGCGTTTGGCTATTGCATTAGCGGATTATTTGTTTCATGGATCATGTATACAAAGTTGGTTAGATTGTTTAGAGAATATGTTCGACGCTTAATTGTACACACAGATCAGTGTTTTCACGCGGCGCTGAAGCGGGTTAGCGCGGAGGCGGGGGTGTGACGAACGAGCGGAGCGATTTAGCGCAAGCGTTTGGACGTTTGTTGCAAGGCGCACGTATAAAATATTTTATGTATGTATGTGTGTGTTCGTGTGTATGATATGAGTCAAATTGTTTTATAACGCCTGATCGACTGTTGACGCCGCTGATGATAATGTACTTTATACACAAGTAGTTTAAACAATGCTTTTGTATACTCCGGTACACGAATGCATGCCACAGTTTACTCATTCGTCCGCGCCTGTTTGGCTCGTCACAATCAAATCACAAAAGCGTAAAGTGAGCAAAAATCCAAAAGCATGAATGAATGCTCATACAAGTTGTTGTGAGTGTATGTATGTGTTTGTGCCCGTTGATGAGTTACGTGGCTAATTTGTTTACAAATGTTCATAATAGTAAACAATTTGGTATTTAATAACATTTCATAAAACAAATCTCTATTCCTTTTCTAAATAACACATTTACTCAATGGTACAGAGTGGTTGTTGCATGGTGCTGTTGTTGTTTTTTGCACTACTGAAACTGGTTGAATGGTTTTGTGTAATTTGAATGAAAATCACTCCTTTTTAAGTTTCAGTTCACTGCTCTTTATCTATTTTGTTTTTCTTGAGAACTAAGTAATTTATTTGTTTGGGAATTCCCACTTACAACTTTGTTAACAGAAATTTTGGAATTAGTAAGCCATTATGAGACTTTGTACATGATTTTGTATGTGGTAATGTACATATGCAGTGAAATTCCTCATAACCGGACTACCACGTACAATTAAATTCCTCATAACCGGACACTTACCGTCGCTGTAATTTTGTCCCGCTAACGGAGCTGTCCACATATGGGGGCGGGGCAAAAGCGTGTATTTAAATTAAGGTCAGAAGCTGCCTTATAAGAGTGTACAGTTGCTGGCGTATGCCGATGATATTGATGTCATCGGCCTCAACACCCGCGCCATCATCCTCGTCCTGCTATATGGTGTTGACGTGTGGACGATGACAATATCTGATTGGTCGACGTTACGAGTTTTCGAGAGAAAGGTCCTATGGAAGGTTTATGGTATTTTGTGCATTGACAACCGCAAATACCGTAGTCGATGAAACGTAGAGCTTCATATCTCGTATATCTACGACGGCATTGACATAATTCAGCAAATTAAGAGACACCGGCTGCGCTGGTTAGGTCATGTCTTATGAATAGATGAAAACACTTCAGTATTCGAAGAAGTACCCGCTGGAGGAAGCAAAGGAAGACTTTCACTCCTTTAGAAAGACCAGGTGAAGAAGGACTTAGCTACTCTTGGAATCTTCAATTGGCGCCAAACAGTGAAAAAAAAATGACTAGCGCGCTGTTGTAAACCGCGTAAGCAGTATCTACGCCAATAAAAAAAAAATATATATTTGAAAATATTCTCCGAAAATTGTAGTTGATCCCCCATAAAAAGGGAGTTCTTAAGGAGTTGGTCGTTTTGACAGCTGTTACATGATTTATACTCAGTTTCGTTTGCATTTTTGTAATACCATAAAGTGACATACTCCGTAACAACGTTTGGAAATCATGCAAATTTATGACCAAGATAATGGTTCGGTTCGCGTAACGCCTCGCGCTCAGCGTTCAATATTCGGACGACATAATCTCCTAACCATAAATCGTATATACATACATACGTAAAGTGCACACCGAAGACACTATTGCTGTTGTGTAGTAAAATATCGAAGAAGATACGAATGAGTCTATCCGCCATCACGCGCCACAATTGGAGCAGTGCCCATTCACTTCATGGAAGATTTTGCTAGAAGATCTTCGTTTGGGAGCTCACAAAATCCCACTCGTGCAAGAATTAAAGGCGAACGACCATAAAGCGTGTCGCACATTCGGTGAATGGGCTCAAAACGAGATGGCCACTGATCTCGATTCACATAAGAAAATTATGTTCATCAATGAAGCTTCGTTTTTGCTTGAGGGGGTAAGTTATTGAAGAAAATTGTATTATTTTGAGTGATGGAAATCCACAAGACATCGCTACATCCTCAGAAAGTCACTGTTAAGGGTGGTCAAAAATTAAGCCGGTGATTATTTTATAGTCAATGGGGTACGCTAAAGTAAGTACCATGATTAATGACTTTCGAAATCCGCACATGATCTCGGTAATCCTGCTTGCCCTTAAGGCATTCCATCTCATCCTGATCCGTATGCCAGCTTTTCCGGAAATTTCATTATGTATCTTTGCGACTTAAGTTTACGTATTTCTCATCAGCTATTTCGTTTCCCGAAATTTTTTGTGGTCTGAAATCCAGCATTTGAGCAGCAGCTACATCAACTGCCTCCCTTCTTCTAAGCACATTCTCTGAGGAGCTCTGTAAAGCAGATTGGCTTGACACCACTATGTAGATTCTAGGACTTTCTAACAAGCATACAAAGACACCACTGGCGCTCTTCCTTCTTCCCCGTTGAGCTTCGGGTGCTTCCATATTTAAATATTTTGTATTATTATATTATTTACATATTTTTTGAACAGCTTCGATTCGCTGTCATGTTGACTTTGAGCAATTTGGTTTTTGTTGTTTTTGGTTCATTCATGCATGCTTGTACAGCTTTCGCGGCTGGTGCTTCGCTATGTAAACGCCAAAATGGCGCTGGCTAATTTATGAGCAGTTAAAACAAATACATGATAATATCAGCAATTTGTATAATATTTTAAATTATTCGATGTTTTTGTTTCAATCTTTCGCCTGTGCCTTCGGTGGAAAATGCGCATTTCGAATGGAGGAACTGTGCAAATTTCAGTGCGAAAATTCGAAAATCACACCAAAATGCCGAAATGCGAATGAATGACCCAATTAAAGCAACACAGCGGTGGCGTTGGCGCTGTTTGCCAAATGGCCAAGAAGAGGCCATTAATTTCTATCCACAGCAGGCAGATTTATCCGGCCTGGACGAGGCCGACCTGACTGGGTAATTTATGTACATATTTCGCCCGCACAAACACACGCGGCGAATGGTGAACATATTCATACTTATGTATAGTATATGTATGAATATACTTATACATATGTATATGTAAGTATATATGTTTCCCAAATCGCACAGCTTTCGTGTTCTCCCAAAAATTCGACACTTTCATTTTTCACTTTTATTCGCTTGAGCTACGATTATTTGGCATATTTATTTTTATATTTTATATATAGTACTATATACATACATATGTACATATGTACATACATACATATGTACATATGCATGTCTGCGTTCAATTGGGAGATTCTACGAAATTCATGAACCCCGGCGACGATGCTAGGCGGAGGGCGATCGCAAGGTGGACGGTGCGCTGTAGGGTGGCGACGCGCAACGGTAAACGCAATTGAAATATCTTTCAAGCGCGCCTACGTTAAGCAACAACAACAACCACAAATACAGCATAAGCACCAACAGCCAGTATCTATGGCACTACCGCCAATCTGAACGCTTAAAAACATTCGACAAAAATATAATGTAAACAAAACTCCGCCCCTCAACGCACCGTCGCGGCATTTCTCGGAATATCTATACATACATACATTCACATATACATATGTAAATGTACATATGTATGTATGTGCTCCGTGTAGTAGCTGCCGTGCGTTCAATTGAAATGTTTCGCTTTGGCATTGCCTTGTCTGCTAGTGCGCATTGTTGTTGCTGTTGTCATCACTTTCGTCGTCATCGTTGTTGTTGTTGCGACAATTTCGCTCTGCCGATTGCGCGCTTTACGGTGTAGCGATCAAAATGACAGTCGCATGCGTTTATCTTCACGTTCGCGGCGTCGATTGAACGGCGATCAATTTGGGGGACGACGACAGCCGTGTTGTTGAGTGGCAGGCGGCAGCGCTGGCAGCAGCAATGACAGCAGCCAATGCTGTGACGTTGTTGTAATGGCAGCGAAAGCAATGGCGTTTGCTTGCTCCGGAATGGTCGCGCTCTTCGGATCCGCTAAACCTGTTTGTCTTCAACGCGTTCGGCGGCGTCCTCAATTAATGGCTCGTTTGCCACTCGTCGCTGCACTCAATCAACAGACCATTAATCGTGGGCTTGGCAATAATTGGTATCACGTCGTGGTCGTGGAACCGGTATTTTTGCTTTCGTGTTGCTACGCCCAGCAAATATTTCGTTTGAACGCATACATATATACAAATGTATGTATGTACATACAAACTTACGTAGAAATTTATTAATAAATTTATGTAAAGCATACATATTTATATTCATAGTAAGGTCTTCTGAGTGTTGCAATCAATTTAAATTCGATAGTGGTGTTATGATTCGTAAATTTGTGAATCAACTTTTTGATGAATTTTCATTAACAAAAAGGTTTGAACATTTTATAGCCCCAACAGGTTTTATTAAGTTTACCACGAAATTTGCAACCCAAAAAGAATAGTCATAGACAATAAAAACTATACCTAAGTATGTGTACAACCGCGCCGTTAATTCTGTTTTCTACCGACTGGATAAGGAAGCGAAGCAAATGGGTCTGGTTGTGAACGACTGCAAGACGAAATATCTCCTGTCATCAAACGAACAGTCGTCGTATTCGCGACTTGGCTCTCACGTCTCACGGTTGACAGTCATAACTTCGAAGTCGTTGATAATTTCGTCAATCTTGGAACCAGTATTGACAGCAATAACAATATCACCGACGAAATTCAGCTCAGAATAACTCTTACCAACAGCTGCTACTTTGAACTGAGTAGGCAACTGAAAAGTAAAGTCCCTCCCGACTAACAAAGGCCAATCTCTACAAGTCACGCATCATTCCCTTCCTACTATATGGTGCAGAGGCATGGATGATGACAACATCTGATGAGTCGACGTTACGAGTTTTCGAGAGAGAGGATAGAACCTTTAGAAAGAAAGAAATGTCCTTTATGGTCCTTTGTGCGTTGACCACGGCGATTAACGCATTCGATGAACGATGAGCTGTATGAGATATACGACGACATTAACATAATTCAGAGATTTAAAATACAGCGGAAATGCTGACTAGGTCATGTTTTCCTGATGGAAGAGAACACTCCAGCTCTGAAAGTATTCTACGTAGTACCCGCCGGTAGGCCGTTGGAAGGACCAGGTGGAGAAGGACTTGGCTACGCTTGGTACAAATGTATCTCGAATTGGCGGTAAATAGCGAAAATAAGCAACGACTGGCGTTGTTAACTCGACTATAACCGCGTAATCGGCGTCAACGCCAGTAAAGAAGAAGTAGATGTGTCTGAAATTTCAGATCGATATCTCAAAAATATACGAGGTCACCACTAACATGAAGAGTATACATATATATGTATGTATATTTTTGAGATATCGATCTGAAATTTTAGACACATCTACAAGAAGGTGTTCATTTGTTCGAACCGTCGCGACGATATTGCAGCACAAGCATATCTAAGTTCTCGCGGTTTTTTTTAATGAAAATGCAATTTTACCGTAAGGAAATGATTACAAATTAATTATTCGAAGTATTACTCATAATTATCGCATCTTTCTGGCAAACCTCGAATACCATTACGGCAAAACTGTCCACCTTCTGATGCAATCCAAAAATCAATTAGACCACGTGCCATTGAACGGAACAGATAATAATTGGGCGGCGCAATATCGCCGGTGAGATAGCACTTCCTATTTAAGCGGTTTCAGTTAGGTTTTAACGGATCTGGGTGCGTGAAGCCGATGTTGTCATGCAGCAGAATCGCTTTTTCGTGTCTCTTGTCATAAAAGATCCAAGTTCCTTGTTTTTGAATCATTCTTAGCGCATGTAATAAATGGCTTGGCGGGTGACACGCAATGTTGAAGCAAGGTCTTCTCGCGTTTGACACGGATCCTCATCAGGCAACGTCTACAATTCACCGTCTTCAAAGTTTTTTTTTGGCCTTCTTTCAAGCGGGCGGTCGTTAAAATCGAAATCGCCGTTTTTGAAGCGAGGAAGCCTATCGCGGCACGATGTTTCACTAGGGGTAACATCTCCGTAAACCTTTTGTAGTTTCCGAAGTGCCGATTTCTTTGACTGAAAGCAGAACATCAGCACTTTCAGAAAATGACGATTATCTGGAAAAAATGGGACACATTCTCTCTTATATAACATATAAGCAAAGTCAGTAATGTGAAAGCGCAATTTCTTTTTAAAATGCCTAGGTTAATTTCCTGAACGAAACAGATAGAAAGTGTGTAATTATGTCCATCCTAACGATGTATTCGATTCAAATATTATATAAAGATAACATTAAATGTTAAATGACCCATACAATGTACTGATAACGACAACAACATACATACATATGTATTTAAAGAAAGTTTGTCTTAGAAATGTGGTTTTCAAGAAGAAATAAAACGCATTTATACGCAAAATTTAATGTTCAGGCCAAGAACTTAAGTTTATTAGAAAGATTTCATTAAGTTTTAAAATTATTTCGAATGAATTCCATGCCTAATTTTCAAACACTTTTTACAGCAACTAGAACCGTATAGTATCAGGAACGCGCCGAATATTCTATTCAGACATCATTCGTCTCAGGCTTACCTGACTTTACATAACTTCAAATAAAAAATAGTTGTGAGGTGTTAAATCCTACGAAGTTGGGTGCCTATCAACTACAATGCCCAAAAATAGCGTATACGATGCTTACTATACCATAGCAGCTGAGCTGCTTGAGTTGCTCACAAACAATGGGATTCGGTGCCATCATCATAATGGCACGAGGTAAATTTGAAAACACTCTCTGCGATATATTACAAAGGGGTTTAAGTCTAGCAAAGGCATGGGGCAATACGATGGCGTTAAATATCAACACGTCAAAAACAACCGACGTCTTTTTACAAAGTGAACATCTCTGCCCGGCTTGAGGCCCCTAACACTTGGTAGCAGGAGGTTGGAAGTGTCTAAATAGGTCAAATTCCTAGGCTTCACATTAGACTCAACCCTACCGTGGAATAGGTAGGTGGAATTAATACTGTCTAGAGCCACCATGGTACTCGTGATATGCAGACGCCTAGTCGGCAGAACCTGGAACTGCAAGCCAGGTATCATCAGTTGGCTGTATAATATGATGGTAAGCCTATTGTCACTTATGGAGCAGTAGGCCTTCAACTGTCAAAGCTACTAAGACTCGCTTGCGTCTGCGCTTGAAGTTATGCTGGAGCACACACTGCCGTAACAGAGGCTTTTGGCAAAGGGAAGATAATGTCGTCTCAACAAATGAGGGCCCTTGGGGAAGACATACCGCTGGCCTTTCTTTCAACAGACGGCATTACGAAGAGGGTAAACTTTACAAAGAAGTTTAGAGTTACTCTTGGCAGTAAGGCGGAGTGGAGTGATTCCACGCGACATGGAACAGGAAACTCCAGAACACCTGATTCTAGATTGCGCGCACAGCAAACTCCTAGACCATATGTGATATAGGAGAGGACGCAATAGACCACAGATCGCCGTATAAAGCTCCAATTATTTTTTATCTTCTTTTTATCTATGAAATGGTAAACCAAACTGAGTATAAATCAAGTAACAGCTGTCTCAAACATCAACTCCGAAAAAAGTATTGTCTCGTTGAAAATCACACATCTAAAAAAAACTCGTTATATAGATCAGCAAATTTTCAATTGTATTCGTAGATTTGAAGCTGCTGGAAGAAGACTTTGTATTAAAAAGATCAAATAGAGATTCACTTTGGGTTTGCAATTGGCGCCAAGGAACTGACTTGCTATTTTGGACGCGATCGATGAATACAGAATTATGAAAAAAGAACCATTTGTAGTTAATACTTATGTAGTTATTTGGAAGATATGGATGGTTTCTATTATAAGGAATATTTTTAGTACAGTGCGCTTTACATATTTGCTTTATAGTTTCGGCACCTTCATACGAAAGTGTATTCTTTCCAAATCGTCGGCCAAAAAAGTTTTTCAAAATTTTACAATTTAACATATGTAAGTATGTACAAATGTGTATGTAAGTATATATGGCTGATAATTTCGTGCAATCATATGCAGATGTGTAGACACAGACATAAATACATATGTATGTATGTCTGTAGATATTTCGATGATAACACACACGTGCAGCTTGCTTCCTTCTTTGACGCCGCTTTTCACGATCCTCTGAACAAATCTCTGCACAAAAGAAAAGGGCGAACATGTGTTGGCTCTACACAAACACATATGTATAAGAACAACAACAAAAATATCGAAGCAATCGCCACTTGAACGCAAATCGCTGAACATACACACAGACGCATGTTAACATCGTGAAAACACATTTACATATACATATGCATATAGAGATGTAATTAGTATTGTGGAATAGCCCCGTACATATTGTATTTTATGCTCTTATTTGCCAGCCAAATGTAAACAAAAGACTTCGATGTGGGAGAAGCGTCGCCACCAACATCATCGTAGTCGTCGCCGTCGCCGTCGCTGCGGCCGTCGGTAACGCCACCGCTACTGGTACTACAGGCACCGGCATCGAAATGCAGCACCGCGACACCGGTGGCGCGGCGTATGGCGGCCACGAGTGCGTTTGCTTGTACGCGCTGCGACTTCGGCAAGGATGTGTGTGCGCAGCGAACCGATCGCCGATCGCTGGCGCGGCGGACGCGGCTGGCGTAATTGGAGCGTAACTAGTGCGAAGATTTTTTGGTTAAGAAGCATTCCTCACTAGATTCAGTTGATCGAGAATAGCGAAAGAGAAAAGTACCGAATCGCGTGAAGACTTGAATGGTGGAATCTCGCGGATATCTAATAGTACAAAGTGAAAGAAAATATATTATATTCAAAAGTGCCCACAAAAGAATTTTAAGAGATAAAAATACATAACACACGCATACAAACATAGCTCAGCGCATTTGTGCAAAATTATAAATTTATGCATGAGCTGAAAGTGAAAAATAAAAAATTATTCCTCGGTTCCGTTAAAATTCCACCCACATTTGTGTAGTGCCAAAAATCGACAATCCGCATAAATGAAAATAAAATGATCAAAAGCGAAGAAATTATGGATTCCAATGGACATGCGATCGGTCACAATGGCCTCCATCACAGCACACATTTACCTCATCACAACAGCATATACCGCACCTTGCCATCGAACGTCATATCCACGACGAACTTCACGCCCCTAACATATGCCGATCAAAGCGCCTTGCTGCGTATGCCACAGGAGTCACCCGAACTGCAGGAGGAGAAACCCGATCTCAATTATCTCGATCGCAAATACTACGCGACCATGATGACGCAGCAGCAGCCGGTGCACGTCTCGGAGGCTGCGTCTTATGGTCTTACATCATTGCACACTATGTGTTCCTCGCCGCATCCGAACAATGAGAATGACATTGGCATGCTGATGCCGTTATCACCCAATTCATCACCGCACAATGAGGGTGGTCTCAAAGTGCCGTCGGATGGTGAGCTGCAGCAATACGCCGCCACACAGCAACGCGTCATCGCCTCGAAAATGGTGGACATGAATTCTCATTATACACCGACCATCAAGTATTGTTCGAGCAATACAATTTTCAATACATCCGAATATTTGCCGCACAATGAGAGCGAGCAGCCACAGCCGCCACCGCCGTCCGCCGTACCTGTGTCTGCTGCGGTCAGCTCAAGTGATATGTTGACACAATCTCTACAGCGTATGCCAAATGTCGTCGGTGGTATGTCAACGGTGGCGAGTGCGTCGACGACGCCGTCCGGTGTTATAACCAGTTCGCATAGCGTTTCCGGTCAATTATGTTCCACCACCGACACAATGTCCTATTCGAATAGTTCCTCACCGGCTAAGTCGGTGCATAGCGTTCAGAGTGAGACTGGGCAACAACAGCAGTCACAACAGCAGCCGCAACAACAATCGAATTCGTCATCTTCACAGGAGCTCACACCGCCAGATACGACGAAAAAATCGGGCGCCCGCCGACCAGAGAAGCCCGCATTAAGTTATATAAACATGATTGCGATGGCCATTAAGGAATCGCCAACGGGGAAGTTAACGCTTAGTGAAATCTACAGCTTTCTGCAGAAAAGGTGAGAGAATATTTAAAATAAACTTCTTTGCACAACTCTGGCAGGAAAACTCAAAAATGTTCCGGGCAAATTTCTGGCTTTCAATCCTTTTCGGTTATTCTTGAATGGTGGGATGGATCTTTTTTAGAATATTCTGGAGCATTTTTGTTTTTGATCTGTTTGGGAAGATGTCAGGGAAAAATAATAAATAAAAGTTGCTCTTGCTCAAATATTTTTTAAGCACACAATAAATTTTTTTTTTTTTGACAAAAATTAAAAAAACAAAAAAAAATTTGGAAGCAGAGTATGAGTTTAAGTGATTGCCTTTGTGAAGAAAATATTGCGACCGATCTCGTTAATATTAACTGAAATCAAAAAAATTAAAAATTTATTTTTCATAAAGTGGCATCATCGAAGGTATAATGATCTTTACGGTTGCTTTTCTTATGGCAAAACGGTTTTTTATCTATCCTGGTGCGATATGAACAGTTTGCTCGAAGATTGCAGGTCCAGGGCAATAATTATGCTAAATTTTGGTGAAGATATCTTCTCAAATAAAAAGATTTTCGATGCATGGTCAATGATTTTCTTCGATCAGTTTGTATGATTCAATAATGTGTCAATATTCGGTGTTTTCGATGTGTGAGCAGTTTTATGGAAAATAAAAGACGTATACAATCCGACTAGTTCGCGTATATACAGACTGACGGACAGACATGGCTACATCGACTTAGTTCGTCATACTGATCATTTATATGTACAAGTATCATATATACTTTAGAGGGTTTACGATGTTTTCTTGTGGGTGTTACAAGTTTTCGACATATTAAAATGGAAGTTATTGCATTTCTTGTTACCTGAGGAATGTCTTTGACAATATTGCCAATATTGACAATTTATTGTAAAATTTGACATTTTTGATGATATGCGTACCCAGAATGTATTCAAATACGAACGAAATTTTTGTTGTTTACAGTAACTTAAAATGTTCTTCTCGACCAAAAAATTGAATTAAATTGCAAAAGTTTTCGCGCCATTATGTTTTACAGCTTGCGGTGCGGATTAACTCATCAAGAGTGCACATATGAACTTAATTCAATTTTTGACAATGAAGCTCCATCAAGAACCAGTGTCTATCGATGGTATGATGAATTGCAAATCACTCCAAAACGAATTTCGGAAAAGTCCTCCAAAATTAGTTGTTCGGAAGACTATTGATGATGGGCTCAAAACTAATATAGCAAGTTCGAAATGTGACCTATCGTGAGATTGAGAGAATTTGAGGAATTAGTGGACTAGCATACATTCAATATTGCGTAAACATTTGACCGTAAAAAATAAAAATTTGTTTATGTTGGATCACACACTATTTGTTTTTCGCTAAAAAAACTCGTAGGCTTTCGCGTATGAACCCGAAACTAACCAGCAGTCGACTCTATGGGTAGTTCAAGATGAGCCGAATCCACCAAAAGCAGATCGCGCTTGAAGCATTGCCAGGCAAATGGTTGCCTGTTTTTTTAACAACTGGACATATCGCAACCATACCACTGGAACAACGTAGAACAGGAAATTCCAAGTGGTACACAATCATTTATTTGCCAGTTGTCCTTCAAGACATCAGGAAGCGAACTACCAATGTTATTTCTTACATATTGACCCAAGCAACTGCATTTTGAGCACTCATAACATCGATTAGATGAGTCATCCACCGTATGACTTTATAGGTCAACGTTTTCCAACACCTGCAGAGCTGGTTGATGCGTTCAAAAGGCATATTTTGGAGATACCTCAATCAGATTGGCAAAAGTGCTTTGCAAATTTGTTCAAACGCATGCAAAAGTGTATACATAGATCTTAATGGAGAATATTTTGACAAACAATTTAGATTAAAATTTGTTTTTTTCTCGAATCCTAAAATATAAAACGCAACCTACGTACATATGTAAATACACGTATAAAAGTAAACATGTTCGGGCGAGCCGTGCGATGAAATAAGGCTCACCGACTTTTACAGCTCTGCTTCGAGAAAAATGCGTTTAAAATTTGAAAAGACATTTATTTGGATTAGTGACGTCGTTACAAATGTGCTCCTACTATATATCCGATCCTATTCCCCGAAATTGTTTTTCGAATCGGTAAAGTATTCATTTACGTCAAAATATTCATTAGTATTTGAGATACGCGCCGTTTTGTGAGGCTCTAAAAGTGATTTCTTCGATTCTTACTATGTCTGAATTTATTGTACAAAGAAGTGCGATAATGCACCATTTCATACTGCATTGGTTATTCGTAATCATCTCGCCACATTTTAACTAATATCGTGCCGCAACACCGCATACGCCTGATTTACCTTTGTGTAACTTCTGGCTATTCAGCAAATTTACATGATCACTCACACCGTTTTGACTCAATTGAGGATATAAAAGCTGAATCGAAGAAGGCTCTGAGGATTTTTCCAAGGGAGATTTTTCCAAGTGCTATGATGACTGGAAAATTCGTTGGCATACGTTGGCAGGAGGGGATTAGTTTTAAGGAAATGAAATGGACAAAATTCACCTTTCAATTTGATCACAATAATACATGTTGTAGAGACATTTATGAAATAGATATATCCAATTGTATTATTTTGTAATTTTGAAGAACTAGTTAGTCTTTCGCTATTAAGGCACCGATTAATTTCTATATCTAAATTCATGTATTTGTAATTCAGCTCAGTTGTAGCTTAAGCTATTTTTGTTTTTGAAGCGGCAGAAAACATTCCCTACATAATTTGGAGGTATTCTAGCGAGTTGATAGTTCTTGTCCGGGAAAATTTCGAGTTCCTTACTGTAACATTAAACCGGTTATCATAGCATAGACAGAATTATAGATAGATTGAGTGGTTATTTTCTGTAGAACCAGATATTGACATAAAAAATTGGGGTTAGAAACCAAAGAAGTGAAAAAATGTGATTTATTTAAAAAAGGTCATACAGTGCATCACAAAAATAAGTATCCACTGTGTTTATCCGTTTCGTCATGAGAAAAAAATGCCTAAGAACAAATAATAATAACCAATTTTCTTAATTTTTTCAATTATTTCATATTTTAATTAAAATCAATAGCAAAAAACCGAAACTTAAATTAATTATTTTTTAAATTAGAAAAAAAAAATTTAATTGCTAAAAATTACGTCACTAAAGTATGTATGCACTAAGAATGCATTCTTAACAAAAACTTTTATTTTTGAGCTTTGATGGATCATTAATATTTTGCTGAATAGCCTCTGGATTTTTTATTTGCACTTCATGTCATCCAACACTGCACCAGTTTTTGCTTCACTAAAGGTGAATCTTGCCCCATTCCTCGATTAAAGCAGCTTTCAAAGCTTATTTGCTGCTTTGGTGTTTTCTGATTTTTCTCTCTAAATAATCCCACAAATGTTCCATAAGGTTCACATCAGGAGATTGGGCTGGTGTTTTTAATTGCTTGGTGAGTCTTGTAAAATAGCCATTCCTTAACAATGTGAGCGGTGTGCTTTGGATCAATGTCGTGTTGGAAGACAAATGATCCTTCAAATCCCGAAATGGCCGCACTTTCATTTAAATTTGATTTTAAAATATTATAATCATATTTGTTCATTGTATGCTCAATGAATACAAAATTGCCTACTCCTGTTGCTGCCGACCCACCTCCACGTTTTACCGTGGCAGTTTATTCCGTGGATCAAGCTCTGTATTTACTTTTCTCCATACTCATGTTCATCTGAGCCAAAAATATTATGTTTACTCTCATCCGAGAAAATAACAGAAGTCCAGAAATTCCGTGCTCTTTCACAAAGTTCAATCTATTTTTTCTGTTAGTGTTGCTTATGAAAAGCTTTTTACGGACATTACAACCATGGTAACCAGCATCTTACAGCACTGGACGAATATTTTAGGAACCGCAGGTTTGACTAGTCTCATTTTCAATTCCATGCCGGCCAGATCTTTCCTTATTTTTTGTATTCACCTTTTTTTGTATTTTTTTGTTATTTTTTCAATAGTAGAATTACTATTATGAGTAATTGTTATTGTAAAAAACACAAAATATATATTTATTTTTTGCAAGTAATTTGACTTTTTTACGCCCATATATAATACACTATATATAGGTATATATAAGTTGTATGGTATAAGTTATACATAACTTTTCCAATATGAAAATTGTTGACAGATCTAAAAACAAGAAAAAACGTAAACTTCGGCTGCAACGAAGCTAATATACCCTTCATAGGTGCATGGAAGCTATATGCTATAGTAATCCGATCTGAACAACTTTTTCGGAGATTATACATATTCCAGGGTCCGGCACTCGAATTATACTAAAAAAGCCATAAATTCGGTTTGGATAATTATTTTTATTTATTTTAAAGTACAAAATGTGTGAAAATAATAATAAATTCGGGACCAATTCACTTTTGCTCGATATGTCTACCTTTTGCCTTAACTATGGCCTTGAGACGGTCAAAAAACGAATCGCAAGCTGCCCGAATGTGACTTGTCGGTATTTTGGCCCACTCACGGACAATGACTTTCTTCAACATCTCGAGACTGGTGTGTTTTTTACTTCGGACCTTGCTATCCGAAATGGCCCAGAGAGAATAATCCATTGGATTATCTGGTAAATTCGACAGCTTTTGGGTGGTCCTAATAAAGTTCGGAACGTTGTTTTTCAGCCATTCTTGGTTCACTCGCACTTTGTGAGACGGTGCTGAGTCTTATTGAAACGTCCATGGTTTTCGACTGAAATGTTTGTTTGCCCACGTCTTCAACGCAGCCTCCAGAACCCTTTCCCGATAACATGTCGCATTTACTTTGACGCCAGGCTCGTTGAAAACAATTGGAGAGCGCCCATCTGCGGTGACAGCAGCCCAAACCATTATTTGTTGCGGGTGCTGCCTCCTGATGGCCAACCGATGACTTAGATTCTCGTATGAACGGTCGGTCAAGTAAACCCTATCGTTTTGACAGTTTTTCGGATTGCTCAATTGGAAAATTTTTTTCGTCAGAAAACACAATGTTCGGAATTTGACCGCTTTCGGTCAAGCGAAGCAACTGCTTCGCTCTCTCAAGTTTTACTTGTTGCTGCTTCGATGTGAGATCATGGGCCTTTTGGAACTTGTAAGGCTTGACCTTGAGCTCATTTTTCAATATGCTTCGGATGCTGAGGTGGGATATTTTCAGTTCTTTATCCATTTGATTGGCACTTCGTCGTGGATTTCGCTCAAGTCGCTTCTTCACTTTCCGAACCATCTCACGTGACGTTGCAGTCTTTTGATGACCACCTCCATGGCGTTTTGCGATGCTACCAGTATCATTGTAACGAGTGATGGTGCGATAAACAAAAACTTTATTCAAGGTGTAAGGTATTTGAGCTCACGAACAATTGCTGGCTGTGATTCTCCAGCTAAATATAAAGCAATCACACTATTACGTTTGAATTCCATAGCTGATCACTTTTTTTTTCGTTCACTTTTGGCAAAACGCTTTTGTACACTTGTGACCAATACTCCGAACTGTCGTTCAGCAAATTTGTAAATAGCTGATTCCAGTGCGACAGCCGCGCGAACGGTCTAAAGTTGGTTACACTTAGAGTGCCGGACCCTGTATTAACTTAAGCAGTAATCCATGTCAAATTTCGTGAAGATACCACGTCAAATGTGAAAGTTTCCATACAAGAACTTGATTCCGATCTTTCAGTTTGTATGGCAGCTACATGTTATAGTGGTCCGATATCGGCAATTCTGATAAATGAGCAGCTTCTTGAAGAGAAAATGACGTTTGCAAAATTTCAAAATGATATCTTAAAAACTGAATGACTAGTTCGTATACATACAGACGGACAGACGTACGGACGGACAGACAGACAGACGGATATGGCTAAATCGACTCTGCTCAACATACTGATTATTTATATACATATATACTTTATAGGGTCTCCGACGCTTCCTTCTGGGTGTTAAAAACTTCATGACAAACTTAATATAAGTACCCTGTTCAGGGTATAATTATCAGTATAGGATAGGAGCTGAAGAGCCTTAGAGTTAGGAAGAACCGAATTGACTTCTGTTAATTCAGCGGAAATACATGAACCCACAGATACACATAAAGCGTTATATATATGTACATACATACGCTCATCTGTAAAGGTATATACATATATACATATGTACATATATGATGATCTATGTATATGTATGGACTTTTATTAAAATTATTACTCACAAAAATAAATAAACTGGAAGTGGACACACACGTTAAATGGTTTGAGGCAAAGTGGCACCCACGGTGTTTGTGACAACCCCCAATTGTTTACACATAAGCATGCAAAAATAAGTAACAACAACAACAATAAGGGAGGGACATTACTGCGAGCGCGCAATTTACATAAAGATTTATTTATTGATTTTGTTAAAACTATCGTTTCTTTTTGAGTAAACAATCGAGCAACTGGCGGCGCTCCGGACGGCTTGGACATCCCTTGGTGTACGCATTGGCACGGATATATACATACATACATATAAACGTACCGATTTGGCCTTTTCACTTCACTTTAATTTCAGCAATTTGAGAAATTTTAATCACTTTCGAGTATCCATTTAACTTTATGTGTGAATCACAGCCAGGCATTGGTTGAAAGCACTTGTGTGCCTTGGTATCAGCTAGACGCTTGCCACAACACTCGCCAGAGTTTAAGTAATCAAAGCTTCAAATTCGGTCCCTCTCAGGTTTCTTGGGAAATAAGCGTTTAGCTTAAATTTCAATTAGGGCGCCATCAAGCACAAGAGTATGTGTGTGTGTGAAATATGTACATATGTACATATCTACATAGGTACCATGTATACATATTTGTAGGGAAGCCGAGTTTAGAGTGAGAGTTACATACATGCATACATATATCCAGAAAAGGAATAAGAAAGATTTGAGATCCAACGAAAATGAACAATATTTAGCTCGTTACCTTAGGTTAGGTTAGATTAGGTGGCAGATCAAAGATCGCACGTTTGCTATTGCATGTACATAGTCCTTTGTGAGGCCATAGAAAACAAGAGCTCCTGTGTTCGAACTTATAAATTAGCAAAACGTTTAGTGGCTAATACTAATTGCCACAGGCGTTTAATTTCCACTACTGCCAGTTCGGTCTGAAGGTATGCGCTCCCAAGTGTTTATGTCTTGACCTCCTAAACGCGGGACAGTCAAGATAGTTGTGTGGAGTTGTTTCCACCTCATCTTCTTCCATAGAGTTTCTGCGCATGACGTCTGGTAGGATTCCCAGACATACTGCGTGGATGCCAATAGTTCCAAAACTAGGGAGAGGCTGGACTTACTGAGGGCGAAGAGTTCACTAGATCTCTTGCGATCGATTTTATGCTTTTGCGACAGTGCATATACCGACGGTGGACCAGCGCTGGACAAGTTTCCGCGAAGCCTAGTTATAAAGTAGTAGAATACGGGAGGCTACGGGAGCACCGATCCGCTCACATGCCACTGATAGCGTCTTTTCTTGCTAGCTCATCAGCTTTACAGTTACTTGCGATTCCACTGTGGCCTGCACTTATACCAGTCTTATCACAAAGACACTCTTTGACCTCGATACCTTACCATCACCTAGGTTAGTTGGTATCGTTTTTTAAAAGGACACTGTTGAACGTTTTGATCAAGAGCAAATGCGAGGCAAAAATTTTTTATCACGAAATAACATAAAATTTTTATAGAATTTTAGGGCGAAATCCAGGTCTAGCCCTCACTATTCATGTCATTGACGTGTAACCAGTTAATTTTGGGAAATATAACCACTTCTGTCGATTTTGTCTTTTTTCTACATTCTCTTGGGGGTAAATACCTTTTCGTTACGGTCGAGAACAAATGAGATTTTGTTTGCCAAAAGGATAATCTTATAAGTGAGTTTATATACGAATTGTTAGGCCCAAACAAAAAGATTGCCAAAATATAGAACTCTATGTTAAGCTGGGTTATACTGGCCGGCTGACAAGCCATACATAGACCTACTCATCCTTAGTAATGTCAGACGGAGGTACAATTTAATTTGAGCTGAAATATTCGTCAAACAGGTCGCCAACGCTTTTTGGAAACTTTAAGAGCGATTTAATATCTAATTTTGATACTTCATCTAGTCCTTTGAACTGCGAAGATCCTAGATATTTAAGCCGGTTTCTAGATAATGCTGTACAGAAGTATAGGAGGTGTTCCAGCGTCTCTCTCACACCTCATTTCCTGCACTTGCTGGATCCTCGTTATTTATGCCCATCCAGGTCGCATGTGACGTCAGTAGGTTGTAACCTGTTATTAAAACAACAACCGTACTGCAGTCCTTTCGAGAACGTGTGAGTAAAAGACCTGCTTGTTTTCCTTTGGGGCTTTTGCACATGATCTTGCGATCTTGCATCTCCTTAAGTCATTCCATTACGCCTCGATCCCTCTGCCGTAGAAAAAATTGCATTTTAAATTGTTTTTAGTGACTTACTTTATGCCTGTAATAGTTCGGTAGCGAGACTGACACTTTTGGCAATCTCATTAACTCTTTCGTTTCGCGGAATGCCTTTGTGGCTTGAAACTTAGTGTTTATGTATGCATTGCCACTACATCTACTGCGTCCTTGCTTCAAAGGAAATTCTGTGACGCAATTCGAAGTAAGATTATTACTTTAGTTGCCGCTTGGCTATCGGTGTATACTATATTGACCTTCTTTATGTTGTTTCCTGCGTTGTGAGCTATGAACTCTATGTTGAAAGACGACGAATGAAAATCGCAATTGAAGTAAGAATAATGGAAACATGATTGCGATAAGCAATGTCATACACGATATGAATTGTCAACCATCCATAGTAATTGAAAACAAAACCCCATTCTCCTTTCATTCAAGACGTTCCAAACCAAGGTATTTTTCTCTATTCAGTCGAACTAGTTATCGATAATAGTCTGGTGAAGCCAACTCAGTGTCTCGAAATCTGAAAAATATATATGAAAATAATTAAAAAATGTTATAAATTATAACAGTAATTCTTGTAGTATTACAGAAAATAGCAGTAACTCGATTACTTTTGGTTTCTGTGATACAAATACAAAATATGTGGTTTCAGTTATTGATAAGAAAGCAGGCGTGGAAAGTTGAGATAACTGTTTTTTTTTTTAATTTTTCAGATTCGAATTTTTTCGCGGTCCATATGTGGGTTGGAAAAACTCAGTGAGACATAACCTTAGCCTAAATGAGTGCTTCAAAAAGTTGCCGAAGAGCATGAGTGTGGGCAAGCCGGGAAAAGGAAATTACTGGACCATCGAACAGAACTCCGCTTATATGTTTGAGGACGAAGCCAGTTTGCGTAGGCGACCACGGGGTTATCGCTCGAAGCTGAAAGTGAAACCTTACCCGAGCACAAACGGGTTTTACACAACTTCCTCTTATGATCCTAGCATGGTGAGCACATTATTTACATACAGACATTAAAACCAAACATATTTAACATTCCATTTTTGCCTTTTTTCAACAGGATAATGCCAATTTCTACGCAACACAACCGTATGCCTCATATGACTACGCTACCAGCAGCGCTGCCACTGCAGCGCCATTCACGGATTCCTGGAATTCACACGCTGCCCATACACAGACCCTGCCACAGTATTCAAATATAGCTGCCGCCTCATCGGTGCTGCATGGTGGCAACAACAACAGCGCCACACCGCCCCTGGCGCACACACTGGCCCCCTCGGCGTTGGTAAGCGGTTCGGGCAGTCCCTCGCATGTTACTTCGGCGGCGCTTCAAAGCTCGAATCCGGGTTTGGATTACGCGACAGCTACCATGGTGGCCGCCAATTATCCATACGCCAGTACTGCTGGCGGTGGTGGCAGTGTAGGAGGTGGCGCAGGCGCCACTTACAGCCTTGATAACGGTGAGTTGTGAGTTAAGCGCGGAAGTGTGATTATTTAATGTGAATTTGACGCTGAAGTCGTCTGTTGAGCACTCCACATAGTACATTACAAGTGCGGCAATTTCATGGCGATCGTGTCAATCAAATATCTGAAATGCCTCTTAAGCGCCAGAGAGAATCGTAAAATTACTGTAGAAGTGTCTGAGTTGTGAGTTGTGAGGAAACCTAAGATTGATGGTGCGGATTTGTAGGATTTTATGATCTTCATATGTTGGCACTGTAAGCCGGGGTTGCTGTTAATATTACATTGTTCAGCGTATATGCAAATCTGTACGTTTGTAGGGATTTAGCTGTACTAGGCATACATACTATATATACATACATACCGACACACATCTGTGTGATCTGGCAATCCAAAGAGAATCGTTTTAATACTTGACAACTCTTTTTTGATGTAGCCGAAGATGACGTTAGCTTCGTGGCTACTCTAATCTCTGGTTATATATGTACATAAATACATACTTATGTACGAGCTCGGTCCGTTAAATACTTGACTCAAAAGAGAAAAATGAAAGTTTTTGAAGAATTGCTATTTATTTTCCAACATAGGATTTAGCTTGATACACTTGACTCAAAGATACTTTTCATACTTTAGCACGTCTGAAAAATATGATTTCTGGAGGTTACCAAAATATACCACCCAAGTGGGGATAACCTTTTCATACAAGTTAAATTTCGACCCGGTAAGTGAGTTTCAAAGTTTGGAAACAGAACGGAGTCGCTCCAAATTTGAAGAATACGTTAGATGGAGTAGCAGTCCGAAGTCTTATATTGCCGAAATTGTGGAGAGACGACCGAGGCTGGAACTGATGCACTGTCATGGTGGAAGATAACTTTTTTTTTCTCAAAATGGGGACTTATTCCTGCGATTTGGCGCCGATTCTGTCCAGTAATTCGGTTTGGCCTATGTCTGTTAACGTTTTGACCCTATGAGGGTTCTGTCGATGTAGATAGCACATGAAGTTCACTATAGAGATTAATTCTTATTCTCTGATGTGTGCCAATAGATCCACGAATCATCGATTCTGTGCCATGGTTTCATCCCCAAAATGGTTATCCGAAAGTTCTTCTCCGACCATCCTTTTTATTAGTTTAGGTCAAAAGGTTGATTTTTACGGCAAAGGCCAGCAACGATCCCACTTGGACAGCTTAAAGCGTCTGTCCGTTGAGATGTCTAATACTTCTAAAAATTGAGCATGATGACCCTTATGTTTCCACTTCATCGTCCCCCGTACCGCTTTTACAATTTGCATCCCACAAAATTTTTTGGACTTACCGTATGCTTAGATGCGGCAAGATGAATCTGGCTAAGAGCAAGTAGTGCAGAATGGCCTTGAGTGGCATTGCTGGTGTTGTTCATAGTGCCAATTAGCGCCATTCTTTGCACCTTCGAATGCCCTCGTAAACATAAAAAAATTAATAATTTTTATAACTTTCAATCTTCGCCTTACAATTTATTGTACTTACACCTCTCGTTCTCTCTCTCTCTTTTATCTTTAATCATTACAGGTTTGCGCTCAATGTCTCTCTCACACATGCATCAACAACAGCAACAACATCACCATTCAGCGATGACACCACCACCACCATTACCGCCCAGCTCCACGTCCATGGGTAATTCAGCGCTTATTGATCGGAAGCCCATCTTCCTACCTTCGATGACGCCACCCTCGTCCGGTGCCATGTCCACACCACCTCTCCATCACCAGCATTTGGTTGGAAGCAACAACGGCGGTGGCGGCGGTTATTATGAACACATAAAGTTCTCCAATTAATAGTTCCGTTAGAAAAATTAATTAATGTATTTTAATATTAGAGTTAGAGTAGCGCTTTGGGCCACTCCAACGACCAAGCACCAAATAGTCCCTGAAAGGGTAAACTAGTATTTAATTGAGAATTTAATTACTTTTACTTTGTTTTATTTCATTGTGAGAAGAGTTTATTTTGTTAATTTTTATCATTTAAGTATTAGGCTTGTCAATAGTTTTAAATAAAGTATAAGGGATTGAAATCGGTTGTTTAATATTTAGAGTATTCAAGCAGCTTTATTATAACCAATATACTCGTATATGTGTAATTATAGAAATCAACTCACGGCAGCATCCAGATAAAAATTCATTTTTATACTCTCGCAACAAAGTTGCTAAGGAGAGTATTATAGTTTTGTTCACATAACGGTTGTTTGTGAGTCCTCAAACTAAAAGAGTCAGATATAGGGTTATATATACCAAAGTGATCAGGGTGACGAGTAGAGTTAAAATCCGGATGTCTGTCTGTCCGTCCGTCTGTCCGTCCGTGCAAGCTGTAACTTGAGTAAAAATAGAGATATCATGATGAAACTTGGTACACGTATTTGTTGGCTCCATAAGAAGGTTAAGTTCGAAGATGGGCAAAATCGGCCCACTGCCACGCCCACAAAATGGCGGAAACCGAAAACCTATAAAGTGTCATAACTAAGCCATAAATAAAGATATTGAAATTTGGCACGAAGGATCGCATTAAGGAGGGGCATATTTGGACGTAATTTTTTTGGAAAAGTGGGCTTGGCCCCTCCCCCTACTAAGTTTTTTGTACATATCTTGGAAACTACTATAGCTATGTCAACCAAATTCTATAGAGTCGTTTCCTTCAGGCATTTTCATATACAGTTCAAAAATGGAAGAAATCAGATAATAACCACGCCCACCTCCCATACAAAGATTATGTTGAAAATCACTAAAAGTGCATTAACCGACTAACAAAAAACGTCAGAAACACTAAATTTTACGGAAGAAATGGCAGAAGGAAGCTGCATCCAGGCTTTTTTTAAAAATTGAAAATGGGCGTGGCGTCGCCCACTTATGGACCAAAAACCATATCTCAGGAACTACTCTACCGATTTCAATGAAACATAATATTTTCTTAACACCCTGATGACATTTACGAAATATGGGTGAAATCGGTTCACAACCACGCCTTCTTCCAATATAACGCTATTTTAAATTCCATCTGATGCCTTCTCTGTATAATACGAGTATATACATTAGGATCCAATGATGATAGCGGAATAAAACTTTACACAAATACGATATTTGAAAAATATGTAAATGACGTATAATGAAATCCCGATTATCACTTTATCATGCGAGAGTATAAAATGTTCGGTGACACCCGAACTTAGCCCTTCCTTACTTGTTGTAATTGTTATTGGTTAACTAATCCATTCAAAGTTGAGGGCCACGCTTGGTGTGACAGCTAATAGGGAATTTTTTTGTTAACTCATTATCTACTTATCAATTGTATTAGAATTTTAGGGTTATAGATGTTTATAGTACATATTTAAGGAATCCACCCACAATCCATCAATCTCCGCCAACGCAATGAAAACGGATCCTCCACTGTGATTCCAGCCCTTATTACGGTCTTTGAACCAACTGCATTTTAGTTGAAATAGTTTTGAAATTCGGTATTATGGTTTTCAACTTAACTCATCAAACAAAAAATCACTTGAAGTGCTGTCAAACTTCAACTTTTTGTGCTTGTTATTACAGTTTTCAACACTATGCCAATGAGATTGACTAGAACATCAAAAATGTTTATAGAATTTTTATATTGGGTAGTCGAAAAAGCCTTTTCGTATTTTGTATAAATAAATAAACAAATATGTATGATTTTGGTCAACCACTTTTTGCCATTTTTCCGTTAGAGGCATTTTCCATCAGTGTAAACCTTTCATCATTTCCAGAACGGAAGCGAGCGAACCATTGTTGTGCTAAACGAGCTACAATCCATATAAAGAAGAACAATTTTATGAGCTCCTGCAGTACGATATCGAAACTGGACGAAACTAACTATAATTTGGAAACAATAAAATAAATAAATGGATAAATGAGAAGTGTTTCGAACATAAAGAGTCGACACAATTTATTATCTTAGTAAAACTATCTTAGTAAAATTAAAATTTTGAAACGCTTTGCTCCTCCTTAGTCATTGATGTTTTATCCATAGGACACATTTATTCATAATATTTAAAAGTTTTGTAACAACCATAGATATCATTGGTCGCTTCAGTTCAAAGTTAAAATCATTTAAAATACATTAAAAACATCAAAACTAATTTACGTGGACCAATAAAATTTACATACACCTAGTTTTATTAAATTACAACACATTTTTTGGTTTTAAAATTAATGTTTATTGTCGTTTTTTTATATCTATTTCAAAATATGTATATTTAGCATATATATTGGCTTATCAAAATTTTTATTTTTACACAAATGAAAAAAATACAGGTACAAAAACTTAAAATGAGCTTAATTCGTATCAATAAAGTTTACGTACATTATTTAAACTAACACTAAATACAAAAGTTTGAGACATATTTAGTATTTTGTTGGCCCTCCTTTTGCTGTAATAACTGCCTGTAGACGTCGTGGCATACTTTTTACTAAATTTCTGGTATCATTTTCGGTGATTTTGGCCCACTCAGTTGATAAGGCAGCTTTTAGGGACTCTTTGGTTGAAATTCTATGTTTTCGTATACGCTTTTCTAATAAGTCCCAGATATGTTCAATAGGATTAATGTCTGGTGATTGGGGGGGCGTATGGAGTTGTTTGCAATTGTATAGCAACCATTCACGTACTAGATAAGACGTGTGCTTTGGGTCGTTATCCTGTTGAAAGTAGTAGTGGTTGCTATCAAGACCCAATTTAAGCACACTTGGACGTAAATTATTTTTTAAAATGTTCAAATACATGTACTTATCCATTTTTTCAGTAATAAATTCCAATTGTCCAACTCTTTTCCCAAAACGAATTCGGTTTGTTTACATGTTCTATAGCGAACGCAAACCTCTTTTCCTTATTAACCTTGAGTATGTATGGCTTACGGCGTGCCACTCGTCTATGATAACCAGCACTATACAACACATTCCTTACAGTTTGGGGATTTATTTTTTTTTGTGTACTATCGTATATGTCTTGAGTTAATTTCACTGCGGAAATTCTTGGATTTGCACTAACGGCTGTAACGATATTGCGTTCTTCACGGGGCGTTAAAATTTTTGGTCTACCCGATCGTGGCTTTGAATGCAAATTCCCAGTATTAATATACGACTTGATAATAGTTTGCACACTTGAATGGGATTTTCCAACCACTTTACCAATTTTACGTAAAGATTTATTTTCTAAATATAATTTAATTATTAATTTTCGCACTTCTAAACGTATTTCTTTACCACGACCCATTGCAACCAACAAAGTCACACTTTTAAGATAAAATGACAATAAAACGCATATTAAACTTACCATTTCAATATTGTAATTGTTTACAATCAACAATTATGGGAATGCAACAACTTTGTACCGTGCAGTGAATATAAACAAATTAGGCTGTACTGTGTGTATGTAAATTTTCTTGATGCGTTTTTTGGGGTTTTTCTCTTTCGCAGCGACAATGCCAAGCATAGGGGTAAATTTAACGGGATTAAGATAATGCATCACAATGCACGAATGTTTATTTATCTATTTAGCAAAAAAAATCAGTCGAATGAGACTAGAAAATGTATGTGCGAACATGTTTTAGTTAAGAATAAAGGGTGTATGTAAACTTTATTGGTCCACTGTATATTTTAAAGATATTCACCTTTTTGTGAGCAACAACTAAATTAAATTGTTTTGATTTTTCATTTAAAAAATGCCTGTCAAATCTTATTTTTTTATATTGGCAACGCCAAGCAAACTCCAACTAAAAATAGTTGAAAATCGTAATACCAACAAGTAAGGAAGGGCTAAGTTCGGATGTCATCGAACATTTTATACTCTCGCATGATAAAGTGATAATCGAGATTTCATTATCCGTCATTTACATATTTTTTTATTTTGCTATAAAATTAATTAGATTAGTAGTTCCTGAGATATGGTTTTTGGTCAATAAGTGGGAGACGCCACGCCCATTTTCAATTTTTAATAATAAAAAAAGCCTGGATGCAGCTTCCTACTGCCATTTCTTCCGTAAAATTTAGTGTTTCTGACGTTTTTTGTTAGTCGGTTAACGCACTTTTAGTGATTTTCAACATAACCTTTGTATGGGAGGTGGGCGTGGTTATTATCCAATTTCTTCCATTTTTGAACTGTATATGGAGATGCCTGAAGGAAACGACTCTATAGAGTTTGATTGACATAGCTATAGTAGTTTCCGAGATATGTATAAAATACTTAGTAGGGGCGGGGCCACGCCCACTTTTCCAAAAAAATTACGTCCAACGTCCACGATCCTTTGCGCCAAATTTCACTTTAATATCTTTATTTATGGCTTAGTTATGACACTTTATAGGTTTTTGGTTTTCGCCATTTTGTGGGCGTGGCAGTGGGCCTATTTTGCCCCTCTTCGAACTTAACCTTCTTATGGAGACAAGAAATACGTGTACCAAGTTTCATCAAAATATCTCAATTTTTACTCAAGTTACAGCTCGCACGGACGGACGGACAGACGGACAGACAGAATCCGGATTTCAACTCTACTCGTCACCCTGATCACTTTGGTATATATGTATGTATAACCCTATATCTGACTCTTTTAGTTTTAGGACTTACAAACAACCGCTATGTGAACAAAACTGTAATACTCTCCGTAGCAACTTTGTTGCGAGAGTATAAAAACAGTTAGGTTGATCTGAAGTTGAATTGCTTAAACTTCAATTCAACCGAGGGGAGTTGAAAACCCTAGGGGTAAAAATTTAATATATTCAGTTGATGTGGAAAACGTCTACAAGAAGATCCAAATTTTTTATATGTATCAGGGATATGTAGACCAAAGTCTAGACCTATTTCAATCATATAGTGCCAAACCTCATAAATTTGCGGGAAACTTGTCCATTTAATTTTATTGAAATATCACAAATTTTGAACAACTTGAAATGTTTAAAGGCAGGTGGAAAGACGTAAATCATTAACTGTGGTATATTGGGATCAGGGAAAAGGACGAGCTTATTGAATTAATTTGGGCATTGGTCAGGTATTCTTGAGAATATAAATTTCAATTTTCACACAATTTAATAAATAAATAGCCTAATTTCAGTTCTAGTCCAGTCATTTAAGTTTAAATTAGGTAAGAATCTCGGAATTCGATATATCCATTTTTATGTCTGTAAGTACTTGTATATTGACACCCTAAAGTTGTCTCAAAACCTACATATGGTAGGGTTCCAAAATCGTGATATTAGTTGTATAGGTGCTAGGGCAAGTTTTCATTCCATTTTTTACATTTTAGGCTCAAGGATATAAGTATTATTATTAGCGAAATACGCTTTCTTGTTTTCACTAAGTTAATTTGCATTTTGGCCGAAATATGCGGTGTAAAGTAAACCGGAATTTCGAAGATCTTTGTATTGGGTATGTGGCGGCTGAGAAAGTATTGACTCCATTTTCAACCCAATTTTGACACAGAGACATACCAATATCAGAAAGGGACCCTCTCCGAATTGCAATAATAGATCTCACAGAACGGCCGATATTTCCGGTAAAAAGTTAGTAAAATTTATTGTCCGATTTTGGCAATTTTTATAAAGCCCTCTCGGACCATCTCAGATGTAAAATTTAATGTGTCTGCGTATTTATTTATTGATTTATCGCGATTTTCGTAGTTTTTAACAGATCCGTTATATGGGGAGTGAGCGATTTCATCGATTTTATATGTCATATGTATGTATGTATGTGCTCAGCGAATTTGGTTATTGATTCTTAAGTGGTTTAGGAGATATATACATACATTAAATCAATTGGTGCCCTTTGCTACTGCGATCCCCTTGTATCTTAATTTAGTATTTATGGTTTGCAACAAAATGAACAGACTTAACACATTGGCTGCGGGGTCAGAAGTTTCGGAAGAACAATTGCACGAAGGGTCATTTTGTATTTATTCTTGTGGATTTCGATGTGATAAGTGGGCCTAAGGAAACCAAAAACCATTGTAGTCAATCTAGAATTTTTTTGGGTGTAATGCAGTCGGAAATGCCGAAAATCTTTTGTGTGTGCCTTTAATGTCTCCTCTGATGTAACACCAATTAGAAGTGATCGATTTTCTATTATGTATATCTGCAAAAATCTAATGGACAGATAGAAGCATGCAGAAGCAAGAATATGTGCTGACGAATATGTCTGCAGTTTCCCATGTATAAGTGCGAAGACCTTCCGTATTTACTGCGTATTCACAGGTCATAGTGCGCAAAATTGCACTAAATCAACGTATCAGATTAATGTCTACGCCAGTTGCTTCGAAAGCCATTGTGGGGTTAAGTGACAGGTACTTCAGTATCACATGCGATAGTTTTAAAAAATAATACCACTCCTGTATTAGAACCAACCATCGAAACTAATTACGAAGCCACTATCAACTCGTTACACGGACTTACAAAAATAATTGCTTTAACCTGTCATACTTGAGGGCCTGTCTTGCAGTCTTCAAGTGATTTTACTGGACGTCAAGGTGACATATTTACTTTTGGGTCAGGCTGTATATAATTTCCATCCGACCACTGCCTGTTTCGCTCTTGAAGTAGTAGTTCTGCACTTTTCTACCAGTTTGCATACAAATTTCGCAAGTGCTTTTCTATTTCACTGATTTCATCGTTTTGATCGTTTGGTGGAGGACCAACAAATTTATTCAAAACATATTTCTCAGTTGCAGAAAATTTCTTTTTGATACATTTCATTGCACCAAATTAAAGACAGGGTACATTTTGAGCATGACATTTAAACTAAAAGCAGCAAAATCTTAAAGTTAATTTTACACATTTAGCATTTATAATAGTCCGTATCAATGAAATAAACAATCATCCGTCCGAATCAACATAACATTTACGTCATTGGAAGATCGACCAATACAAAAAATGTATCATTTTGTTCACTGTGCACAGCCTGCACATAATTACGAGATTTTCTTTCGAAAATTACGATATTTTCTTACGCTCTCGCTGTTCTTATCCTCAATGAAAACATCCGGCGTAAAACTCAAACAACTACTCGCACTTAGATGGCGCTGTTTTAACAAAATTAACTCTCCAAATATATTGAATTTGTAAGGAGCCATACAAATCTTAGCTCACTGGAATTTATGATATATTGAAGACAGCAAAAATTATAAATATTTAGACTTAATTTTTTTAAGCACTGAAATTAGTTCAAAATTCGCAATAATTCCACTTTGGTAATATTTAAAAATGAAATATGGATAATTTTGTGGAGAAATAAAATTATATAGTGTTTTCAGCGCCACCTATGGACGGGTAGTTTAAAAAGGTTGTAGGCCAAATTCGTGAGACTTATGCCCGGTTTCAC